>NW_027530632.1:2379129-2379981 GCF_008692635.1 Crocuta crocuta
GGTTTATTATTTGGGGGGGGGGATTTTGCATTGATTTAATTTCTCCCATTTATTTTTTACTTTTTATCTAAAAAATTTTTTAATGTTTATTTATTTTTGAGAGAGAAAGAAACAAAGCACGAGCTGGGGAGGGTCAGAGGGAGAAGGATACACAGCACCTGAAGCAGGCTCCAGGCTCTGTGCTGTCAGCACAGAGCCCGATGAAGGGCATGAACTCACAAGCTGTGAGATCATGACCTGAGCTGAAGTCGGACGCTTAACCGACTGAGCCTCCCAGGCGCCCCTATTTTCTCACATTTAATAGAACATTTTGAATTGTCCGCTATATTTTCCAGACTGCTTTACAGTTTTCTGGGCCGTGTGACTGGTTTTATCCAGTGGCCTGTGAGGAGGAGTATGTTTCACATCTGGATGAAGGCAGTGGAGTTGACAGTATTGCCTTGCCTATGTTCTTTCTTCTCTCTCTGTGAGGGGCTAGAAATGAAAGACCCCATCATGATGCAGTTGTACAGGAAGGAGCCTGGATTTCTGATTTACTGCTTTGAGGAAGTGTTGGGCGACTTTTTCTATACAGGGCCTGATAAATATTTTTGAGGGCCGTCTGGGTGGCTCAGTCAGTTAAGTGTCCAACTTCGGCTCAGGTCATGATCTCACGGTTCGTGAGTTCGAGCCCCGCATTGGGCTCTGTGCTGACAGCTCAAAGCCTGCAGCCTGCTTTGGATTCTCTGTCTCCCTCTCTCTCTGTCCTTCCCCTGCTCATGCTCTGGCTCTGGCTCTGTCTTTCTCTCACAAACATAAATAAATATTTAAAAAAATTAACAAATAGAAATGTTTTTGATTTTGGCCATTCTG
>NW_027530632.1:2380162-2388571 GCF_008692635.1 Crocuta crocuta
GATTTGGCCCGTGCATTATAATTTGTTACCCTTGGTTTAGAGGAAAGCTGCCCAGGAAACCTGTCCAAACTGCATGCGATCACATCAAAGACGACAAACAAACTTTATGGTATTAAGTCCCTGAGTTTTGGGAGTGTTTGCTAGAGTAGATAACAATATTTCTCCTGGAGGGAAATACAAGGAAGAATCTGAGGATCATATTTAATGATTTCCTCCAGAGCCATAGCTAGTCTTCGACTAGCCTGAGATTTAACAGTATCTATGCAACTGACGAGAAAGTTCATGTTTTCCCACGACACCCTATTGCATCTCCATCTTCACTTTTTCTATTGAAGAAATTTTGAACAAGAGAGATTGAGTGATAAGCCACAAATCATACAGCTCATTAGAACGGTGGCAGTTTATTGCCTACAAACTATTTACTGGTTCCCTCTCAGAGGTATAGGAAAAATATATTTCCCTGAAACATGGTCTCTTTGCTTTGCTTTGGCCTCAGAGTGGAGAGAGTGTATTTTGTTGCCCTTTGTAGGTTAGCTGCGTCATGTGACTTGCTTTAGCCAATGGTACGGTAGAAACCTGATGCAAGTAGAAATGTGAACCGTGTGCCTATAAGTGNNNTTTAGCCTCTTTTCCATCATCCTGGCTGGCTTCTGTTTTTTCCTCTGGGCTCTACAATGTGAGCACACATAGATCAGTCTTGGGCTCCCGCAGCAAGAGAACAGTCCAGGCTGGAGTCTCCGATTAAAGCACAGCTACTCAGCCGAGCTCAGCCTCAATCGCGGATGTGTAAGTGAAAATAAGTGATGATAGTTTTAATCCACTGAGTTTGGAGGTGCCTTTGTTACAAGGAATTATTTTGACAGTGTGAAACTCATCAAGGCAGAGACCCTCCCCACCCACAAAAACCTTTTCTGAATCCTTTCTGTGTTTTCCATGGAGTAGTCTTTGATTGACACTTTCAAAACACCCTTGAACTGAAACATATCTCCATTATAAGTTTCTCACTCTTACGTATACTATCCCTTTCTTCACTGTGATAATGAGTTGTATTGATTTGATTTTCTTTACATTTTAACAACTAGTTACGAGCCACCTTTCTATTACCTAGAAATAAATAAGCAGCGTTGAAAATAACCGAGAACCCACATCCTCTCTCATTTAAAACTCAGGCGGCAGTTAAAGGCACTTGTTTAATCCAAAAAAGCAACCAGTTGAAACTAGCTATTAACATGTCAATCTGCCCTCTAACCGTATTCTTAAATGGGAAGAAAATAGCATCTGACTCCCTTTTCCCCTTTTCTTCCCCATTCTCTCCTGTACGCCCCAACACAGACAAAGCTGTGAGCTCTACAGTCTGATCCCTAGAACTGATTGCAAAGGAAACAGCTTTTGGCCAGTCTTATTCTTCCAGGGAGTTGGTATTTTCCTTAACTACTTCTTGTTAAGTAGGCAAAGGCACAGAGAGTGGTCAGAGAATCCTCAGGAAGCCTGAAGATTTTTGTGAGACAAAGATTCATTGATCGTCCGGAAGCCCATAGCGAGGCTGATCTGTGTCTTCCAAGAAGATTATTACATAAGCAGCAAGACTAGCCTCACAGGCAGAAAAATTGCGTTTGGATACAGTATTCAGTTCTCTGACCTTCCTATAAAAGAGACTGGCAAATAAACATGGTAATTTGTCCTTGAACCCCATCACGCAATTCCATTTTCGCTTATGTCCTCCTTTTTTTCCCTCACTCTTATTTCCAATGGTTCATTTAAAATAACATGCTTGGCTTATTTTAAAAAGAGTCATTATGTATTTCTTCTCTGCCCCCTTCTTAGGTCACCTTGCCGCTAATTGAGACCACAAGACGATTCCCCTCTTAATTGTTCTTTGTTTCTGCTGTGATTCTGCATCACTTCTTTTCTTGTTTTTAATTATCGGGTTGAGAGGTAACAGATATTCTTTTCGTCTGTATTAAAGAGGTCAGATGTAATAATATGATCTTTTCATGCTTTTGTTTGCCAAGTATTGATTCCTTGCCTGCAAGTGTTATTACCCTCTCTCCCTGACACAGATGGTCACGCTTCCTGAGGTGTCCGAAATAGCGCCACCCCCACCACCCGCAAAGATTTCTCTTATCTCGGAGTTTTACACCTTTTGCTTTCTTTATGATGACTATTTGAAGAGAGTTAGAGGCTCTAAGCTACCGGCGTCTTGGTTCCCATGACAACCTTGATGACGTCAGGGAGGCGACCTGTCAATTCCACCAGGATTCCAGTGTAAATGAGTGTTACACGGGCCTCTTAATTGTAGTTGAAATCTTGCCTGTGCTAAAAACAACCCCAAGCTTTCGCAGTGGAGGTGGTGAGTAAAAGTTCGTTCCCCTGGGCTGCCCACATGGTGCAATTCGCAGCTTCCACCATCTTCCAGAAGCGTTTTGCTGTCAGAAGACATTCACCTAACACCACACTCACCTGTGCCTTGGTAATCAACCCACCTCGAGGCGGCTCTTCCATTTAGCGTGTGGTTGCGATCGACAAAGTACAGTAGTATAACTCCTCTTATTAGCCATGAAAAGGGGGCACTTTTCTAGGCTTTCTGCCCAGGAAACCAAACACCTGCGTTTGCTCCTATGAATCTGGAAGCGAAAGGAGGGCTGGGCCACAAATAAATCATTTCCAAATCTCCCATGGTCCCGAAGCATTCCACTGTTCGTTTTTTGTCACAGCCCAAGACTTCAATGCTATGAGTCCTTTAAAATAAGTTTTCCACCTTCAAGGACTCTACCTGTTTAAATCTTTTATTGCAAAGTCTTTACTTAGGCTTGCCGTAATTAAAACAGCTCCCTTGACATCTGCCACCCCTTTCTCCAAGCCCCCTGTCCCCTCCAGATTAACTTCACAGTCTTCTATCTGCAAAGGGCTGTAGTAAACAGCTGGTACTCCCAATTGCCACAGTAGGCTCGGGGTCCTCTTCGCAGACCGGATGGATGCCTAATAGTCTTTGATGTTCTGCCTTTCGTGTCTGAGCCACGATCCCCAACCCCCCTCATCAGATCTCCATGCTGCGGGTCTCACTGGGCTTGTATCTGATCCCTGGCTAATTCTGGACACTCTTAGATGCAGCCTCTGCTGAGCTCCTCACTCTTCTGTTCTTGCCCCCGGCTGTTGTGTGGGATTCTAGGTGTGTGACCTGGCCGGGAGGCAGGGGAGGGTCTGTACACATCCTTCACTCTAACGTGTACTGACGGGTGGATGGGCAAAGTAAATCTGAACACGTTCTGCCTCCCAAGTTCCACACATCACAGATCAAGCGAAGTGAATTAAGGTTTCAGCATTTCTGCAGTGCTGCTTTCCGCAACGGCAGCCACTTTGCATGGAAGGATTTCATTTCCAGCCCCTTGTGTTCCCTCGTTGCCTGGAATCAAAAATGCACAAAGCACACGATGGCTTTTGGGCAAGTCATAGTTGGATACTTGAAAGTACCTGTGAGAGAATTAATCCCTAGTTGCAGCAATGGACGTTGACTGTCCATTAAGCCTACATCACAGTGTGAGGCAAAGAATATGATGTGCAAGGCCTCTCTCAAGGTTTAAGACCCAAGAAGGTGATAAGACTTGGGTGCAAAAGCCTCCTGAAATTGATCTTCAGAGAAGGCCAAATCACCCACGTTTCACATGCCTCATTTTATCTCCGTAGTTGTAAAAAGTGGTCACTTATACACTTCATTAAGAGTCATGAATGACAGGGCACCTGGGTGGCTCAGTCGTTAAGCATCAGATTTTGGCTCAGATCATGATCTCACGGTTGGTGAGTTTGGGTCCCACATCGGGTGAGCACAATCTCTGCTTTGGGTGAAAAAACACAAGCCCCTCTTTGGGTGAGCCTTGCTTCTCTCTGTCTTTTTCTCTCTGCCTCTCTGCCCCTTGTGCGATTCTCTGTCTTTCTCTCTTTCTGCCCCTCACTAACTTGCACCCTCTCTCCTCTCTATCAAAAAAAAAAAAAAGTCACTTATGAAAAAGATGCACATTTTCTTTTTAAAGGTCTTTTTTAAAAGTGTATTTATTTATTTTGAGAGAGAGAGAGAGGGGGATGCCTGCATGTTTGGGGGAGGGGTGGAGAGAATCCCAAGCGGGTTCCAAGCGGTTAGCCCCAACATAGGGCTCCATTTCACGAACCTCGAGTGCATGACCCGAGCCAAAATTAACAGTCAGATGCTTAACCGACTGAGCCACCCAAGTGCCCCTGCACGTTTTCTTTTTAGACAGAAGGAAGAATAATATGCTAATCGCCGCCTTTCACATTTAAGACCATAAATGTGCATGATGTTTTGCGTCCAAGGTGAGGAAGGCGTGATTGCTTTTCAAACCTAGTCAGTAGCACTCCGTCTGTTCAGGTTGACTAAGATAATTGAAGGGCATTCCTATTCACAGGCAGAGAAAAGGATATGTTGCTATTTCAGGGTTATGGGACGACTCATTACTCCCACAATTGATGATTTTCTGTCCAGCTAGATATATCGGAGTCACGTAAGTAATTATGCGAGTGTGATTTAGGCTTGTAGTAAGCAGTATTCGTTTCCTAGTCACAATGCCATGACCTTCCCATGATTTCATGTGCGGCTGTGTCGGACAGTTTCCGGGTGTGTTAGCAACATCGTACCTCAGATGCTTGCTTTATCACTCGCGCTCTTTTGCCTCCGAGCTTTCTCTAACACCAGAGAAGTTTATTCATTCCTCTGGGAGGACAGCTCTGTAGTAAGTGCAAGTTAACACCCTAGGATGCGGCCAGCAACAAGGAGACGGTTGGTTTTTTCCCAAATATTTTTCAGTGCTTTTTTGTTTTTGAGAGACAGAGAGAGACAGCGTGTGAGCAGGGAGTGGCAGAAAGAGAGGGAGACACAGAATCAGAAGCAGTTTCCAGGCTCCGAGCTGTCAGCACGGAGCCCGACGCGGGGCTCGAACTCACGGAAGTGTGAGATGGTGACCTGAGCCGAAGTCGGATGCTTCACCGACTGAGCCACCCAGGCGCCTACAAGGGGACAATTCTAAGGCATTCAGAGGCTCTCCAGTTGCCCACAGCAGTGACCAGCACCGTAATATAAACCTGTATTGGGCTTTTCTCCTTCCTTCTCCCTACTCTTTGACGCCTGTCTTGGCTTCCATACCCGAATAAACGAGAGCACCCAAATGTGGATAACACATTCTGTATACAGAGAAAAACATCTGGAAAGACACTCGCCCAGCCGGTAGCATGGCTACCTACAGGGCCTGGAATTGATGGGTAAGTGTGCTAGGAGTGGTACCAGATGCTACTGTTGACCTGCCCCTGTCTCCTGCGCGCCCGGTGTTCCCTTCTGCACCCCTTCCTACTGCAAGCATATGCCACTCTCCACAGGAGGGTTTCCTGTGGACACGGGAGTGTTCTTGGTGTGCCCACAGAGGCAGCTGTAAGTTCTGAGGAGTCAGCACCCCCAGGGCGGCCCTCAGCCAGTGAAGAGCGAGTGGTGGTAAGTAAACACCTCAGCTTCCACACCCTCAGGTGGGACCATTCTGAAGCATGTTCTGTCCCACAGAATGGCCACCTGCTTCCGTAGGGCTAGATAGGAAATCGCGGAGGCTTTGAGGGCGATACCGTTTGTCATGATTTAACTCCGAGGAAAACATGTAAACCAAAGAGGGTGGGGTTCAGTTCCATGCAAAGTTTGTTTACTGGGGCTCCTGCATGGGGTCTCAGTTGGTTAAGTGTCCCACTCTTGATTTCGGCTCAGGTCATGATGTCACAGTTCGTTAGATTGAGCCCTGAGCCAGGCTCCGCAAAGACAGTGCAGAGCCTGCTTGGGACCCTCTCTCTGCCTCTCTCTCTGCCCCTCCCCTGTGTGCACAGAGATGCGCTCGCTCTCTTTCTCACAATCAATAAATAAACATTAAAACTTTTTGGGGCGCCTGGGTGGCTCAGTCAGTTAAGCGTCCGACTTCAGCTCAGGTCATGATCTCACTGTTTGTGGGTTCAAGCCCCACATTGGGCTCTGGGCTGCCAGCTCAGATTCAGAGCCTACTTCAGATTCTGTCTGCCTTTCTCTGTGTTCCTCTCCCGCTCATACTCTGTCTCTCTCTCAAAAATAAATAAAACATTAAAAAAAAATAAACATTAAAACTTTGTTTATACAAACAACCAGGGGGCTGGTTTTGGCTCATGTGCCACATCTGATTACACCCCTTGCTAGAGATTTTGGGCATATTGGCTCCAAATGTACCCAGTGAGACCTGGCTCACCAGCACATCATTTATTGACTTTCCTTCCCTCTGTGTCATTTCTTGGCTCCTTCACTGTCTATGCTCCTTGACCTTCCAAACAATAGAGCTTGTGTACAAATGCTTAACTCAGGGTCTACATTTTGGGGAATCCGATGTAAGAGAGGAATTTTAAGGTTACAAGAATATATTCATCTCTGATTTTAAGGTTACAAGAATATATTCATTTAAAATCCTTTCAAAGAATAGATTAATAAAGAGCACTGGATTCTGCACCAGCCACTTTCAGAAGAGTCTACAGAGAGGGAGGAAAATTCTGCCACTTTGGGAAAGTAAGCCTGTATTCTCTCTGGGTCACCCTGGCCTTGACAATGTTCTGAGTAATAGGTGTACCTCAATCTGTGCCAAAAGTGTTTCTGAAAACCTGGTGGTGAATCAGAATTTGGTTCATCATCTAATCTCATATTCTCTGTTCACATAATATTGTTTAAAAAAATTTTTTTAATGCTTATTTATTTTTGAGAGAGAGATAGCATGAGCAGGGAAGGAGCAGAGAGAGAGAGAGAGGGAGACGCAGAATCCGAAGCAGGCTCTAGGCTCTCATCTCTCAGCACAGAACCCGACGCAGGGTTGGAACCCACGAACCGTGAGAGCATGAGCTGAGCCGAAGTTGGATACTTAACCGACTGAGCCACCCAGGCGCCCCTGTTCACATAACTTTTTACTTTACTGTTACTTCATTTGCGAGTAGATTCCAGTATTGCTTCGGTCTCCGCTACTCTCCCTTTCTTCTCTATCCTTCAGCTTCTTTGTGATCCATTATTAAGACCTTCAGGTTGAAAGGGAGCCCAATACTTGAGGGAATCATGAACAACGGTAATGACCACTCAAAATCCGTTTTCTTGAGTTTGGACATAGGCTTGGTTTAACCTGTTTCCTTGAACAATCGGAGTGGTTCCCCGGGCAATCATAATGATTAAATCAGAAGAGTGGTTACCTTTTTGGGGGAATGGAGGCTAGTGTTTGGGGTCATGGCCACAAAGAAGGCCCTTGGAATGTTGGTACCATTCTCTTTAACTGGATCGTGTATTTTGTGATACATTATTTTTTTTCCAGTTTATTTATTTGTTTTTGAGAGAGAGAGAGAGAAAGAATGAGTGAGCACGAACAGGGGAAGGCTAGAGAGAGGGAGAAACAGAGATCTCCAAGCAGGTTCCCCACTTTTAGTGCAGAGCCTGATGCAGGGCTCTGTCCCAAAAACCATGAGATCATGACCCGAGATGAAATCAAGAGTAGGACGCTTGACCGACGGAGCCACCCAGGTGCCCCTGTTCACATAACTTCTTACTTTACTGTTACTTCATTTGCGAGTGGATTCCAGTATTGCTTCGGTCTCCACTACTCTCCCTTTCCTCTCTATCCTTTAGCTTCTTTGTGATCCATTATTAAGACCTTCAGGTTGAAAGGGAGCCCTATACTTGAAGGAATCATGAACAACGGTAATGACCACCCAAAATCCGTTTTCTTGAGTTTGGACAGAGGCTTCGTTTAAACTATTTCCTCGAACAGTTAGAATGGTGCCCGGGCAATCATAATGATTAAATCAGAAGAGTGGTTACTTTTTGGGGGAATGGGGGCTAGTGTTTGGGGTCAGGGCTACAAAGAAGGCCCTTGGAATGTTGGTACCATTCTCTTTAACTGGATCGTGTATTTTGTGATACTTTTTTTAAAGTTTATTTATTTATTTTTGAGAGAGAGAGAGAATGAGCGAGCACGAGCAGGGGAGGGCTAGAGAGAGGGAGAGACAGAGATCCCCAAGCAGGCTCCCCACTGTTAGTGCAGAGCCTGATGCAGGGCTCTGTCCCAAAAACCATGACCCGAGATGAAATCAAGAGTCGGATGCTTAACCGATGGAGCCACCCAGGTGGCCCCCATTTTGTGATAAATTCTTGACTTGTCTGTGTTAGTTTTGTGCTATTTTCTGTGTGTGTTAATTTCTTAAAGGGATTAAAAAAAAAAAAAGAGCCCTNCACACGACCCCCGGCCCAAATCGGAGCATGATTGGGCTCACTCAGGCCTGGTCGTTTCTGTCCAATAAGAGCCTTTTCTAATGGGCAGCCTTTACTGTAGAGCCACCCCCCCCCCCTTTTGGGGGAGGGCAACACTTTGT
>NW_027530632.1:2388712-2392140 GCF_008692635.1 Crocuta crocuta
TTTCCTTCCCCTGTTTGATTGTTCAGGGAGTTACTTCCCCAAATTCTTCTGCTCCTAATTTGATCTCAGCTATTGCTTCCGGGAGGACCCAACTCACATACTCTCAGACTGAGAACAGCATGGGCGACTGTTTTGGATCGCAGCCCCTGTTGGTATTAAACAAACTGATTAAAGGAGACTGGGTGGCCCAGTCCGTGGAGCGCCCGACTCGATTTCCACTCAGGTCATGATCCCAGGGTCTTAGGATCGAGCCCCGTGTTGGGCTCCACACTGAGTGTGGAGCCTGCTTAAGATTTTCTCTCTGTCCTCTGCCCCTCTCCACCACTCATGCTCTCTCTATCTCTCTAATAAAATAAAAAACAAAAATCCCACACCGATTACCTTGTGTCAAGAGGGGAAAAAAAACAACCAATTAGAAAGATGCATATGTTAAAAAGGTTGCCTTGGTTTCTCTTGATAATCTGTCTTTTCTGGATATCACCAAGTAAACATACTTGTTTCTTAGAGCACCCTGTTTTCTCACCAGAGCAGCACAGAGAACATTCCAGGCATCCTCCCTACCATATGAATTGGCCTGAAGACAACACCTCCTAAGTGTAGTCCTAGTCGTGCGTCCTTAAGGGTATTGGGAACTTTCAGTAACAGAGTGGAGGGCATCATGATGATAAGCATCCTGAATGATCTATCCTGGAATGAAGGCTCAGCCCAGAGAATTGTATGCTCTTGAATGTACGTTCTGGGTCTTACAACTCTTGTACCACCCCACTCGACTCAGTCCAAAACTGACAAAGAAAGATTACACTGAACAGGTTAAACAGGCAAGGAAGACTTTTTTTTTAATAAAGAGTGTATGAAAGAGGACTAGTGGGGGAGAGAAGCACAGAGAGAGAGAGAGAGAGAGAGAGAGAGAATCATAAGCAGGGTCTACTGTCCGCGAAGAGCCCAACATAGGGCCCGATCCCACGATCCTGGCATCATGACCTGAGCAGAAATCAAGAGTTGGATGCTCAACTGACTGAGCCACCCAGACACCCCCAGGCAATGAGGACTTTATTCAAGACTATTGCTATAGGAGCTAGAGACAGAACACACTGAATATAGTATAGTCAGCTGTGCATTTACAGCCAACGGGACGAGGGAAGGGGGTGTGGTTGGGAAGTGGAAAAGTACTAAGAGGAATCGGGTTAGGTATCAGAAGCGGTGGTGGATTTTTGATAAACTGGATTGGCGGGGTTCTTTCTAAGCTGGGTTTGACAGATCAAGGAGCCTATGCCTAGGGGAGGAGAAAAAATTTTTTTTCTCTACCCTGTTAGTTTTGGTACTGGGGCCTTACAAAAGACAAATTATCAAGAGAACATGGTTATTAGGTATAAATACGAAGGCCTTCATCACAAAGACGGGGGACCCCACAGACGTGGATGGACCTGGGGGCTTATATACCATTTTAACAAAGAGCCCTACCGTTTGGAGAAGTGATAGAAGAAAGGAGAAGGGGTTTGGGCTTCCAGGGGATGCTGAGTGCAGGAAGAAGGGAAATATATTGGGCAAAGCCATGGAAGAGAAGGTTGATTTTCATACGGTTTGTCATGGAGGCTCCATCTCAAGCCGTCTTCCCGCTGATAAGCCTTCTCTGGCGATGAAGGGTGGTTCTCCTCTTTCTGGAATGGGATGAGACAGGCTAAGGAGATATCTCCATAAAGCGAAATTTATATCTTGCCTTTAGGCAGAAAGGGGGAGGGTAGAGAGCCTTTCGTGCATCTTCTGTGTTTTAGGTGCCTTCACCGAAAAAGAATTCTTTGGCCCAAGTGGCTTATTTGGAAGTTGCAAACCATCCAGGACACTGATGGCAGGTCAGAGATAAGACCTAGTGTTGAAGGAGGGCTCAGTTTGGCCAAGGAGGGAGTCCNTCTCTCTCTGCCCCCCCCCAAAAAAACAAAACAAAACCCAAAAACTTAAATTAAAAAAAATGTTTATTTATTTTTCAGAGAGAGAGAGGGTGAGAGACAGAGCGTGACTGTGGAAGGGGCAGAGAGAGAGGGAGACATAGAATCCGAAGCAGGCTCCGGGCTCTGAGCTGTCAGCACAGAGTCTGACTCAAGGCTTGAACTCACGAACCGTGAGATCATGACCTGAGCCGAAGTCGGATGCTTCACCAACGGAGCCACCCAGGCGCCCTGAAAGGAATGGTTTATTTTAAGTGTTTAATATTTTGTAGGTATCTGAATTTGGACACTCCATAAATACTCCCTTGCAAAAAATATCCAGTTAGGTAACCTACCTGCTTTCTGCTAAATGGGAGCTCGGAGATGGGAGAGCCTGTGAAAATGCGGGCAGCACGAAGCTACTGATGCGGCCTGTGTGCTTGGCTGCAAAGGGTCCTCTGCGAGCCCCCAGCTTTTGTCCTTCCCGGGCATTAAAGCAGGAGTCTATCTGCAGAAGGTTGTAGTAAACGGAGAGCTCCACTGGATTGTGGAAAGTGCCAAGGATAAAATTGTCCCTCGCATGTGAGAGAGACCAACAAAAAGGAGGGCTTGGGCCGCCTCGTGCTGCCTGATAGTCACAGGGACTGTGGATGTGTAATATGCTCTGCTCTGTCTGAATACGTTCAGCTTGTTGCGAAGCCCGTTACCTGATGCTTCAAGAGCTGTGGTACCTGGGGACCAGGCTCTTTGGGGACGTGATTACCACTTAATGGGTCTCACTGTCTGGGAAATAAGAACCTGATAGGAAGAGGGCCGTGCTCACACAGAGGGACTGTTGCAAGGTTTGTCTACTGCACAAATCTTTTTTGCTGGATAGCTTCTAAATGTTCTGCTTGGGCCATAGGATAAACTCCATTCCTTTGAGGATTCTCACAGTGGTGAGACTGGGGGATTTGTACTCCCAGGGCTATGGGCAGGCTTTCCAAGGGGAACACAGGCATGGATGGTTTTAACGGGATCCCTTTGTAAATCCTAAACTTCTATATTTACTCTTTTCTACATTTTCTTTTCTTTTTAATTTAAAATGTTGGGGCGCCTGGGTGGCTCAGTCGGTTAAGCGTCCAACTTCGGCTCAGGTCATGATCTCACGGTTCGTGGGTTCAAGCCTCGCGTCAGGCTCTGTGCTGATGGCTAGCTCAGAGCCTGGAGTNTAAAATGTTTCTTCATTTTTGGGAGAGAGAGACAGCGTGTGAGTGGGAGAGGGGCAGAGAGAGGGAGACACAGAGTCTGAATCACGGTCCAGGCCCTGAGCCGTCAGCACAGAGCCCGGCTTGGGGCTCAAACTCACGAACCATGAGATCATGACCTGAGCCGAAATGGGACACTCAACCGACTGAGCCACCCAGGGGCCCCTCTTTTCTATGTTGTGTGTGTGTGTGTGTGTGTGTGTGTGAAAATGCACTGGGGATCAAGCTCAATTTCTACTCACCCCTTTTCTTTTTCTTT
>NW_027530632.1:2393491-2393770 GCF_008692635.1 Crocuta crocuta
AATGACCTTTATTCTGTATTACAAAGGAAAGGCCTCCCCCTCACTCAATCAGAACCCTGTTTGGAATCTTTTCCGTGAGCATTACCTTCCTGGGTAACAAATACGGGGTTCTCAACTTCTGTCATTTCTATTCAGCTATATCTTTTCAATCTATAACTGCTTTTCAGGTTTGATCGTTTTCCAATTTTGATGATAGAGTCTATTCTGATCAAACATGTGTTACTGATAAACATTTCTTTTGGATCGAAGTCTAATTATAATTAACACTCAAGCCTGTAG
>NW_027530632.1:2393891-2398662 GCF_008692635.1 Crocuta crocuta
TAAACACTCAAGCCTGCAGGTCATGAGGAATTTTAAATATTAAAAGTTTTCATTTATATACACATTGTTACTGCAGAGAGGTATGTTAGGCTAATCAGTGGGACTTTAAAGCATCAAAATGTATCTCATAGGATTAAATTATGAAGGAGAAGTAATTTGGAAATATGAGTTAAAGGAGAATAAGGAAGAATTTAATATTTCTGACAGTTCAGTGAAGATCTTGTTCATGTATATTTTAAATTGAAGACCGTGGTTCAAATTGCTTTGGTATTTATAATCTTTGGAGTGACGTGACAGTTTTAATTTAAAATAACAATATTTACAATATGTGGGGAATTATATCTTTGGCAGTATTTAAAATTGTGATAGAAAAGTTTAAATCTCAACTGAAAAAGTACCTAAAGAGGCACATAATATTTTTGGCAAATAAACTTTTTATCCCCCAATACTTTCAGATTTACCTAAAAGATGCAGAGACCACAGAGTTTCGGTCTGTCCTTCGCCTAGTTTCTGCAAATGTTAACATTTAGTAACTGTGATACAGTTGTCAGAACTGAAAATTTAACGTTAACAGAAATAATAAATTGTCTACTTGATTCAGATGACCTCGGTCTTTTTCTTGTCTTCGTTTTCTCCCTCCCTCCTTCCCTCTCTCCCTTCCTTCCTTTATTTCCTTCTCCTTTTCTTTTAAAAAATTTGTTTAATGTTTATTATTATTTTTGAGAGAGAGACAGAGCACGAGTGGGGAATGGGCAGAGAGAGAGAGAAAGAGGGAGACACAGAATCCGAAGCAGGCTCCAGGCTCTGAGCTGTCCGCACAGAGCCCGGGGTAGGGCTCGAACCCACGAATCGCAAGATCATGACCTGAGCTGAAGTCAGACACTTAACCAACTAAGCTCAGCCCCCCAGAGGCCCCTCTTTCTTCCTCCTTTTTAAGATCTAATGTCTTTTTTTTTCCCATTCCAGGATCCAATCTGTGTTACCACGTTACACTTAGTCATCATGTCTACTTAATTTCCTCTGATCTATGATAGCTCCTGTGTCCTTTGCTTTAATGACCTTGCCAGGTTTGAAGAGTAGTCATCTGGTATTTTGTAGAATGTCCATCAGTTTGTGTTTTTCTGGTGTTTGATTCGATTGAGGTTATGGGTTTTGGAGACAAAGACCACAAGAGTAAAGTGCCCTTATGTAAACAGCATATCAAGGGTGTATGGAATCAACATAACATAACTTATTAATGTCAATCTCCATCATCTGGCCAAAGCAGTGCTTGCAAAGTTTTCCCACCATGATGCTACTGTGTTCCATTTCTGAGTACCTATTTGGTAGATGGATGTCACCAAAACCAATCTACACTCAAGGATGAAGGGGTGATGTCCACTTCCTGGAGCAGAGACCCTCTCCATATGTTCTGTGCAGAAGTTTTGACCTCTGTGCCTCATATTTATCCAATAATTTACTTATATATTATGAATTCATGTACATAATATAGTTTTTAATGTTTATTTTTGAGAGAGAGAGAGAGTGTGAGTAGGGGACGGACAGAGAGAGAGAGAGAGGGAGAGAGAGAGAGGGAGACACAGTATCTGAAGCAGGCTCCAGGCTCTGCAGCTGTCATGCAGAGCCTGATGCGGGGCTCAAACCCATGAACTGTGATATCAAGACCTGAGTTGAAGTCGGACATTTAACTGCCTGAGCCACCCAGGCGCCCTGGGACTCCTATATATTCAAAGGCTTAATGTACAAGTGGACAATGGCCCGATCATGTATATGAAAAACAAAAACCAAACAAACAAAAATGAAAACAGACTCTGACTCACAACCTGCAGCAATTAGTCTAAGAGGCTAACCCATTAGCTACAATAATCATCCATCCCAGAACGCCAGCGTGCTGTCTGTAAGTTGAGCCTATAGGAAGTCAGATTGCTACTTCCAGCAATAATTCGGGAAGCTAGAAAAGAACGCCTGCAACAATCAGCCCCAAATGGCCAGGATTGAGGAATAATGGTAGCTTCCCTAATTTTTGTCCCTACTCCTCATTTAGGACCAACCAGAGGAAGCCAACCAGAAATTCTTCACCCATCACAAAAGATGACCCCCTTCTAGTGATCCCACCTCCAGTCAGAGCACCCCTGAGACCTTCCTCTTTTTTCCATATAAAGCCCTGTCACCTCCCCACCTGCGTTTGAATATATGCCAAAACAGTAGCGCCCAAACACAAAACCAAGTGCTGGTCGCCTCCGGTGGTATAGCCAGTTCTAAATCACTTGCCTTTGCCTGGTCTCATTTGGTAGATCTCCATTTATTTCCACAATATTTATTTTATACTTGGGTTGTAATCCAGTATTCCTTTATATTTCCGCTCAGAATGTTCCAGCTTTGGCCGTTGGGAGCCCTTTCAGCTTGGCTCTTGTTTCCCGTAAACACAACCAATCCGTTTATTCATTAGAGAACTGCTTCCTTTCTTTCCATCAATACCGAATGCTTTAGGCTGAGCCTATGTGTTTCCTTTCTGAGTCCCGGAGTCATGCATTTCTCCAAGGAGCCCTGGTTTCTTTTATTAAAGAATGGTATTTGTAAAAACGAAATGTGTGCACCAGCTGCCTGTACTTCTTTGCTACTGGGATATCCCTACTTCTAGGCCCTTCTAGGAGAATGAGCTAGCAAATACAGGTATGTATACTAACCAATGTATGCACACCCATCTGTGATTATTTTCCGTCTGTTTGTATATATATGAAATGCCACGTGAATCCAGATTGATGCCTCTTTCTCTACCACAATGCCGCATGATTTCTTTTAGTCTTACCCTAGCTTATTTTGAACTTTTTTCTCTGTTCAGTGAGCTGCGACTTGACTCCATGGCCAGTCATTTATCGACTTACATATTCAATCATAGCATGTACATAACATTTTCGTTCTTCTTACCCCATGCCCCTTGAGAAACAAAGTTACCTTCAAGAGGACCCTGTTCACATACATTTTCCAGTCGAAACGCTATTTTTCAACATTCCTCAGGTCTTGCTGTCCTCACACTTTTCATTGAGATTGTGTTATAAATTTATGTTACAGCTAGAATAATTTGCCATCATTGGAATTCCATGNGCTCCGAGCTGGCAGTCAGCACAGAGCCCGACGCGGGGCTTGAACCCACGAACTGCGGGATCATGACCCAAGTGAAAGTCGGACGCTTAACTGACCAAGCCACCCAGGCGCCCCATTTTTTTTCTTTTATATTTGTATACTTTCAAGTTCAGTCTTTGTGACCTACTTAGGGTTTTGACACATGCCCAGTATCATGTATCCACCAGCCTACTACCATACAGAATGGTTGCGCCACCCTAGAAATTCACCAGTGACTTCCTTTGTAGCCATCTGTTCCCCCTTTTCTAAATATTGGTGTCCGTCGATCTGTTTTTCAGTGCTATAGTTTTTACCTTTCCCAGAATGTCCTATGAGTATTAATTCTACACTGTGTATCCTTTTGCGTCTGGCTTCTTTCTTAGCAAAATTTATTTATGACTCATCCATGTTGTGTGAACCACGAATTCATTCCTTTTCTTCCATGACTAGTATTCTGTTGTACGGTTGCATTATAGTTTGCTCATCCCTTGTCCTACTGAAGGAGAGTTGGTCGTTTGCAGTTTTTAGAGATCATGAAAAGCTGCTAAAGAACTTACATGTAGGTTTTTGGGTGCACGTCAATTTTCAATTCACTTGGCAATATCTAGGAGTGCAGTTTTGGGATCATATTGCAGATCTATGTACGACTGTATAAACAAGTGCTCATCTGTCTTCCAAAGTGGCCTTACTATTTGATTTCCCACCAGCAGTGAATAAAAGGGCATGTTACTTTCCATCCTTGCCAACACTTTTATTGTCAGGGTTTTTTGAGCCATTCTAATAGATGTATAATAACTGATTATTATTTTTTTAAGTTTATTTATTTTGGGGAGAGAGAGAGCACAGGCAGGGGAGGGGCTAGAGAGAGCAAGAGAGAATTCCAAGCTGACAGTGCAGAACCTGATGCGGGGCTTGAACCCAAGAACTGAGGTATCATGACCCGAGTTAAAAACCAAGAGTTTTTTGCTTACCTGACTGAGCCACCCAGGTGCGCCAGTAATGTCATTATTTTAATGATCATTCCATAATGACAGATAGTCCTGAACATCTTTTCATGTGCTTACTTACCTTACCTAAATTTTCTTTGATCAAGTATCTGTTCAATGGTTTGTTTTTATTTAAATGGCTTGTTTCCTTATTGTTAAATTTTAAGAGTTCATTTTATGATCCTTTATCAGATATGTAATTTTCAAGAATTTTCTCCCAATCTGTGTCTTGCTTCATTTTCTAATTCTCTTAACAGTACCTTTCATAGAGGAATATTTTAATTAGTGAAAGTTTGATTTATTAATTTTTTCCTTTCATAGATAATGCTTGCGCTGTTGTATTTAAAAATTTATTGCCATACCCACAGTCACAGAGATTTTCTCTTATGCTTTCTTGTAGAAGTTTTACAGTTTCACATTTTCCACTTAGTTATGTGATGCATTTTGAGTTATATTTGGCATATAGTGTGAGGTATATATTATGGTTCATGTTTTTGAATATGGACATCTGATTGTTCAAGCAAATTTGTTGAAAAATCTATACTTTCTCCATTGCCTTTGAACTTTTGTCAAATCTGCATTGACTGTATTTGAGTAAACTTATTTCTGAGCTGTTCTATTGATCTCTTTGTTTATCTTTTTTTTTTTTTTTTTTGTCAGTA
>NW_027530632.1:2398949-2404084 GCF_008692635.1 Crocuta crocuta
ATTCTGGAAATGTGTATCCTTCAGCTTTGTTCTTTTACAGATTTTCTGCGACTATTCTCATTCCTTTTTCTTTTCATATATATGATAGAATCAGCTTTTTGGTGTCCAAAATGCTTTCTGTATTTTGATGAAGATTTTTCATAGAATCTGGGTCTGGGGGTCTCTCTTGTCCAGCAAGAGAGCAGATGCAGGATTGAAACATGAGAGAGGCTAATGTCTGGGAGGAGACAAGAGTCCTGAGTAGGGGCCTTGCTTTGTTTTTATTAGGATCAGAGGGCTTGCAAGCACGTTGGAAGGGCACAAAGAGAGAATGAATCAGTGAACATTAACTCATGGATGTGAGAGAAAGGGGGTTTTGAAGATAAGAGGTGTTAGGGGATTGGGTCCATACAAAACAGAATCCTGGAGCTGGACAGAGGGTTGTTTACAGAGGGCAGGAGGCTCTGCCTCTGTTTACCTAAACTTGCCTAGGGGACAAGAAAGACAGAGCATGCTACCTCAGGTCAACAGGGCACCTTTCTTTTGCTAATTACCTCCACCCTGGGCAACTTTAGCCTTGCTGGGGGCTAAAGTCCTGTTTTCCTGTTTTTCTGGTTTTGTCCTTCCTGTGAAAGCACCTTTCTGCTTTTTTACTAAGCTGGGGGGCCACTTGCACTCTAAATACTGAATCTTGTGTATTACCTCATCTTGGATGTTTTCATCCAGAGATTTCCTATTCCAATACCTTTGTTCTATACTGGGGGCCTTTGCTCTGTTTACCTAATCTTGGATGCAAGTTCATCCTGTGGCTTTCTATTTCTTTTTGCCTTGCTCACCCATCCGTGCAGGCTTAGGGAATTCCTAAGCTTATTCCCCACAAAGATTGTGTTGGATTTATAGATTGAATTAGAGAGAATTGGTATCTTTACAATACTGGGCTTTCCAACTCATGAACTATGTATTTCTTAATTTAATTGATTTAGTTTTCAATATACAGATCTTATAGAATATGTGTTGTTAGGTTTATACTTGGATTAGTTGGTTTAGTCAGTGTTTAGCCATGAAACAAGATCAGTAGGAGAGTCTCTCTCTGCCTGTCTATCTATCTGTCTATCTGTCTGTCTATCTATCTATCTACCTACCTACCTACCTACCTACTTACCTACTTACAGAGATTTATGACAATGAATTGGCTCTTGTGGATGTGAGAGCTGGTCAGGAAGAGAAGATCACAAGCAATGTGTTCACAAGTAGACTTTCTTTCTCCTCTTCCTTCCCCTCTCTCTCCCTCTCAAGCCTTAGCCTAGCTCTTTTTTGTTTGTTTGTTTAATGTTTATTTGTTTTTGAGAGAGAGAGAGAGAGACAGACAGACAGATAGAGCGTGAGTGGGGGAAGGACAGAGAGACAGGGAGACACAGAATTCAAAGTAGGCTCCAGGCTAAGAGCTATCAGCACAAAGCCCACTGCGGGGCTCTAAGCCAAAAACTGTGAGATCATTTTCTTAGCCAAAATCAGATGTTAAACTGACTGAGCTACCCAGGTTTCCCACCTTAGCTTAGCTCTTAAGGTTTTTCCTACAACTACATCAGGGTCTCCTAGACCATCCACGATACTCTCCCTTACTTAAAACCAACTGATTATGGGCTTTAAATCTTATCTTCTTTAAAGTTTATTTATTTAATTTTGAGAGAGAGAGAGGCATTGAGACAGTGAAAGAATGAATCCCAAGCAAGTTCTACACCTTCAGACTGGAGCCCAATGTGGGGCTTGAACTCACAACTTAGCGATGGTGACCTGAGTGGAAATCGAGAGTCAGACTGAGCCACCCAGGAGACCCTGGACTTTAAATCTTTAAAATACTTCCATAGCAACAACTAGATGAAATACTTGGGAACTGTAGGGTAGGCAAGTTGACACATCAGAAAAGCTATTATAATACTTAAGTATCTCATTTTTAAATTTTACAAATGGTGTTTAATTTTAATTCCAATATTTTATTTGTGGTATTTAAAGATACAACTTCCTGTTGTGTATGGAACCTGTATCCTGCGACCTTGCTAAATTCACTTAGTTATAGCAGTTGTACAATTTATCTTGTAGATTGTTTAGGATTTGTGTCATCATCAATTATATTGTCTCAGATAAAGATAATTTTAGTTCCTCTTTTCCCATCTGCATACCTTGTATTTCCCTACTCTATGGACTTCTAGTACCCTGTGGAGTAGGAGTAGTGAGAGAGAACATCCTGGCCTTGTTTTTGATTTTAAAGGGATCTCATTTAGTCTCTCACTATAAAGTATGATGTTAGGTGTAGTTCTTTTGTAGATTCAGTATTAGATTTAGGACATTCCCCGGTGTTCCTCATTTGCTAGAGTAGTGTCATGAATTGATGTTGTATTTTATTGAATGCTTTTTCTACATCTACTTATATAATCAGATGGATTTTCTTATTTAGCTGGTTAATGTGGTGAATGGCAATGATCAAGTTTCAAATATTGAACCAGCCTTGCATTCCTGTATGAACCACAGTTAGTTGTGCTATATTATCCATTTTATATATTGCTGGGTTCGATTTGGTAGTATTATTAATTTTTTAAGATTTTATTTTTTTAGAGTCGCCTGGGTGGCTCAGTCGGTTAAGTGTCCGACTTCGGCTCAGATCATCATCTTGTGGTTCATGGGTTTGAGCCCTGCGTCGGGCTCTGTGCTGACAGCTAGCTCAGAGCCTGGAGCCTGCTTTGGATTCTATGTCTCCCTCTCTCTGACCCTCCCTTGCTCACGCTGTCTCTCTCAGAAATAAATAAAACATTAAAAAAAAAAGATTTTTTACAAATACTCTCTACACACAATGTGAGACTTGAATTCATGACCTTGAGAGCAAGAGTTGCATGCTCCACCAACTGAGTCAACCAGGCACCAAAATAATTTGGTATTATTTTGAAGACCTTCATCATTAATGAGAGATATTGGTGTATAGTTTCCCTTTTCTGTAATGTCTTTGTGTAGCTTTATGTAGATTTGTGTAGATTAATGCTTGCCTCTTAAAACAGTTTTTTGAAATGTTTATTTTTGAGAGAGAGAGAGAGAGAGACAGAGTGTGAACGGGGAGGGGCAGAGAGAGAGGGAGACACAGAATCTGAAGGAGGCTCCAGGCTGTGAGCTGTCAGCACAGAGCCCAACGGGAGACTCAAACTCACCGATGGTGAAATCATGACATGAACCGAAGTCAGACATTTAACCGACTGAGCCACCCAGGCGCCCCAATGCTTGCCTCTTTTAGATATGATCTTAATTCAGTAAAAGTTTAGATGTCAGCTGAAAGAGCCTGAGGAGGTACTTGTTATTGTAAAACATTACTTTGGCAGGCATGTGAGGAGAAACATTTTGAAGGGAAGTGGTTTATGAGATCACCTAGAATCTAACTTGGATTATTTTATCAACACCAGTGATAGCAGGTACTGACGGTGTCAGCCTTTTATCTTCTTTGGGACCTTTTACTACTTCTTGGCACTCTTCCACCTTTGGTGTGTTTTTTGGGTCTAAAAGCTAGCATCCTTGGGGCTCTTGGGTGGCTTTGTTCGTTGAGGGTTCGACTCTTGATTTTGGCTCAGGTCATGATCCCAGAGTCCAAGGATCAAGCCCCTTGTCAGGCTCTGCGCTGAGCTTCAGATTCTCTCACTCTCCCTCTCTGCTCCTCTCCTCTGGACTCTATCTTTTTCTAAAATAAAGCTTGCACCCTTAACTCGGCCTCAGTGGGCCGTGCTGTTAGGCTAGCAGAGCTCCTTGTCCTGCAAAATAAGAGAGCTAGACGTTATCTGAGATTTTATTTTTCCCTGCGTCCTCTTCAGTCAGTGGACCGGTGTGGGCAGAAGTGTGAAGGCCTGTTTCTTTGCCTTTGCGTGAGCAGATTCGGGGGGATGTCTCATCTTCTAGAACTGCCCTGCAGCACCAGGCAGAAGGTGCCCTGCGTGGACGGTCAAATCAAGCCTTGCCTTGTCTTGCTGTCTCTGTCTGCCTTGATCGCACTTCTGCCTTACTCCTTCCTCCAGGAAGCATGTACTAATAAAGTTCTTTATTTTTTAAGTTTTTTTAAATTAATTAATTAATTATTTTTTTTTTTTTTNNNGCCATTTCAAAGTTCAAATCTTCTGAAAAAGTCCTACTGACCATTTCTTCCAGCTAATAAGCCTGGCCTCTGGATGCATAGCGCACTGCAGTTTTGTGCCTTTGTTCACACGTGAATTTCTTTTGCTAGAATCGAAACTTAATAGTGGGAGACAAATTTTCTTCATTTCAGTTTCCTTAGCACTATGTTGGTATGTAACAAGTGCTTCATAAATATTTGTAGAATAAATTAGATAATTAATTAAACTCACTCTCCTAATACATCTAACCTGTATCTAATCTACATATCCATGTATGTAATTTGCATATTGTTTCCCTTTATTATCAAACCGTTTCATGAACATGTTGGGGCGCCTGGGTGGCGCAGGCAGTTGAGCTTCTGACGCTTGATTTCAGCTCAGGTCGTGATCTCACAGTTTGCGGCACTGAGCCCTGTGTCGGGCTCTGTGCTGACAGCGTGAAGTCTCCTTGAGATTCTCTGCTTCTCCCCCACAAAATAAATAAACAAACTTATAAAAAAATAGATGCTTCTAGAAAGGGAATCTAATTTCCAGCACGCAGGCAAGATATCACAATCTTCTTTTGATGGGACGTATTTATTATCTGCCTTACATGGATCTGGGAAATGAAGCTTTAGACGCATTTATTAGTCACCCATGTTTTTCACCCATATCCCTCCAAATTGGGACCAAGGCAGCGGCCACTGTGTTAATAGTGAAGAATGGCTTTACAGGTCATCCTTCTGTTATCTGCCCCCCCCCCGCAACTCTGGTTGTTTGGCTTTGATTGGTGATGGCCAGGCTGCGTGGTCAAAATGGTCGCACGGGACACTGTCACTGAGAAGCAGGCTCCGGGGTAAAACTGCATGGAGGAGCCCTGCATACACGTCATCCCAGCGTGTATATTTTGCTGATCCTTGCTCCAGGAGAAAGTCACAGAAATCATTGAGTTTAAAACAAAAACGGGTCTGAGGATCCGAAAAAAATTAATCTGGAAAAAAAAAAAAGAAAAAAGAAACTGTTAACTCTCAA
>NW_027530632.1:2404283-2405908 GCF_008692635.1 Crocuta crocuta
CTATGGTCCCAGAGTACGACGGTGATTTGGATCCTCAGATGTTTTCAAAGATAAAAGGGGAACGTATGTTTGACCAAAGCAGAACGAGATACATGGAAAAGTGTCTAGGGCAGATGACTAGGAGACTGAGGAGACTGAGATAACCAGTACTTGGGTGCACCAGGTGACTTGACCAGAGTTGCATTGACAAAGCATCCGGAAATTGAGGGCATCTGATTTCTTTCTTCTTCTTTTTTTTTTTTTAAATTTTTTTTAATGTTTTTATTTATTTCTAGGAGAGAGAGAGAGACAGCGTGAGCAGCGGAGGGCCAGAGAGAGAGGGAGTGACAGACTCTGAAACAGGCTCCAGGCTCTGAGCTGGCAGTCAGCACAGTGCCCGACGCGGGGCTCGAACCCACGAACCGCGAGATCATGACCTAAGCGAAAGTCGGACGCTTAACCGACTAATCCACCCAGGCGCCCCCTGATTTCTTTCTTCTTATGGCCTTTGTCTACATCTGTGCAATCTGCGTGTTACACCAAGGTGGCGCCGAAAGGGCTTAGTTGGGGCTAAATTCTCTGCCTCTAGGATGGAGAACAGCTGTTTTTTCTACTATATCCACCTAAAAGGGCATCTTTTAATGTTTATTTATTTTTGAGAGATAGAGACAGAGCGCAAGTGAGGAAGGGACAGAGAGAGGGGGCGAGACACAGAATCTGAACCAGGCTCCAGGCTCTGCGCTGTCAGCACAGGGCCCGATGCAGGACTCGAACTCAGAAACGGAGAGATCATGACCTGAGCTGAAGTCAGACGCCTAACCAACTGAGCCACCCAGGTGCCCTGTCAATCAGTTTGTATTTTAAAACTAGTGTGTCCCGGGGCACCTGGGTGGCTCATTTCGTGCCGTGTCTGACTCCCGATTTTAGCTCAGGCTATGATCTCACAGTTTGTGGGTTCGAGCCCCATGTCGGGCTCTGCACTGACAGCAGGGACCCGGACGCTGCTTAGGATTCTCTGTTTCCCTCTCTCTTTGCCCCTCCTCTGCTTGCTGTCTCTATCTCTCAAAATAAATAAACTTAACAACAACACCAACTAGTGTGTTACCTGTAAGGGAGTGTTTCTTATTTTTTCCCGACACACCATTAACCGTTTAATATGTCTTATAAACAACAGCATCTGATGGACCCAGTGTCTGGAGCTGGTGCCTTAAATAGTGAACTTGCAGGTCTTCCTTGGGCTGGGCTTCCACCAAGATAGGCATCCAGGGAGATGTGGTTTAAGATGAAGCCTGAGCAAGAATCGATCCCAGCTTATTGGTGCCTTTATATTTTAGCCATTTATTTCCCCGTCTTCAGCAAGAATCTGCTGGCATTGTTCTGCCCATCATCCTGTCATTCTGGTAGTTCGTAGATAGAGTCGAATTCCTCTCATTCTATAAAGATGAATGCTGGGAGGCTGGATAGCTCTGCTCTCTGCAGCCCCCGGAGACGCAGTCCATTCTGTCTCCGGTTACATGCTTTGTATCTGCTGTCCGCAGTTTTCAGTCAGAGGTTGCCAAGGCTGCCCTTGAGGACATTTCTATCTCTGGGTTAGATGCCATCCACCTTTGGCAGATCGTGAGCTTTGATCAACAGGCCACAGGTTT
>NW_027530632.1:2405940-2406735 GCF_008692635.1 Crocuta crocuta
GGTTTGCTTTCTAGAAAGTTCGACCCTCGCTTTGAGCCACTTGTGACGTCAAGCGGCTTCATAGAGAATGTCTAAGAATTGTCAGCTCCCTTGTGAATAAACCCTGTTCTTTTACTTGAAAGCGAATTACTTTTTTACCTAAAAAACATTGTTCCTTCTATTTGGGGATGAGGTTTTTTTTAAAAATTTTTTTAAATTTCATTTTTATTTATTTATTTATTTTACGTTTATGTATTCTTGAGGGAGATAGAGAGAACGAGAGAGCACAAGTGCGGGAGGGGCAGAAAGAAGGGGACAGAGGGTCTGAAGCAGGCTCGAACTCAAGAACTGTGAGATCATGACCTGAGCCAAAGTCGGATGTGGAACTGACTGAGCCACCCGGTCACTGCAAGAATGAGGTTTTTTTTAAAGTGAGATATAAATTCATGCCATGGTCACGTTATGTGCATGATACAATCGCTGTATTAAAAACCACGAGTGTCAAAAAGTTAGAAATAGGGGCAGATGTGAGGAAAGCACTTCTGATTTTCTATGTCACTTAACTACTGCGGACCTTGTATGAAGACAGGGATCATGGTTGACCTATCTGACCCTTGCTGTCATGGGAAGTATTAAGAGACAGTGCTTTGGAAACTGACCCCGCTCTACAAATGCAAGTTGTTATGATTACAGCTGGTTGTTCAGGCTGAAAGGTATTTCATCTCAGAATAAAACAGTTTCAAGCAGGCCGACACCACAAATTAAGCATTCGCACAGCCGTCACGGACCTGACAGCAAACAGAATATAGGAGCAGG
>NW_027530632.1:2406762-2407585 GCF_008692635.1 Crocuta crocuta
GTACATGCCCAGGGGCAAAGAACTGAGACCCAAAGGAAACCAGGCAGAGGGTGTTAAAGTACATTATAATGTATATTTAACTGTTCAACAGTGAGCTGCTACCTGCCCAGTTTGCAAAAATGAATGAGGTAAAATAGTTGTCCCAGAAGGACACATTCAGAATTTAGTGACTTGGCACTAAACCTGAAGTTTCTTATATATAAACCACCATATGTTTTATTTGACAGAGAGAGAGAGAGAGAGCATGAGCATGCGAGGGAGCGAGTCGGGGAGGGACAGAGAGAAAGGGGGACTTAGAATCCAAAGTGGGCTCCTGGCTGACAGCAGAGAGCCTGATGCAGGGCTTAAAACTCATGAACCCTGAAATCAGGATGGGAGCTGATGTCCGAGGCTTACCGGACTGAGCCACCCAGGGGCCCCCATCACCCCATACGTTGAAACTGCCTTTTGAAAGTAACAGTTTCTGGGACAGAAGAGAACTCGAGGCATACCACCCAACACTTAGGGCAAGTACTAGCCAGAGAACTACCAAAAATAAGTGTGTGAGACTAAGAACACACTGGCACAGAGAAATCTGCATTGATGCGCATACTCGGCATTAGGGTCTTGTTAACCCTTTGCTCCCCGGAACATTGGGGTTTCTATTTCCTCCTCTGAGATTGGCCCTCGAGAACCACTTCATCCAGCATTATATTGCATCAGAATTAAACATTCCAGCCAGCATGTAGCCTTCTTTATCATTTCCTATCAACATGAAGGGAAATAAACACCTTTGCAGCTTCTGTGTCTGCCTTTGGAACTACTTTGGATAGTTTCCGTTCAT
>NW_027530632.1:2407620-2409161 GCF_008692635.1 Crocuta crocuta
TTAGTGTGTTGCTAGGTCTTTCCTGGTTAGTGTGAAAAATACTCATTTCCAGTTGCCTCAAAGCGTTACATGTAGAAGTCATGGTCTATATCAGCTTTTTTTCATGAGGGACAGCTACATGTTTTGTGGGTTCTGAAGTTCATATAATTTGGAGGGCTTCCCTTTAAGAAGAATGTCAAGTTTTATTTTATTTTATTTTATTTTATTTTGTTTTATTTTATTTTATTNAGTGGAACCTTTAAGACACAAGGCAGCAGGAAGTATACAGAAACACTACTCCTCTTGATTACATTGCTTTCCTATTTCAGAAATCATTCTGAAATCATGATACTTGTATGCTAGAATTGAACAATTATGTAAATGGATCACCACCGTCGGAAGCCAAATTTCTGCTGGAATGAGATGTTACACATAATCAAGGGGAGGGAGACGGGAATGATCTATGGAGACATCGGCTTGAGCTCGTGTTTACCTTTTTTTAAAAATTTAATTTAATTTTTTTTGTTTTTTTTAAATTGTTTCTTGTCAAGTTGGTTTCCACACAACACCCAGTGCTCATCCCCACAGGTACCCTCCTCCATAGATGGCCACGTATAGAAATATTAAATTAAGTATAGCCCCTGTATTTTCCACACTTGATCTTACCCAAAAGGCCCCATGTACTTTATTATTCTGTCCGAGGATTGTAGATGTGACAACACCCTAACATGAACACATACACTTAGGGCAAAGATCTTGGGTTTTAAGACCGTCCAAAATAAAAGGAATTAAGACTCCTCAGAGAAATTATTGTAGAACTTGAATAGGAAATATACAAGATGAGCCTGCAGCATGTTGTAGTGGCAGAGAGGAGGAAAATGCTCAAAAACAGACACACACGCACACACACAGACACACTAATGGGGCTACTGTCAAAGGGACACAGGAAAAAGTGAAAGTACTCTCAGTGGACAAAGCTGGAGCACTTTGAGCCACCAGTTAAGTAAAATAGAATTGCAGCCGAGAGTATAAAAGAACTATCCCTGAGTCCATAATGCTATAAATACATGATTGTATAAATAAGTAAATGGGGGAGAATTGATAAATCTATGCAGAAAATTTCAACTAATGGATGTTAGGTACCCTGCCCTCAATGATGTGGCTGTCACTCCCCACTCCTTATGTATGGACTGTGCAGCGTCGCTTCCTTCTAAAGAATACAGTAGGAATAAAGGAAAAAGGAGGTAACTTTACAGTCCAGAAACCTGACAAACGCTATCTCAGCCAGGAGATGAAGGTTAATATCATGAGTGATAAGTCATGTCGATCGTATGAAATCTTGATGCGATGTGATGAGATTTTCACTTTATTTCTGTGGTCATTCTCTCCAGAACTCATAGCCCCTGTCTACACTTGACCTGAGCCAATCATAACCCCTGCCTAAGCATTAGAAAAACATCAGACAAATGTCAGTTGAGAGACATTCTATTTGACCAGTACTCCCAAAAACTGTCGAGGTCATCAAAAACAAGAGTCTGACAAGCATCCTTCCCTTTTGCTCG
>NW_027530632.1:2409210-2447291 GCF_008692635.1 Crocuta crocuta
AGGAAACGTGTCAACGTAATGTAATGTGGCTAAGGAAAAGTCTCAAAATGACAAAACTTGTAGGGATCGGGAAGACACTAGTAGCTGCCAGGGTTGGAAGTGTTGGGGACAGGGGGGCTGGGAGTGAATCTAAAGAGGTGGCACTAGGGGCACCTGGATGGCTCAGTCGGTTGAACGTCCGGCTTCGGCTCAAGTCATGATCTCTCGGTTCGTGAGTTCGAGCCCCGCGTTGGTCTCTGTGCTGACAGCTCAGAGCCCGGAGCCTGCTTTGGAATCTGTGTCTCCCCCTTTCACTGCCCTTCCCCTGCTCACGCTCTCTTTCTCTCCGTTTTCTCTCTCTGTCAAAAATAAACATTAAAAAAAATAAAGCGGTTGCGCTAGGGAGGTCTTTGAAATGTTGGAATGGTTCTGTATCTTGATTGTGGTCATCATGCATGAATCTACACGTGGTATGAGATGATATAGAACTATATGCACCTTTATTTTATTGCCCAGGATAAGTTGATGCAGTCGGCAGTAGGACTGTGCCTGGAAGCCCCTCCTATGGTGTCCCTCATGTTATTCTAGGACCCTCAGCATTGACTTGGTCACATTGTAGGCTGCGCCCACATTTCCACTCTCCATAATCTCCGGAGGTCTCCAACTCCCTTTCCCCCTGGCTGGGTACCAGGATGCCTGCATTGATTTTAATGCCACCATGGACTGATGGGCATGTTAGAGCATCTCCTTGCCTGTTCTGTGAATATTCCCATGTGAACACCATGTTAGGGTTCTTCCTGGGGTCTGGGAAGGGGCCCATGTAATGGAGGGCCCCTAAATCTTAGCTTCATTAGCTTCACAGTAAATCTGCTTCTGCGTTCCGTGTTGTGCTGGTATCATTCCGCTGTTAATCAATCACGGAAGAACGAGCTGACCAAGGGGGTTATCTGTATCTGCGGTTATCAGATAATCCTGCCTTATATGATAAATGCTGTAGCATTGAAAGAAGAGTGAGATTTTGACCAGAGTGCTAAGGAGTCAAGGGTGTGAAATCCAGACAGAAGAAGCCACAGTTGAAAACCCTCCCCGATCTCAGGGCTTTGACTTTGGAGAGACAAAGCAGCATGGGAACGCTCCAAGTCAAGGGCAGGTGGGGGTGGGGGGTTGTCTTTGTTAGCTCCGTGGTTTTCATGGAGATTTGTGAACCACCCATAAAAGGCAATACAGAGCTGAAGCCACAGGGCTTCTCCACTTGGGACTGTGGGAGCGCACAGATATTTCCTTATACTCCCGGAGCCCATCCTGTCTGGAATTTGGAAAAGGCCAATTCCACACCCTTCTGGAGCGAGTCGTGTACGGGAGCTCTACTCCATTTGACCTCCCTAGGAAAGGAAGGGGGAACACTATCACGAAGCCCTCCTCGTCAGTGTCATTCACCTGGGGACTGCATGGAGAAAGTCGCACTGGATAATAACTCAGCTCGATGAAATCTTGAGGTTTGAAGATGTAGCGTTCGTTCATCGGGATCACCCAAGGTGCTTGTTTGAAAGGAATTGTGTGGGCAGCCCCAGGGACTGTAAGGCACGGGGTCCGTGCGGTTCATTTTGAAAAAACACCGAGCTTCTGTCCTCCGAGAGGGACTGGCAGTGGGGACTACTTGATTCTTATTTTAATAGTTGCCTTCTCTCTGGGTTGCTGGAGGGGAAAAGACTGATATTAAAATATGGCCCCCGGGGCGCCTGGGTGGCTTAGTCGGTTAAGCGTCCGACTTTCGCTTAGGTCATGATCTCGCGGTTCTTGGGTTCGAGCCCCGCGTCGGGCTCTGTGCTGACTGCCAGCTCGGAGCCTGGAGCCTGTTTCAGTCTGTGACTCCCTNNTGCCATAATTGCTCCCTCTGTAGAGGGTTTTTGCCCACCCTTTCTGTGATCACCTCTGACGGAGTGCTCCCTAGTCCTTGAGACGGGGTCGCTGTTTCCTCCCTGAGGGGGCGAATCTGCAGCGCTCAGGGGCTGGGACCCTGCTCTGCTCTCTCCTTAACTGTCTACCCTCCTGCACCTGAGCCGCAAATGCCAATTAGGAACAGATGCAAACAGCATATGCCCTGAGCGCACAAGCCTTCTGTTCCAGAAAGCAGTCATCCCTGGCTTCCTAGCGCTTGAACTAGCGGAAATGTTAATTTTAGATCACTTCTCCTCAAAGTATACGTGCCACCCCACGAGCTGTGTGCGGTTTACAGACTCAGCGTGGGGACTCCCAGGGCACTGCCACATCTAACGGGCTTCCCCTCCCAACCGCCCAAGGCCATCAACAGAGGGGCCTGTTTCCTGGCTCAGAAGGAAGACTCTCGTACCCTCCAATAATTCCGGGTGACTGTGTGCGCCCGGTCACAGGCTCCCCGCGTAGAGAAGGCTTGTTTTCACACGGAGGCGGGCTTAACGTGCCTGGCAGTGTCGCGATCCGCAGGATTTTAGGACAGGCAGGGACGAGGGAAACTGGAATCCGGACCTGGGCCTTCTCTGGGGCCCCCAGAACTCACGTTCTCCCGCTCAAAGCTCCTATTCTGCTGATGGGCAGACGGCCAAATGAAGGTTAAGCGAGGGGGTGCCGAGTGCCACTTGCACGCCAGGCGTGTGCTAAGTGCGCTATCTAGGTTAACAACTCTGCAAGGCAAATTTTCACAACTCTGAAAGGCAAATTGTGATTTTTTATTATCTGGGTTTCCCTAGGAAGCAGAGCCGTGGGCCGGGATTTGGTGTTCACTTGCTTTGTCTAGGAGTGGCATTCCCAGAGGAGGGAGAGTGAGGGAAAAGGGAACTTGGGAGGAAAGGCTAAGAAACAAAGCCGTGAGATTTATTACTCTACTGGCCAGTGTCCCACCATAAGCCTTGAAGAGTCGCAGCTAGACTGCTCTGGAGCAAACCCCCCTACCCCACCCAGGCAGCTTTGAACAGGCTGGGTGGACAGATCATGTTCTGGAACATTCCATCCGAGGGATCTTGCCTGACTTTTTCCATCTGCTGGCTCTCATTGGTTCAGGTTTGCTCTGGGAGGGGGCGGGTATTCACCATGGGTCGTTTTTATCGAGCCCCTATAGCAGCTGTTCTAGAAGCTCAGTTCTACTTGTGGTGCGGCCTTTCACTGGAGTACCGAGGCCGAAGGAGTCAGAGGCTGTAAGCATGTGGCTTCTCACTTTCGAGGGGCAGAGCCACGCTGGTTGATCAGTGTATCCGTGTGGTCCTCTGGGAAGGAGAGGGTGCCATGGAAGTAGNGAGGGAGAGAGAAGCGCGATCAAGTGGTAGGGAGCCTCAAACCTGCTGCCGACCTTGCAAACCCCCCAAATAAGGTCTTACCTGCCATGCTCGGTCACTGGTCAGGAGCCGCCTCAGCTCAAAAGCAGGCAGAAGGCACCAGCTACCTGTGCTCCTTGTGCCTGATGGGCAAGATCTTTTTTCCTTAAGTTTATTTATTTGTTCGGAGAGAGAGAAAGGGAAGGAGCATGAGGGAGGGGGGGCAGCAGAGAGAGAACAAGAGACAGAATCCCAAGCAGGCTCTGCACTCTCAGTGCATAGCCCGATGTGGGGTTTGATCCCACGGACCTTGAGATCATGACCTGAGCCACACCAAGAGTTTGATGCTTAACCTACTGAGCCACCCAGGCGCCTACAGGAACTTTTGTGAAGGGAGATAAGAGCGGTGAATTTCCCTGGCTGCCACCATCGGCCACAAAGGTGGTGGGAATGAAGTCCACAGGCAAGGGAACAGGAGTGAAGTTGAGGAAGACGCTAAGCATGATAAGGGTTTGCACCCATTTGGTGGATAGAAGGGAGCCTTGATAGGTTTTCTCAGTTGTTGAACTGCAGCGTGCTAGTAGGTATAATTGTCAAGAGCTGAACTCAGTTTTCAATGACGTGAAGGCAGTTGGTTCTTGGGGGCGGCTCTGGTGTCCTATGATGCTGTGACAGGCATGGAGTCTAGCGAAGTTTCTTTCTTTTTTCAAAAGCGTTTTTTAATGTTTATTTATTTTTGAGAGAGAATGACAGCGCGAGCAGGGGAGGGGCAGAGAGAGAGGGAGACACAGGATTCGAAGCAAGCTCCAGGCTCTGAGCTGTCAGCACAGAGCCTGACTCGGAGCTCGAGCCCACAGCCTGTGGACTGTGACCTGAGCCGAAGTCGGACGGTTAACCGACTGAGCCACCCAGGCGCCCCAAGGAGGCAAGTGAAGTTTCTGCTAAGGGAATCATGTGATGTGATTAGGTTTGTCTCCTAGTTATTATTGCTCATTTGTTGCATCCAAACCAGCGCTCTGATCTCTCTGGAGGTTTTTTGCAAACTTCTCAAACCTTCATAATATGTCATTTGTGTATTTTCAAACAGCTAGAGCCTGATACAAAGCTGCAGTGAGGGGTCCTTGCCAATAGAGCGTGTTTTAATAAAGATTTAATGGATGGATTTCCAGAATTCCACTGAATAGTGTTTGCTAAATTAAGATGATGACATGGTCTGCAGGCAAATGAACCTGAACCCAACCCTTATGCGTTATTTCTTATGATTTCTGGTTTCCTCTTCTCATAGATTTCCAGGCATTCCAAAGACCCAGTACGATTCTTTTCAGACCTCATGGCATTGTTGAGAATGACCTGAGGTATCCAAGTCACCAGGGCGTGTGGACCCAGTGTTGCATTGTGCTCTATTTGGACTTATGGGAGCCGACTTGTAAATTTTCTGGAATTTTGCAAATGTTGGGTGCTTGGAATATATTAGGGGAGAGTAGTCACACCTTGAAAATTGGCCGAACCTGCACATTAGTCCTTCCCTCCCTCCCCGTGGCTTTGCTAGAGACCCCATTTCTCAGCGTCACCTAGAACTCCCCTCTACAGCCTTTGAAATACATTGTGTGTGTGTGCGCACGTGGTACTCTGTGTAGTCTTTAAATTTTTTTCTCATGTTTTATTTATTTTTGAGAGAGAGACACACAGCGTGAGCAGGGGACAGTCACACAGAGAGGGAGATACAGAATCTGAAGCAGGCTCCAGGCTCTGAGCTGTCTGTCAGCACAGAGCCCGATGCGGGGCTCGAACCCATGAACCATGAGATCATGACCTGAGCTGAAGTCGGACACTTAACCGATTGTGCCACCCAGGCACCCCTCTGTGCAGTCCTTAAAGTCCACTGCTTTATGCGGTCAGAGTCGATGTTTTCAGTGTCATTTGAAGGCAGAGAGATGTACCTCCTGCTCCCTAAATTTCCATCTCCATTGTTGTACTTAATTCTATGTCACAAAGCACTCTCAACTAAGTGGTGTTGATGAAATGTGTTAGGCCTAGATATTCTGTGTGTCAGGGGTTCAGGCTGGGCATATGGGGAAGGTTTTCTCTGCCACACCATGTTCTGGAACATCTGTCGGGAAGATTTACATGACTAGGTGTGAATTCAGTGGCTGCGGCTGGAATCACCTGGATGCTTTTTTGCTCACATGCCTAGGATTCCTTAAAGACCTAGGTCACCTGCAGCTCTCAAGTGGAGCAGGACACATGACCTCTCCATGTGGCTGAGCTTCTTAAAAGCATGGTGGCGAGCTCCAAAAAGCAGCGTCCTAAGAAGGATGTCTGGAAATTATGTGTTTATTTTAATTAAAAATTTTTTTAATGTTTTTATTTTATTTTTGAGAGAGAGAGACAGAGCACAAACAGGGGAGGGGCAGAGAGAGAGGGAGACACAGAATCCGAAAGCAGGCTCCAGGCTCTGAGCTGTCGGCACAGAGCTCGACGCAGGGCTCGAACCCATGAATTGTGAGATCATGACCTGAGCTGAAGTTGGACGCTTATCTGACTGAGTCCCCCAGGCGCCTCGAGAGGTTCTTTATGTGTCTTGGATACTAACCCTTATCAGATATGTCATTTACAAATATCTTTTCCACTGATCCACCCAGGCACCCCAGGATTTACATTCCACAGAGATGGCTCTGGCTAAAGTTTGCCAAATGGTTTAGAGTGGAAAGGTATGAAGGTAGAGATACTACTTATGAGGTCGTTGTTGCGAACAGATTATGGGTAATCCTGTTACTGCGGTAATACCGGTGATGGTGGTGAGTGTGTAGACAGGAGGATGGATTTGGTGTCTATCCTAGGGGTGCAATCATCTGGTCTTCGTGACTGAGTAGATTTGAGAACTTAAAGCAAAGGGGGAAATCCAGGATGGCTGGGGACATGGGTGATTGTGCTTTTCAGAGAAATAGGCAGTACAGGGAGACAGAGGCAGAGAGATAGAAGTCGGGGCACTAAGAAATGAATGCAGGTCTAGACGTTGCACTTGAGCTGCCTATACGGCAATGAGATGAAAAATATGGGGAGGGGCGCCTAGGTGGCTGCATGGGTTGGGCCTCTGTCTTCAGTTGAGGTCATGATCTCAAGGTTCATGGGTTCGAGCCCTGCATCGGGGTCGCTGCTGTTCTCAGGGACCCCGTTTAGGATCCTCTGTCTTCCTCTGTCTGCCCCTTCCCCACTGGCGCGCATGCGCTCGCACTCTCTCTCAAATAAATAAACATTAAATAAAAAGAAAAATATTGGAAGACATCTGCAGGAACAGATTTCAGAATCATCAGTATATGCTCCTGTGGTGAATGAATCCTCAGAAATGCTTGAATTTGCCTACGATGGGAGCAGAGTAACCAGAGAAATGGTTCAAGGGCCAAACCCCAGAGGGCAGTGATTTTAAGAGAGGGACAAGGGAGAAATGGCTGCAAAGGAGACCAAGAGACTGAGAAGGAGCAACCAGAGAAAAGGACAAAGATCAAGAATAGTACCAAGAGGGGCGCCTGGGTGGATCAGTTGGTTGAGCGTCTGACTCTTGATTTCAGATTTGGCTCAGGTCATGATCTCATGGTTTGTGAGTTCGAACCCTGCATCGGGCTCTGCCCTGACAATGTGGAGCCTGCTTGGGATTCTCTATCTCCCTCTCTCTCTCTGCCTCTCCCCCCTCGTTTTCTCTCTCTCTCTCTCTCTTTCAAAATAAATAAATACATTTTTTTTAAAAAAGGAGTAGTCCCAAGAAATTTCCCATTGGTAAGATTAAGAAGTTGAAAGTAACCCAGGAGGGGCGCCTGGGTGGCTCAGTCGGTTGGGCGGCCGACTTCGGCTCAGGTTGTGATGTCGCAGTTTGTGGGTTCGAGCCCCGCATCGGGCTCTGTGCTGACAGCTCAGAGCCTGGAGCCTGCTTCAGATTCTGTGACTCCGTCTCTCTCTGCCCCTCCCCCACTCAAGCTCTGTCTCTCTCTGTCTCAAAAATAAAGTAAACATAAAAAAAAAAAAGAAAGAAAGAAAGTAACCCAGGAAAAGGTTCAGTTCCACTTGAGGAGGAAAAATGAATCCGTGAAGAACTCTTTAAGAAGCCACCCTTGAGGCATTAGCAACTGAAGGGTAGCCAGGCATTTGTAGAACACTGTAACTGTTGCACTTCCAGCGGCAATGCATTTGATAAAACTCACAGATTTAGGTTCATTATATGGTTCAGTTTCTCCTTTAATGTTTTTTTTCTGGTCTTTTTAAAAAATTTTTTTAAATCTTTATTTATTTTTGAGACTGAGACAGAGAGAGACAGAGTGTGAGCAGGGGGGAGGAAGACACAGAATCCGAAGCAGGCTCCAGGCTCTGAGCTGTCAGCACAAAGCCTGACACGGGGCTCAAAACCACGAACCATAAGATCATGACCTGACCCAAAGTCGGATGCTTAACTGACTGAGCCACCCAGGCGCCCCATTATTTTTCTGTTCTAAATTATNTAATCTCTCAACTTACAAATAAGCTATTTTCCAGTTTTATTTACTTTCATGATTCTATATGTAACCTTTAAGTTAAAATTTTAACATATATACACTGAAAAGTGTAACTCTTTATCAACGTTTTGAGTATATTCCCACATAAGATACATAGACGTTAGGACTGTGTTTTTAAATGTCTCCGTAATATTCCATTATAGCAGTACTATAATTTCCCGTCCATTCTTTTATTTGTTAATATTTAGACGTTTTCTGAGTTCGCTAAATGAAATGTTTATATGTATAGTGAATCTTTACAGTCATTGCTAGAGTTAAGGACAGGAGGGACAAANATTTTAAAGACTGTCATAGTTGAAATTCTTTATTATTAGGGCTATGACATAAAATAGACACTTTCGAAGGGGTTTATCATTAATTATACTAGATACAAATTTATACTTCAGAGTCTCATTGTTAATTGGGCCCGTTGGATGTCAACTTCTTGGCAGGTCACATTAACTCATCATGTTTTTAATCTCGTCTTTTGTCTAATAAAAGAGTTCACATTGGAGTAGCAATTTTAGCCTTGCTGTTTAATTTTTTGTTTGCTTGAGCTCATATTCTTAGTGCTACCTTCCGTCATGCATGTTCTCCTCTCTCTCTTTCTGGCAGAAATTATTTCTAGCTCCTTTCACCACTGTGTGAGGGTTCGTTTAGTTAAAACCTGCTGCTGATATGACCCATTTGTCTTAATAACTGTGTGGGTACAAACAGGAATCCAATGCAACATCCTATGTCATGTAACCCATCATGGGAGACACTGTCCCTTCGAGTAGCCCATAACTTTAGACTTAGGTACCAAGTATGGGTGCCGCCTAGTAAAATGTGGTACAGCTTCTTTTCTGCCTTTTTCATTCATACATATATAGAACTAGCGATTCTATTTTCCCCTCCCCTTTTCCTCCCCTCTACTTCTTACCCCAGGGTCCAATTCCAGATCCCACATTGGGTCATCTTGCATCCCCCTTGAGTATGGTCACCCCGCTTTGGAGGGCACTCTCTAAAAGACATCTATGGTCTTTGCACTCTTTTTTTTTTCTCTTAAATAGTTTATTGTTGAGTTGGTTTCCATATAACACCCAGTGCTCATCCCCACAAGTGCCCTCCTCCATGCCCNTAATCCACCTATACGTGCAAACATATGGTATCTGTTCTTCTCTCCGTGACTTATTTCGCTCAGCATAACAACCTTCAAGTTCCATCCATGTTGCTACACGTGGCCAGATTCCATTCCTTCTCATTGCCATGTAGTATTCCATTGTATAGATAAACCCCATCTTCTTGATCCATTCGTCCGTTGATGGACACTTAGGCTCTTCATGTTTTGGCTATTGTTGAGAGTGCTGCTATGAACATTGGGGTCCATGTGCCCCTGTGCATCAGCACTGCTGTATCCCTTAGGTAAATTCCTAGCAGTGCTACTGTTGGGTCATAGGGGAGTCCTTTTGTGAATTTTTTGAGGAACCTCCACACTGTTTTCCAGAGGGGCTGTGTATGGTCTTTGCACTCTTAACAAGCTTCCTTTGGGGACGCCTAGGTGGCATCCGACTTCACTCAGGTCATCTTCTCATGGTTCGTGGGTTTGATCAGGCTCTGTGCTGACAGCTCGGAGCCTGGGGCCTGATTCAGATTCTATGTCTCCCTCTCTCTCTCTCTGCCCCTGCTTCACTCACACTCTCTTTCTCTCTTGAAAATAAATAAACATTAAACAAGGTTCTTTTGTTGTCTGCATCAAGTTTCTGCTCTCCAGCAAGTTTCTGGGATTAGTGGGGTCAAGCTAGTTCATTCCATGGAGTAAACAGAGCCTTTGAATAAAAAGAAAGCATTATTGGGGCGCCTGGGTGGCTCAGTCGGTTAAGCATCCCACTTTGTCTTAGGTCATGATCTCACGGTTCATGAGCTTGAGCCCTGTGTCGGGTTGTGTGCTGACAGCTCGGAGCCTGGAGCTTAATTCAGATTCTGTCTCTCCCTTTCTCTCTCTGTCCCTCCCCTGGTCGCATTCTGTCTGTCTGTCTCTCTTAAAAATAAATAATCATTAAAAAAGAAATTTAAGAAATGAAAACAATAAAGGAAAAAGAAAGCATTATTATTAAATACAGTCTTCCTTTTTTCAGAAGTCTGTAAAACTGGTAAGCGTAATCTAATCATGAATGTGCAAATGTATACGATTACTTATAATGCATCGTACCCTGTTGCCAGTTAGGGATCACTGATATGTAACCAAACTATTTAATTAAGCACCGATATTTTCAAGTTTATGCAGCCCTGTGAGCTTCGTTGGTGTAGTTACTCGACCTCACCTGAGAGCCAGACCATTTTTCTTTGCCTTCATGGTTTGTTTCCTGCTCTTATTCAATGATTCATCCATTCATTCTACAAGGTATTAAAAGACTGCAGTCAATAATAAATAAAAGCTAACATGTATTGATTTAGTTGCTTCATTCCAGTCCCTGTTCTAAGTGCATTGCGTGTATTAACTGTAACTGTCACAGTTATCCTTGGGGAGATCTTCACAGACTCCGTATACAGTCCCTAGTTGCCACAGATTTTTCACAGAACCTTGAGTATGCTGGCTCATAAAGTCGTGGTAAGAAGGGAGCTACAAGCCAACAGTCTGGGCCCACTTCAAAGCCTTTTCTTGAGCTCAAAACTGGCAGCCTTCTGGGTTAGCTGGTAAATGGGTCTGAACACTGTGCCCCAATGTGGTAGGTGGTTGGTTGGTAAACTTGAGTAACAAGCTGTCCGTGGTCATTCAGCTAGGAGATTGCTTCAGTAGGCTTGCGGTCCTGACGTATCTTTTCTAAAATAGTTATTAATTACAAATAGTAATAATACTCTTATGGGGAAAATGCTGGGGACCCACAAGTCAGTGATCAAAGTGACCATCACCAGTACTAACACCTGTCGACAACACGTATTCCCTGATAGATGCACTAAGAAGGCACAACAGTTCTCTGTTTCGTGCCCCCGAGGGCAGACCCTCCAGAAAATCATGAGGAAACAGCACACGAACCCATTTCGAGGGACATTGTATCAAATGGACTCTTTCGTAGCGTCGTCACTGTTCTTTAGTGCTCTTCAAAAGTGTCTAGGTCCTGAAGGCCAAGGAAAGAAAGACGTGAGGGACTCTCTCAGATTCGAGGAATTGAACAATCATTTAAACTAAATCCAATATGGGATCCTGGAACAGGAACAGGATTTGAGTGAAAGAATTGGTAAAATTTATGTATTTATTTAAAATTTATTTGAGAGGGAGAGAGAGTGCGAGTGGGGTAGGGGCAGAGAGAGAGGGAGAGAGAGAGACTCCTAAGCCGACTGCACTGTCAGCGTGCAGCTCGACACGAACCTTGAACTCACAAACCCTGACATCATGACCTGACCCCAAATCAAGAGTCAGATGCTTAACGGACTGAGCCACCAGGCGCTCCAAATTGCTAAAATTTAAATGAACTTGGTAGTTGTGGTAATAGTGTTGTATCATTGTTAACTTTCTGGTTTTTTGAATTGTAGTGTGGTTATTTAAGATGGCACCATTGGAGGAAGGTGAGCAAAGGGCACACGGCAACGTTCTTTGAGGAGAGTCTAAGAACTTAGATTCCCCTGAGTACGGTATGAGAATGTCAGTTGCTCTACCTCCTTGCCATTCCTTGATATTATCTGTTGGTATTTGAAATTTATACTTCCATGATGACTAGGGGCCTTGAGCACATATATTTTAATATTTACACATTATTGGCCATGTGGATTTTCTTACTTTCCTTTTTTTAAAAATGTCGTTTTAATGTTTATTTATTTTTGAGAAGGAGAGAGACAGAGTGGGAGCAGGGGAGGGACAGAAAGAGAGGGAGACACAGAATCCAAAGCAGGCTCCAGGCTCTGGGCTGTCAGCTCAGAGTCCCACATGAGGCTCGAACCCACGAACTGTGAGATCATGACCTGAGCTGAAGTCAGACACTTAACTGACTGAGCCACCCAGGCGCCCTTTTAACTTCCTTTTAAAATATTTACCCATATTCCTATTAGGTTGTCTGCCTCTTAAAAGTTTTTAAGTGAAGAGTATTTTGATATGTTTGTTATAGGAGGGCCTTCATTTTTTTTTTTTTCTTGTTTTTGGTCATGATCTTGGTTAATGTATTCTCTTACAATGAACTTCAGATTTCAAGAACATCCTACGCTTTCCAGCACTAATATTTACTGAATTAGTATTAGTTTCAAATAGTTATAATAAATTTATGATTAGTATCTATTGGATTCATCTTTCAAATGGTGAACAAGTGAAGAATGGGAACCAAATTCTTGAGTCCTTTGCACTGTTAAATACATTATCTAATTCAGTATTCACAAAACCATACATGATAATTATTACCGTCCCCAATTTACAATTGTTGTAAACTGAGGCATAGAAATATTAAATAAAGTTGACGAAGGCCACATTTAGAAGATTCAAGATCTCAGCCCTAAGTCATTCGATGAGTTTATTTTGTGAATGCCATTCCAGAAACTGAAATTTATCTGGATGTGATCAATGACACAAACGACTTTGGCACATCATATCTAATAATATTTGTTATAAGTGTGGGTTGATTCCTTCCTCTAGTCCAAATCAGTGGTTTCTTACAGTGTTTGTTTTATTCAGGCTTCTGGGTGGCTCAGTCCGTTAAGCATCTGACTTTGGCTCAGGTCCCGATTCCACAGTTTGAGAGTTTGAGCCCCTCATGAGGCTCTGTGCTGACAGCTCGGAGCCTGGAGCCTGCCTCGGATTCTGTGTCTCCCTCTCTTTCTGCCCCTCCCCTGCTCACACTGTCTCCAAAAAAATGAATAAATGTTAAAAAAAAATTTTAACAACATGTTTGGTTTTATGGAACCTTTTGAGGGACCCGTGTGAGTGTGTGTGTGTGCGTGCGTGTGCGTGTGTGGTGTTAAGGACTTTCACAGGTGTAGCTGGGTTTCCTCCCTGCTCAGTGGCGAGATTTTCATTGCAAGGAAGAGTGTTAGCTCCGACATAGAACATGCTTCTAAGTAATCATAATCCTCTTTAAAATAAAATTTAAAAAAACTGAGCAAACTGAAAACTCAATGAATTGTCTTGGGTCTGTCCACCAACTAAGGTGACAGGACACGAAATAGGGGGCGACACGTGACTCTAGAGCATAACTGGGAGGATAATCGCTAACTGGAGCAGGAGCTACTGGAACCATAAAGTAGTAGGAATTTTGATGAATTACTGGAGACAGAGAATCCTAGCGTGAGAGGGGAAAACGTCTCTTAGGTGCTTCCCACACTTGCCGGGGCCTTATGTCTAGCCACCCCACATAGTCCTCATGACGCAGAGCCAAGAAAGATACCATCTGGGCTCTGGCAAGAGGAGGGGAAATGAACTATTGAGAAATTTGCCCAGAGCATTCTTTATCATTACTATTATTTAGCTTATTTATTTATTTTTAGGGGGGGGGAGAGATATCAAGCAGGGAAGAGGCAGAGAAAAAGAAAGGCCCAAGCAGGCTCTGCCCTGTCAGTGCAGAACTTGATGTGGAGCTTGAACTCAGGAGCCACGAGATTGTGACCTGAACCGAAATCAAGAGTTGGGCACTCAACTGACCGAGCCACCCAGGAGCCCCAGCCTAGTGCTTTCTTGGTAATGAAGGGGTCTTCTCCAGAAGAAAAGATGTCCCACACCTTATCCCACCTGGGGAAAGGCAGAGCTCCTACTCTGGCCCACTCTAGCTGTCCTGTCTCACTTAAGAAGGGTAAAAAAACCTAAGAAACTCTTGTAGAAGTCACAGCCCAGAGATATTGACCCACTCAAATCCTGAGATTTAAGTATAACAACATAAAATTCTCTTCAGTCTCCATAGTTTACCACCACACCAACAGGGTTCCAGCATAATAACAGGATTTTAGCTGAAAGACTGTCAAAACACAGACTTTTTGTAAAGAGCCATGTTTAGGGAAGCCCAAAGACAACAGAAGAGACAAAAACATAAAGTGCTCAATTAAAGCCAGAGAAGGCAGGAAAAGAAGGGAGAAAAGAAACACAAAAAATAAGAACAACAAAGAGAAAACAGTTACAAACATGATAACTGATTTTATCAATAATGATTGAATGAGAAAGATCTAAATAGACCAATCAAAGGAAAGAGATTGTCAGAGAAGATATAAAAGTAAGATCCAACGATATATTGTCCACAAAAGCTCTATTTGATTTTTTAAAAATGTTCATTTACTTATTTTGAGAGAGAGAGAACTTGAGCGAGCAGGGGAGGGGCAGAGAGAGAGGGAGGGAGAGAATCCTGACCCCCCCCAACGCAAGACTTGATCTCATGAACCATGATCTGAGCTGAAATCAAGTGTTGGATGCTTAACCTAATGAGCAACCCAGGCACCCGCCTCCAAAAAAAGCCTCCACTTTCAATATAGAAGTAAAAGATTGGACAAAAATTTATTATGCTAACACAAATCAAAGGACAGCTGGAGTAGCTGTACTAGTCTCTAGACTGAGAACAAGCAGAAGTATCAGGGAGCAAGAGAGAAGTGATATGATAAAGGAGTCTATTCTTCAAGGATACATAAGAGTCCTTAATATGTATGCACTCAACAACAGGATACCAAAATACATTAGGCAAAAACTGGTAGTACTAATAGGAATAATACAGAGCTCTGCTGTTAAAACTTCCATTGCAACAAATGAGGCAGAAAATCGCTAAGGCTATGGATTAGTAAGAATAATGCTAAATAGCACTATCAATCCACTTGATCTATTTGGCATTTATAGTACACTCCACCCAGCAGGAGCAGAAAACACATTCTTTTCAAATTCACACGGAATATTCACCAAGATAGACCATATCCTGAATCATACAGTGCACTTAATCAAATTTAATGTGGTCAAAATCTCATGTATGTCTCAGGCCACAACGAAATTAAAGTAGAAATCAATAACAGAGAGATAGCTGGACAGTCACATGGTCCTAAAGAACACAGGAGTCAAATAACAAATGAGTCAAAAAGTCTTGAAACATTTAAAAATATTTTTAACTAAAAGAAAATGAAAACAGAACTTACTAAAATGTATGAGGTCTAGTGAGCACAGTGTCTGAGGAGAATTGATAGCCTTAAATGCGTGTTGTAAAAGATGCTCTAAAGTAAGCAGCATAATATTTCACCTTACAAAACCTGAGAAAGAAGAGCAATTTAAGCCGAACGCAAGCAGAAGAAAAGAAATCATAAAAATTAGTGCAGAAACAAATGAGAAAATCAACAAACTCCCAAGCTGCTTCTTTGAAAAATCACTAAAACTAATAAATCTCTAGCCAGGCTGACCATGAGGAAAAGGAAACATAAATTACTATTATCAGCAATGCAAGTACAGTGATCGCTAGCTAATCCTGTGGATATTGACAGAATAATAACAGAGTGCTACAAACAAGCCTAAGCCCCTACGTTTGACAATTTCCATTAAATCAAAAATTCCTTGAAAGCCCAAAACTACCGAAATGCCTATAGGAGGAAACCAATGACTTCAACACCCCCATATCTATTAAAAAACTTGAACTTATAATTAATAGCCTCCCCCCAGAAGCAAAGGGCTGGGTCTAGAGGGTTTCATTGGGAAATTCCTCCAAACATTTAAGGGAGAAATGATACCAAATCTCCACAATTTCTATCAGAAAATAAAAGCAAAAGATACACTTCCCACATCATTCTCTGAGGACAGCATTACTGTAATACCGAAACCAGATAAAAGCATTGCGAGAAAAGACAGCTACATACCAGAATCTCCTATGAACATAGATTCAAAGTCGTAAGATGTTAGCAAATGAAAACCAAAAATGTATCTAAAAAGAATTATACTCCACAAACAAGTGGGATTTACAGGTATCCAAGACTGGTTCAACGTATGAAAATCAATGAATCACGGGGTGCCTGGGTGGCTCAGGTCATGATCTCCTGGTTCGTGGGTTCAAGCCCCGTGTCGGGCTCTGTGCCTGGTGCCCTCTTCCGATTCTGTGTCTCCCTCTCTCTTTGTCCCTCCCCCACTCATTCTTTCTTTTTCTCTCTCTCTATCAAAAATAAACATTAAAAATAATTTTTTAAGAAAGTCAGTGAGTCTGATTCACCACATCAACGGGCTACGGAAAATAACATGATTATATTAATTGACACAGATAAAGCATTTGACTAAATGCAGCACTCATTCATAAAAAAATCACTCAGCAAACTAGGAGTTGGGGGGACGTTTTAGAGCTTGATAAAGAACATCCTACAGATGGCACCGTATTTAATAGTGAAAAGTGGATGCTTTACCTCTACGATTAGAAACAAAGTAGAAATGTCTTGTCAGTACTCCTTTTAAACATCATACTGGAGGTCCTAGCTTGTTCATTAAGACGGGAAAAACAGAATAAGAGAGGGAGAGAAGGAAAGAAAGAAACAGCACATCGATTTGGAAGGAAGAAACAAAACTATTTACAAACGACTTGATTGCCTATATAAAATTACCCCCCAACACCTTCCCCCGCCGCCACATTCTAGAACCCATAAAAGAATATAGAAAGGTCATAGGACACAAAGGTAAGATCTTAGTCAATTGCTTTTCTGTATACAAGCAAGGAACAATTGGAATTAGAAGTTAAAATAATGCCAATTATGATAGCACCCAAAAATTAAATAGTTACAGATAGATAGATAGATAGATAGATAGAATAAATGATTGAATAAATAAACAGGAAAATACTCAAATGTGTGCAGAAGAATTTTGGAATTTATGTAATACTCTATCCTTTTTAAAACAAAGAATTTTAATGTTTATTTATTTTTGAGAGAGAGAGAGACAAAGACACATAGAGTGCTAGCAGGGGAGGGTCAGAGAGAGAGGGAGACACAGAATCGGAAGGAGGCTCCAGGGTCTGAGCTGTCAGCACAGAGCCTGATGCGTGGCTAGAAGTCATGAACCGCGAGATCTTGACCTGAGCCAAACACTTAAGCGACTGAGCCACCCAGCCGCCCCTATAATACTTTATCCTAAAGAAGGTGGAGCTTAACTCTCCACTTCTTTATTGTGGACTGTGCAAGTTGATCTTCCCGAGTGCAGTATTACAAGTGGAGAATCGAAGAGTTACTTTCCAGTAGAGAAATTTTTTAAAGTTTATTTATTGGGTGGGGAAGGACAGAGAGAGAGGAAGGACAGACAGAGAAGCTCCTGCGATATCAGTGTGGAGTCCGAAGTGGGGCCTGATCTCACGAACCGCAAGATCATGACCTGACTCGAAATCAAGAGTTGGACCCTTAACCAGCTGAGCCACCCAGGTGCCCCTCTGGTGGGGAAATTTGACAAATGCTACCTGAGCCACTCAAGATCCATTGCAACAGTGAGAAATCATGTTGATAGCATGTGCCTTTGATATGATGTGATCAGAATGGTAGTTTATATTTGTGGCCTCTCTCAAAATACTACAGCCCCAGAGGAATCGTGAATAAATTCAGACAAATCCCAGGTCAGAGACATTCTATAAAACACGTGGCCCGTACTCCTCCAAACTGTGAGGGTCGTCAGAAACGGGGAAAAAAAAAAAAGGAAAAAAATTTAACAGCCAAGAGGAACTCAAAGAGACATGATAATTAGCTGAAATGTGATGTCCTTGGATGATGTACTGAAACAAAAAAGGGACATGAAGTAAAAACTAAGGAAATTGGAGTAAAGTATGGACTTTAGTTAATGGTAATGTATCAATATTGTTTTCTTAATGATTATAAATCCATCATTGCAATGTAAGATGTAAACCATAGAGAAATTGGATGCATAGCAAATGGGAACTCTGTATACTATCCTCACATTTCTCCCTTTGAACCTAAAAACGAACTTTATTTAAAAAAACAGGGAGCGGTGGGGCGCCTGGGTGGCTCAGTTGGTTAAGCGTCTGACTTCAGCTCAGGTCATGATCTCACAGTTCATGGGTTCGAGTCCCGCGTCAGGCTGTATGCTGACAGCCAGCTCAGAGCCTGGAGCCTGTTTCAGATTCTTTGTCTCCCTTTCTCTTTGACCCTCCCCTGTTCATGCTCTCTCTCTCAGAAAAAACAGAAAACAAAAAAAAACAAAAAAAAAGGGGCAGGCAGTGGGATGGGCTAAATGGGTGATGGGCATTAAGGAGGGCCCTTGCTGGGAGCACTGGGTGTTAAATATAAGCGATGAATCACAAAATTCTACTCTTGAAACCATTACTATGCTGTTAACTAGATTGGATTTAAATAAAATTAAAAACAAGCAAAAAAAATAGCGAGGCATCTGGGTGGCTCATTGGTTAAGTGTGTAACTCTTGCTTTCGGCTCAGGTCATGATCTAGAGTTTCCTGAGTTCAAGTCCCTCATTGGGCTTTGCACTGAGTGTGGAGCCTGCTTAAGATTCTCTCTCTTTCTCCCTCCGCCCTTCTCCCCCACTTGCGTGCTCGCTCGCTCGCTCTCTCTCTCTCTCTCTCAAAATAAATTCTTAAAAATTGAGATAAATCAATAAATAAATTAAGCCAAAAAGCAACGAGTCAGAGTTTAGCACAGAGTTCCTTTTAATAAAAGATACATCACCATGAAAGGATTGTCAAAACACTGAATGCACGTCATGNTTTTATGTTTTTAATTTCTATTTTTTTAAGGTTAAGAAAGCTTTAAATTCTAGTTTAATTAACATACATTGTTATTCATGTAAAGTGTACTATATAGTAATTTAACAACTCCATACATCATCTGGTGTTCATCAACACAAATGCACTTCGTTTTTCTTTTTAATTGTTTTTTTTAACGTTTATTCATTTTTGAGAGGCAGAGAGAGACAGAGCGTGAGCAGGGGAGGGGCAGAGAGAGAAGGAGACGCAGAATCTGAAGCAGGCTCCAGGCTCTGAGCTGTCAGCACAGAGTCCAGTGCAGGGCTCGAACCCACGAACCGTGAGATCATGACCTGAGACGAAATAGGACACTTAACGGACTGAGCCACTCAGGTGCCCCCAAGACAAGTGCACTTCTTAATCCCCATCACCTATTTAACCCATCCCGCCACCCTTCTCCCTTCTGGTAACTATCAGTTTGTTCTCTGTAGTTAAGAGCAGTAGTTTTTGGTTTGCCCCGCTGTCTTTTTCCTTTGTTCTTTTCTGTTTGTTTGTTTTTTTAATTCCACGTATGAGTGAAATCAGATGGTACTTGTCTTTCTTTGGTTTCTTTTGCTTAGGATTATACTCTCAAGATCCATCCATGTTTTTTTTTTAAATATAATTTATTGTCAAATTGGCTTCCATACAACACCCAATGCTGATCCCAACAAATGCCCTCCTCCATGCCCATCACCCACTTTCCCCTCTCCCCTACCAACCTCAGTTTGTTCTCTGGATTTTAGAGTCTCTTATGGTTTGCCTCCCTTCCTCTCTGTAACTTTTTTTCCCCCTTCTGCTCCCCCATGGTCTTCTGTTAAGTTTCTCAAAATCCACCTATGATATCTGTCTTTCTCTGCCTGACTTATTTCGCTCAGCATAACACCCTCAAGGTCCATCCATGTTGCTACACATGGCCAGATTTCATTCTTTCTCATTGCCATGGAGTATTCCATCGTATAGATAAACCATGCATCCATGTTGTTTCAAATGGCATGATTTCATTCTTTCTTATGTCTAAATAGTATTCCATCACATACACACACACACACACACACACACACACACACAGGAGAGAGAGAGAGAGAGAGAACTAGAGAGAGAGAGAGAGAGAGAGAGAGAGACATCTCCTTTATACATTTATCTGTTGATGGACCCTTAGGTTGCTTCCATAACTTGCCTATTGTAAATAATGCTGCTGTAAGCATAAGGGTGCATGTATCTCTTTGATTTAGTGTTTTTGTATTTTGTGGGTAAATACCCAGTAGTTTGGTTACAAGATCATAGGGCAGTTCAATTTTGCACGTTTTGAGGAACCTCCATACTGTCTTCCACAGGGGCCGCAGAAGTTTGCATTCCCAGCAGTGCACAAGGGTTCCTATTTTTCCACGTTCTCGCTAACACTTGTCATTTCTTGTATTGTTGATTTTAGCCATTGTGACAGATGTGAAGTGGTTTTGATTTGCATTTCCCAGATGATGAGTGGTGTTGAGCATCTTTTAGTGTGTCTGTTGGCCATCCGGATGTCTTCTTTGGAGGAATGTCCATGTCTTCTGCCCATTTCATAATTGGATTGTTTGTTTTTTGGGTGTTGAGCTGTATCAATTCTTTATATAGCTTGGATACTAACTTTTTATCAGAGATGTCACTTGGAAATGTCTGCTCCCATGCTGCAGCTCGCCTTTTAGTTTTGTTTCCTCTGCTGTGCAGAAGCTTTTCGTTTTGATGTAGTCCCAATAGTTTATTTTTGCTTTTGTTTTCCTTGCCTCAGGAGGCGTGTCTAGAAGGAAATTGCTATGGCCGATGTCACAGAGGTTACTGGCTGTGTTTTCTTCTAGGATTTTTATCGTTTCAGGTCTCACGTTCAGATCTTTAAACCATTTTGAATTTATTTTTGTGGGTGGTGTAAGAAAGTGGTCCAGTTTCATTTTTTTGCATGTAGCTGATACCATTTGTTGAAGAGACTTTCTTTTTCCCATTGGATATTCTTTCGTGCTTTGTTGAAGATTAATTGACTATGTAATTATGGGTTAATTTTTGGGTTTTCTAGACTGNCCCATGCTGCAGCTCGCCTTTTAGTTTTGTTTCCTCTGCTGTGCAGAAGCTTTTCGTTTTGATGTAGTCCCAATAGTTTATTTTTGCTTTTGTTTTCCTTGCCTCAGGAGGCGTGTCTAGAAGGAAATTGCTATGGCCGATGTCACAGAGGTTACTGGCTGTGTTTTCTTCTAGGATTTTTATCGTTTCAGGTCTCACGTTCAGATCTTTAAACCATTTTGAATTTATTTTTGTGGGTGGTGTAAGAAAGTGGTCCAGTTTCATTCCTTTGCACATAGCTGTCCACTTTCCCATCACCATTTGTTGAGGAGACCTTCTTTTTCCCGTTGCTTATTCTCGCCTCTGTTTCTTGTTGTTCTTGGCCATGAAATTTTGAAAGTATGTCATCATACCAAAAAAAGTGAAGTTCTCACAAGAGCTTACAAAAGAAGAAAGTTTCATGAGGAGCTGCGTGCACTGAAGAACACCAGTGGTTTTAGGTTTAATCCAGCTGCATGCTATTGGGATGTAGCATAACTGCCAATTATTCTATGACCTACTTCTTTTTATTTTTCTTAAGTTTTTTTTAGTGTTTATTTTTGAGACAGAGAGAGACCGAGCCTGAGCGGGGAAAGGGCAGAGAGAGAGAGGGAGACCAGAATCCGAAGCAGGCTGCACGCTCCGAGCTGTCAGCACAGAGCCCGACATGGGGCTTGAACTCACAAACTGCGAGATCATGACCTGAGCCAAAGTCAGATGCTCAACCGATGGAGCCACCCAGGTGCCCCAGTCTACTTCTTTTTTTAACAAAAATTTTTTTTAATGTTTTATTTATTTCTAGGAGAGAGAGAGAGAGACAGCGTGAGCAGGGGAGGGTCAGAGAGAGAGGGAGTCCCAGACTGAAACAGGCTCCAGGCTCTGAGCTGGCAGTCAGCACAGAGCCCGACGTGGGGCCCGAACCCACGAACCGCGAGATCATGACCTAAGCGAAAGTCGGACGCTTAACGGACTAAGTCACCCAGGCACCCCCCGCCCCCCCCAGTCTACTTCTTAATGTAACAATAAATGTCAGTGGTTCTGGAGTCAGTGACAGTATTTGATGGAGACACTATTTCTGAATTCTTCCTCTACTGAGTTATGTATCAGTTTGACTCATCCCAGGGCACAGGAGTTCATGAGAATCATACTGCGTTGGGGAAAGCATCTTTCTCTTGAAAAGATATGTATTCGGAGCTCCAGTGTGGCTCAGTCGGTTAAGCATCTGACTTCAGCTCAGGTCATGATCTCGCGGTACGTGAGTTCGAGGCCCCATTGGGCTCTGTGCTGACATCTCAAAGCCTGCTTTTAATCCTCTGTGTCTCCCTCTCTCTCTGTCCCTTCCCTGCTCATGCTCTCTCTCTCTCAAAAATAAATAAGTATACGTAAACATTAAGAAAAAAAAGATACGTATTCAACCATTAACCAGCTGAACTTGATCTTGTCTTGCAGGGATTGTATACTTTCTGTTTGCCTCGTCCAATCTGTTCTGTACCCTTCTTTACCCAACTCTGTGCTCTAGGAAGCTGAAGGCTATGGGCTAAATTAAAAGGTTCCTTTGTTCGGTGGCTTCCTGTTGGGTTTAAATAGTAGAGAGTACTACTAGCTGGAAAATAATGAGGAAGAAGAGGGTGGGGTTTTCAGTCTTCAGATTCCCTTTTTGCTGGGTGCCTGAGTGCTGGCTATGTCCTATGGGTAGGGTTTAGTACCTTTCCCAATCCCATACAGCCCCTGTTTCCTTACCCTGTCTGGTGGAGGGCTTGTAAAATGCCCAGCAGATTTTAGCCTGGGGTTCCACTACTAATCTTTGTTTTTTCCTAGCTGTATACCTTGATAAATAGTGTCTTCATTATACTTCTCTTCAGATAAACCTAAGGTGACTGTCCCATCTGTTTTCTTCCAGAACCCTGTCTGCTACCTCAAACTTAACATGTCCCCCCAACCTACCCAACAACGCCCTCTTCTAAGAGCTGTTTTTTAAAATATTTTTTTATTTACTGGGAGAGTGCAAGCAGGGGAGGGGCAGAGAGAGGGGTACAGAGGATCTGAAGTGGGCTCAGTGTTGTCAGGCTGACAGCCACGAGCCCGACGTGGGGCTCAAATCCATGAACTGTGAGATCATGGCCTGAACCAACTGAGCCACCCAGGCGCCCTTCCCCATATTGTCAAATGGCAACTCTATTCTTCCAGTTGGTCAGACTAGGTAGCTTGGCTTCACCTTTACCTCTCAAACCTTCCATAAAGTCAGCAAATCCTGTTATGTCTATCTGAAGAACAGATCCAAGATCTGACCACTTAGTCATGTTGGCGCTATTATCATCTTGGTACAAGCCAGCGTCACCTGTTACCTAGATTTTTATAGGTTTCTCCTAAGTGGTTTTCCTGCTTCCATCCTCACCCTGCGCAATTGCGTATTATCTTCACAGTAGACAGAGTGATCCTTAAAACACACACACACAAGTCATATCCTAACCATCGCCTTGCTCAGTACCATGTGCCAGCATGAGCCGGCTACTCGTTCATGAATCCTCGAGCCTCGAGTAGCATCTGCTCTGGAGATAGTGCCTTCAGCTGATCTGTCACCAGCAATCAGTCGGATGGAGCTCAGGAATCTTGAGTCCCCAGAATGGATCAAGAAGATGCGGTTTATCTATACAATGGAATACTGCATGGCAATGAGAAAGAATGAAATCTGGCCACGTGTAGCAACGTGGATGGACCTTGAGGGTGTTATGCTTAGCGAAATAAGTCAGGCAGAGAAGGACAAATATATGTTTGCACGTATAGGAGGATTAGGAGGAACTGAACGGAGGACCATGGGGGAGGAGAAGGGGAAAAATAGTGGGGGAGGGAGGGAGGCAAACCATGAGAGACTCTTGAATGCTGAGAACAAACTGAGGACTGATGCGTATTGGGGGGAGGGGGGAGAAGGGCATGGAGGGGGGCACTTGTGGGGATGAGCACTGGGTGTTATATGGAAACCAACTTGACAATAAACTATTTGTAAAAAAAAAAGAATCTTGAGTCCCCTGATGTTGAGGACAGACATTAGACCATGGAGGTGTGCTGCTAAGCAGATGACCCTCCCTTCGACAGGTGCAAGTTCACCTTCCTTCAGACATCCACTCCAGAATATAACATTTCATCCATAAAAATAAAACGGTTTCTTATTTCCCCTAGCATGAAATCAAAGTCTGGACCATGGTCTACAAGGCCCTTGCAAGTTCTGTCTTTGGGCACCTTCCTGGTCCCAGCTTCTACCATTTTCCTCTTGATTCCCTCTGTTCCAACCACTTTTGCCTTCTTGCTATCCCGGGAACAGACCAAGCACGCTCGTGCTTCAAGACTTTCTCTCCCTTTTCCCCCTCTTGGATCACTTTTCTTCCAAATATCCGTATGGCTTACGTTAGATGCTGCTTGACTGTGCCCTTATTAGTCAAGCCTTCCCTCAAGCATTCTCTGCGAAGGAGCTTAACTGTCATGTCTCATCTCTGTCCATCTCTCCTACCTCTTGCAGTTTTCTTTAAAGCATTTATCACCAGACACCTATTTGCGTTTTTGTCAGCTGTTTTGTTTACAGCTGACCACCAGTGCCTAGAGTAGCTCCCAACACATAGCAGGCATTCCACAAATACATATGCAGTGGATGAAGGTATATGGTAGCCGACATCATAGTGTGCTTTCATGTAACGCTTTTGCATTGTGGTATATCCACTTTCTAGTAAAGGTCGCCTACGTTTCAGACTAAATCTTCTAATTAAGTGTAGGACGTTTTCAGGAAGGAGAGAAGCGATGTGCTTTAGTAGTCTAGAAACATCTTGGATTGCGAGCATAATTCGTTCCAAAACCTGCCTGTAATCCAAAGCGCTCGTATATCAAGGCGAATTTAAAAAACCATTGGCTCAGCTGTGATCATGTGATGTTCAGCGTCAAGTACTCCTCGTATTGCAAGACATTGCTCGTCATGTTTTTCCTGAGAACATTTTCATCTTTAGCTTGGCCCGTTGGATACAAATACAGATGGAACAATTGTAATTGTGAGGGATGTTTTCCTAAATGCCTATCAAGTATTCTCCTCAATGTGTTATTATGAACGGAGCGGAGATTATATGTTACCTGACTGGATAAGGAAGCATTTCTTGCCTTCTTTCTCTTTGGAGAGTTAGAAAACTTCCAGCTACGCTTTCACATACAATTGGATCTTTTGCCAGGAAAATCTTTGCACCTCATTCATGAACTTGTCATCCCTCCCCACCAACCCTCTGCAGTCCATGCAACCCACGTATGTTGGTCCGTGTGTCCGTTCTGGATTTTCTGAATGTTATCTTGGAGTTAGGCTGTAAGATGATTGGAAGTGATGAGTTGGGTTGCTTTATGTAGGGCCTAATAACCGTTCTGTAAAAGAATTGCTTTTACTGACTGACACTTGGGGCGCTAAGGCACTGACTCCTTTTGAGGGAAATGGTGGAAACCAAGTGACACCTAGTGTCACATGTTACTACAGAGCACACAGTCGGTAATTTCATCTACTGCTTTCCATACTATTCTCTACAAGATGACCCACAGAAGGAACTGTTCCCGGATTTATGTATCACCACCAAGCAAAGGTTTTTGTATCTTATGTAGCTGCTAGGAAGCAAAACTAAATTGTTGTAACTCTATAGGTCTCTCTGCTCTGCAAATCCTGTATTATCTCTTACTGTTTTCTAGCATATCAATCCTCATAAGTGTTCATTTGTATTCTTTTGTACAACATGTCTTTTTTAGATTTTTTTCCTTTTCTTTTAATGTTTTATTTATTCTTTTGAAGGAGGGATAGAGACAGCATGAGCAGGGGAGGGTCAGAGAGAGAGGGAGACACAGAATCCGAAGACAGGCTCCAGTCTCTGAGCTGTCCGCAACAGAGCCCGACACGGGGCTCAAACCCACGAACCATGAGATAGTGACCCGAGCTGAAGTCGGACGCTCAAATGACTGAGCCACCCAGGTGCCGCACAACATGTCTTTTTGAAAGCAACCTGAAATCCTTTGTGGCACCATCTGGGGGATAAATAAGTAACTGGTGGGTGTTTTTTTGTTGTTGTTGTTTTTCATTTTGTCAGTATCCCATTGTGCTGCATCATTAATTGTGTATGAGCCTGTACTGAGCTGGAGGAAGAAATCTGCACTTCCTAAATTGTATTTTGAAACCTGACAGTTTACAGAATAGTTTAAAAAATGAATGAGCTCAAAGCCATTTCCTTCCACGGATCACTGATGATCACGTGTCTTCGGAAAAATCTTAGAATCGTTGACATTGTCCTGTTACTGGCTGCATTATTAAACTTAGTTACAAATTTTAAAAGGTGTATTTCGTTGTTTTCCACTTAGAGCCCAGCTGAACGCTAATGGCAGAAGGTGGCAAAATATTAATATTTGGTGAATCTGGGTTAAGTCTATGTACCTGTTCACTGTTTTCATCTTTTGACTCTTGCCTAGGTTTGAAAATCTTTATTCTAAAAAGTACAACATAAGCCAATAAAAATGTAATGCTCGCAAAGAATCCTCTGGCCCTACTCCAGCTTGAAATATGTTAGGCTGAATAGAATTCAAAGCATCACCAATGTTATGCGAATCTCGAAGCAATTCTTCTATTATGCTAATGGATGGACATCTGTGCTTTCCTCCTTGGAGATGAGGGATGATTTGTGCTAAACAAAATCAAAAATGTCTTTGAACATTATTCCAAGTTAAATACTGTTATCTTGTGCCATTGAGTTAGGTGAATGGGTCAGAACTTTATTCAAGCTGTTGTCTCTGAGATTTACTTTGTAGGTACTCTTTGGTAAGTACTACTCTCTGGAAGTGGTTCCTTCATTTTTTTAAGAGCTAGGTTTCTTTGAGATTGACTTATTTGGGGGGTGAAGAGTATGAGTATCACTTAAATCTCTCCTGAATCTTTTTTCACTTCATAAGTTTGCTAGTTTCTTATATTCGTCCTCATCCAGATGGGAAATCTGTATGCCGTGGGGCTGTGGTTCTGAGTTGTCCTATATCCTATGAAACACAATGGTTGCTTCACACTCTCTAACGATACAAGCTTGTCCTCTACCTTTCCCAGAACTGTCAAACATACCCTGAGCCATTAAACTCAAGGGAGCTTTCCGGATCTACATATAGAGTAGAGTGATGTAGCTTATTATTGTGAGCTAGCCAACCCAGTTTTTACTGAGCACTTACTAAGTGCTCTGACCTTTTCCTGGGTGAGATAAAGAAATTCGTTGTGCTTTTAAAGGTTAGCAAAAGTCGGGGCTCCTGGGTGGCTCAGTTGGTCAAATGACCGACTTCAGCTCAGGTCATGATCTCATGGTTTGTGGGTTCGAGCCTCACATCCGGGTCTGTGCTGACAGCTCGGAGCCAGGAGCCTGCTTTGGATTCTGTGTCTCCTCTCTTTCTATGCTCTTCCTCATNTTTTTGTGGAGGGAGATGGGAGAAAAGTGTACTACATGGGGTGAAAAATATTTTTCAACACCTGGAAAGTCAAAGGATTATATTCAGAGAATCCCAACAGTTTTAGTTTGGCTGGAAAGTTGGTTGGGTAACAGGGAATATGGAGAAACAAACCTTGAATACCATGCAAGGTAGCTGATCATTTACCTTTTCATCATTTTATATTGACCAGAAAATTTCTGAGAAGATAGATTGATCTGGTTAATGGTGACGAGGATAAAAGCCAAAAGGGATGATGAGTATAGGAAAGGAGATGGGGTGTTTCTTTTATAGTTTTTTTTTTAATGTTTATTTTATTTTGAGAGAAAGAGTATGAGCAGGGAAGGAGCAGAGGGAGTGGGAGGCACAGAACTCGAAGCAGGTTCCAGGCTCTGAGCTGTCAGCACAGAGCCCCACATGGGGCTTGAACCCACGAACCGCAGGATCATGACCTGAGCCGAAGTCGGACACTTAATCGATTGAGCCACCCAGGCGCCCATTTTAGGTTTTTTTTTTTTTAATGTCTATTTTATTTTGAGAGAAAGAGTATGAGCAGGGAAGGAGCAGAGGGAGTGGGAGGCACAGAACTCGAAGCAGGTTCCAGGCTCTGAGCTGTCAGCACAGAGCCCCACATGGGGCTTGAACCCACGAACTGTGGGATCATGACCTGAGCTGAAGTCGGGTCTTAACTGACTGAGCCACCCAGGGGCCTCATTTTTTTCTATGTTTATTTTCTTTTGAGAGAGAGAGAGAGAGAAGAGAGAGAGAGAGAACAGGGGAGAAGCAGAGGGAAAGGGGGAAAGGAGGTGGTTTTAAAACGTACTGTAATGGCTTACGCAAAAAGTTATGCAGGCTTGTACCAGTGTTTTAGAAGGGTAAAAGGGAATCATGGGAGAGCAATGACGAAAAGACATTCATTTAGCCAATGAGTGTGAGGAGTGGGGTTCTGGAACAAAGGGAGAATGAGATGGAAAAAGTTCTTGAGGTTTCGATCTTGAAAGTACTAAAAAGCTAGTGAAGGCGTTAGAAGAAATACGAAGTATGCGGCTATCTGCATTGGGAAATGTTAACATGTTTATTTGAAAAAAACATTTTAATAATATACATATGGTGAAATGGACTGATTTTAAGAGCTTGATGACTTTCATGAAATGGTTACCCGTGCAACCAACAAGTGGAAATACAATAAAAATGTCACCCAGCCACCTCCATGATGTCCTTAGTTGTTATTCTGACTTATCTCAGTATCGAACAGGTTGGGGTAGCACAGTGATATACTGCAAATATTTAAAAACCAGCTCTCAGGGCTAGACTCGGGCGGAGCCCTGATTTGTAACCTCTGACGATTTCTGTGGTGAAACTACTCCCACCGCAGGTGATTGTAAGTTACCAAAAAGATATCAATGAAGGTGGAGCTGAGAAGAAATACACTCAATGAGTTCTCCCAAGCTGCTGTGAACAGGCTCCATCACACGCACGGAACAAGATGATACAAGATGATATATGTCCTTTTGTGTTAGCAACTGTTGCCTTCCGGTGTGTTTGGAAGATTCACCCACGTGCTGGGCAGCGGTGGTTCATTTCATTCCTAGATCCCAGTTTCTCTACCCCATCTACTGTTGATGGATAATCGGGCGGTTTCCATTTTTAGCTACTACAAATAATGCTGCTAGGAAGCCTCTTGTCCTTGACTTTTGGCACACGTGTGTCCACATGTCTCTTGGGTCTATACTTTAGGAGTTCATTTACTGGTGTGCAAGTGTCCAGCTTGCCAGACAGCTTTCAAAGTGGTGTGCCAGTGACACTCCCACTGGCACTATCTGAGAGGCCCGGTCGCTCTATAACTTGGCCAAAACATGGTATTGTCAGTCTATTAATTTAGCGATTCTAGTGATTATGTAGTAGTACCTAATTGTGGCTTTTGTTTGGATTTTCCTCATGAGCTACGAGTTTGGGCACTGGCTATTTGGACACCATCTATGGTGAAGTGCCTTTGTGGTTTTTTGCCAGTTTGTTCTTAATTGGGCTCTTGGCATTGTCTTCCAGATTTCTGAATAATAAGAGTTCTTTGTGGAGTCGATACCTCTCCTGGGGCCTGATTTTTTCCATCTCTTAGTGAGGTGTCTTCTCTTGAACTGAAATTCTTCATCGTCATGAAATCCAGTTTATTAACCTTATGGTTTATAATGTTTGGTGTCCTGTTAAAAAATATTTTCCTACTTCACAGTCACTGAAGATTTTCTCATTTGTTTTCTTCTAATTTTTTTTTTTTTTTTTTTTTTTTTTTTTAACTTTAAAGTAANGTGTCCGTGTAGTGTGTGTGTGTGTGTGTGTGTGTGTGTGTGTAGTATGGATATGATGATTGTGTGGTGTATGTGTGTTATGTGTGTGTATCGTAGGCATGGTATATGTGTTGTATTTGCATTGTGTAGGTGTGTAAGTTGTTATTTAAGTTCCAGTAAGTTGTTTTTTGTCTCTCTCTTTTTTTATAACCCTATTATGTTTATTTTTTTTCTTTGATTTTCCTTATTTCACTGGGGAGAATCTCTGATACATGTTGGAATTAGTCTCAGTGGGTATCGGTGCTTCATTTCCTATGTCCGACAGGAAGCATTNTGTGTGATAACCTTATAACAGATTGAGAAAGTTGTTACCTGTTTCTATGGATATTAAATTTTATCAAATAATTTTTCATCATCTATGGAGATAGTCCTGTAGATTTTTTACTTTATGTCCTGTGAATGCAGTGAGTTGTTTTGACTGATTTTTGAATGTTAAAGGATCTGACCTTCCTGAAGTGAACTTATTTGTACAATTTTATCCTTTTTATATGTTGATGGATATGATTTGAAAATGTTTCTTCAGGGTTTTTAAAAAATGTCTCATCATAATAGAGTTTTATGTATAATTAAACTTTTAAATAATGTACCTACATATTTTGTATCAAGATGATCCTGACCTCACAAAACTACTTGGAAGAGTCTCCTGTTTTTTTTCTAGTTTCTGAAAGATTTTTCTGTTCTGTTAAAATGAGTATATTTTTTTTCTTAAATATTGGAGATAATTTCCTGGGCAAGCCAGCTGGGCTGTAGGAAGCTTTACACATTTTGAATTCACATTCCTTGCAAGAAATAGGGCTGTGCTTTTTTCATAAGATCGAGATGTAGTTAATGTACCATAAATCAGCCCCCTCCCTTAAATAATAAAATTCAGTGGTTTCTAGTATATTCCCAAAGTTGTGCATCTATCATTACTAATTCCTGAAAATTCTCATCACCACACAAAGAAATCCTGAACTTATTAATAGTTACCCCATATTCCTCCTCCCCAGCTCCTGGAAAAGTGTCATTTACTTTCTGTCTCTATGGATTTACCTAGTCTGTAATTCTGTGTAAATGGAATTATACAACATGTAGCTTTGGTCTGACTTCTTTCACCTAGAATAATGTTTGCAGGTTTCATTTATGCTTCACCATGTGTCAGTACTTTATTTCTTTTCATGGCTGGACAATAACGTATAGATGTACCACATGCTGTTTATCCATTCATCAACTAATGGACGCCTTTTTGCTATTATGAGTAGCCAAACACAATTCACAACGCTGCTTTGAATATTCATGTACAGGTTTTTGTGTGTTTTTTAAAGATGTTTTAAAATATTTTTTAACTTTTTTATTTATTTTTGAGAGAGAGAGAGAGAGACAGAGTGCAAGTGGGGGAGGAACAGAGAAAGAGGGAGACACAGAATCGGAAACAGGCTCCAGGCTCTGAGCTGTCAGCCCAGAGCCTGATGCGGGGCTCGACTTCCCAAACCGCGAGATCATGACCTGAGCTGAAGTCGGTCGCTTAACCGACTGAGCCACCCAGGCGCCCCAGATTTTTTTTAAGTAATCTCTACACCCAACACGGGACTTAACTCTCACAACCCCAAGATCCTGAGTCACTCGCTCCACTAACTAAGCCAGCTAGGCACCCCTCGTGTCCAAGCTTCTGAATGAACTTATATCATTAATCCCAAGGAAGCCATCTCATGGTACATTCTGAGTAGCAGTGTATGAGGGTGCAATTTCCCCGCATCCTTGAGACGTGGTACTATCTATCATTTTGATGAGATCCATCCTAGTATGTGTGAAATGCTATCTTATCATTGTTTTGATTTATATTTCTATAATAAATAAGAATGTCCAACATCTTTCATGTACTCATTGGCCATCTGTATATCTTCCTTGGAGAAGTATCTATTCCAGTCCTTTGCCAATTTTTAAATTGGATTATTTGCCTTTTTGGTTTTTAGTTGGAAGCCTTCTTTATATATTCTGGATGTAAGTCTTTACCAGATATATGGAAAATATTTTCCCCCATTCTCTCTCATTTTCACTTTCTCATTAGAATCAGTTAAAACACCAAAGTAATTTTAACGAAATATAATTTATTGTTTTTTGTTGCTGTTGCTTATGTTTTCATTGACATGTATAAGAAACTGCTGCCTGATCTGGAGTCATGGTAATTTACACTTTTAATTTCTTTTAAGAGTATTATGGTACTAGTTCCTGTAATGAAGCCTTTTTGTATTTTGAGATTATTTTTCTATATGGTGTAAAGTAAGCGTCCAAATTCATTCTTTTGCATGTGGGGTCCTCTTATCCCAGCAACATTAATAGAAAAGACTACCTTTTCCTCATTGAATTGTCTTGATACACTAGTCAACGATCAATTGATCAGAATTGTGGGAGTTTATTTCTGGACACCTTGTCCTATTCTATTGATCTATATGTCTTTCTTTTAACAGCAGCTTCCTGTGTTGACAATAAAACTTTGTAGTAAGTTTTTCTTGTTGTTGATTTCTTAAATGTTTACTTATTTTTAGACAGAAAGAGACAGAGCGTGAGCAGGGGTGGGACAGAGAGAGAGGGAGACACAGAATCTGACACAGGCTCCAGGCTCCAAGCTGTCGGCACAGAGCCCGATGCGGGGCTTGAACTCAAACCATGAGATCATGACCTGAGCCAAAGTCGGTCGCTTAACCTATTGAGCCACCCAGGTGCCTCTGTAGTAAATTTTAAAGTCAGGAGGCTGGAGCCTTCCAACTTTGTTCTTCTTTTCTTCAGGACTCTTTTTTGGGCTATATAGAATCCATTGTATTTCCATACACCTTTAGGATCAACTTGTCATTTACTGCATAAAAGGCCACCAGGAGTTTGATAATGCACTGACTAAATAGATCAATTTGGGGAGTATTGTCATCTTAACAGTTAATAAATAATGAAGTATTAACACCTTAACAATGAAGTCCTCTAATTCATGAACATGGGGTTATTTTCCACTTTTTAAGGTCTTCCTGATTTTTTCAGATGACATTTTATCTTTTCTAGTTTTTTAAACATTTTTAAAATTTATTTCTGAGAGAGAGCGAGAGCGAGCGAGCAGGGGAGGGTCAGAGAAAGAGGGAGACACAGAATCCGAAGCAGGCTCTAGGCTCTGAGCTGTCAGCACCAATCCCGACGCAGAGCTCGAACCCATGAACTCTGAGATCATGACCTGAGCCGAAGTTGGACGCTTAACTGACTGAGCCACCCAGGCGCCCCCCAGATTATATTTTATAGGGTTCAATGTACAACACTTGTACTTCTTTTGTTAAAATTATTCACAAATATTTTATTCTTTTTAATGATCCTGCAATGGAATTTTTTTTCAGATTTAAAGTTTTCTTTTTGTTTTGTTTTTGTTTGTTTTGTTTGATTGAGAGAGAGCGAGCGAGGGAGGAGCTGAGAGAGAGGTCGAGAGAGAATCCAATGCAGGCTCCATGCTGTCAGCACAGTGCCCGATGTGGGGCTCGTTCTCACAACCATGAGATCATGACCTGAGGTGAAATCCAGAGTCGGACCCTTAATCCATTAACTCCCATTCTCCTTTTGGCCTATTGCTTTTATATATTTTAATTCTCTGTCCATTATAAACTGATAGATTAATACCATTATTGTCTCAAACAGTGAAATTAGACAAATATTTATCCTTTCTAGTGACTGTTTATGCATACTTACATTACTAGGATTCCGTTTCAGATAATTTTCCTTTTTTCTTCTTTCTGCTAACTAAGGTATTTTTCTGATGAATCCAATCAGGCTCTGTTTGCTTAGAAATCTATGAATTTTCGGGATGCCTGGTTGGATCAGGCAGTTAAACGTCTGACTTCTGAACTCAGCTCAAGTCTTGATCTCAAGATCGTGAGTTCAAGCCCTGCATTGGGCTCTGTGCTGGGTGTGAAGCCTACATTAAAAAGAAAAAATCTATGGATTTTCTTTTTATTTTTGAAGGATATTTTTTCTTCCATTTAAAGTTGGTAATTCTTATATTGTAATATTTCAAATAGGTCATTCTACTCTTTTTTTTCATATTATATGTGTTGAAAATTTGAATGTTTGTCCTATAGTCTTATTGTTCCTTTGGAGGTGATAGGTCATTGGGTGAGCTTCAAGGTTTTTTTTTTTTCTTTTTTTGTTCATCATTTTAATGATTTTATGCGTATATGTGATTTTCTTTGTAATTACACAGTTGGGATTCATGACGCTTCTTGATAATATTGTTTGAGAAAATTACAGGCTTGCATTTCTTCAAAGATTACTTCCACCCAATTTCTCTTTCCAGTCTTAACCAGAAATACAAATTCTACATATGATAGACTTTTTCCCACCCCCCCCACATATCTCTTATATTCTTTTCTCATTTCTTATATTTTCTCTCTGTGTTTCTTTGCATGTATTTCCCACCAACTTACTATTCACTACTGCCTTCCTTTGTTGTGCTGTTGCGCTATTGATTATATTCCGTGTTTAATTTCATGTTATTATGCTTTCCATTTTGGAATTTCCAAAATTTTTTTTTTTAATAGATTCCATTTCTCTAGGGAGAAATTCTTTTTTTTTTTTCATCTGTTTTCTTGACTTGAATGACTTAATCCTGTTTATAAAGTTGTAAAGTCCATGTCTGATAATTTCTCAGTCGTCTGTAGGTTCCATTTCTTTATTTATTTCTTGTGATTTTTAGTCATTTGGTTCTGTTTCCTGGCATGCTCTCAATTTTTGATTGAATGGGAAATGTTGTTTATAAAAGTTTGTAGAGTCTCCTCTCCAGAGAAGATGTAATTGGCTTCCAGTATAAGATGGGGCTGGAGAAATCACTTTGTCCCAGGTGAAAATGCTCTCTGTTTTCATACCTGTCTTATTTTTAGCTTGTAGCCACTCTGTAGCTTCAACTAAAATTCTGGAGTGTGTATCTGGGCACCTTTTTCAGTGATGGTCCTTGACCTCTGGATTCCTTCCTTTTCACAGTTGCTTTCTTCCTGGTTTGCCAGAATCCTGCGTCATGTGTTCTCAGATTGCCTCAAAGGAGGATGGCCTGCATGTTATCAGGTGCATCTCAGTGTATTTCCTTCTCTCTGGGATGCTGGTCCTTGGATTCCTGACTCTTCACTGTATTTAGACAATTATTTTTGAATTGCGGTAGCTTTTATACTTTTTTCCTCACTGGGAGATTTAGTCTGTGACAACTAATCCTTTGTGGCTAGAAACTGGAGGAATATTCAGGAGGCCTTATGTGACAGTTGTCTGTAAATTGGATTTTAGGATTTAGAAACAAGTAGTAGCTAGCCTCGTAGATTTCACTGTCGTCAACATGCCTAAAATTTTTGAAAGCTTGAAACACCAAAGGAATGAGATCGTTAGAAAGGCTATACAAAAAAAAAAAAGGAATGGAAAGCAGTAAAAGATCACTAAAATAAGAAGATAACTGGAGATGTACAATTTCACAGAGAAAGATTCAAGAAGAACATAACTAAGTGGAATTTTATAGAATTCAAAGAGAAGGAAGAGTCAGAAAGGATCACTGAATTTCATGTCTAGGAGGACACTTTTGACAATTTAGTGAGTAGTTTTAGAGAAGATAGGAGTACTACTTAGATTTTGAGAGATTAAAGAATAACAGCATTAGGAAATGGAAGAATTCGATTTTTTTAAAAAGGAATTTAGCAATAAAAGAACAGAGAAGGATCAGAAACTTAGCGGTGTAGCAAATCTCAGGAAACGTTTTTTTAGGGAAATTGTAAGTATATGTGAGTATAAAGGTAGAAGGATTTTAAAGATCAAGTAGGGGAGAGATTAACAATGTAAGTGAGGACAGGGGTATTTATGATAAGGATATCTAAGGTGTTTAATTGGGAGTACATACTGATGGGGAACCTAGAAAAGGAAGCTATGGAATAGTTCATTTTCTGAGAGAGAGTGAAAGGAAAAGAGATTCCATTTATTAGTGTTTTTAAGTTTATTTAGTTTAAGAGAGAGTGAGTGTGAGCAGGGGAGGGCCAGAGAGAGAGGAGAAGAGAGAGAATCCCAAGAAGGCTCTGTGCTCTTAGCAAGGAGCCAGACCCGAGGCTTGAACCCATGAACCACGAAATGGTGACCTGAGCCAATATCCAGAGTCAGATGCTTAACTGACTGAGCTACCCAGGTGCCCTAAAGTGAGTCCATTTAATTTCAGTTCAGGAGGAGTTGAGGTTACCTGCTAAGGGTAAGGATGAGAGTCAAAAGTTGAAAAGAATGGAGCTGTATTTTATTAAATGAAATGTAATTAATTTTTTTTTTTTTTTAAACAGCATTTGAGAGAGGGGAGAGGGGCAGAGGAAGAGAGAGATTGAGACAGAGACAGGAAATCTTAAGCAGGCTCCACGTTCAGCACTGAGCCTGATGGGGAGCTCTATCCCTTGACCTTGGGATCATGACCTTAGCTGAAATCAGGAGTCGGAATCTCAACAGACTGAGCCACCAGGGTGCCCCAAAAGAATGGAGTTCCAGAGGAACTAACTTCTGAGGGCTCTTGGAATTACAGGCTCAAGGGACAGTGAAACAAGAGTGGTAAACATTCATTTGGATAATCTTCCTAAGTGATTTTAATGATATACTCATCAACAAGAGAGACCTGGATGGCCACAAACTACAGATACAGATGGGGGGAAGTTCATTTGAAACCAGATGTGTTTCAGGACACCTGGGTGGCTCTGTCAGTTGAACGTCTGACTTTGGCTCCAGTCATGATCTCACTGTTCGTTTGTGGGTTGGAGCCCTGTATGGAGCCCGCTGCTGTCAGTGCAGCACCTGCTTCTGATCCTCTCTCCCCTTCTCTCTCTGCCCCTCCCCCACTTGTGCATGGTCTCTCTCTAAAATAAACATTCAAAAAAAGAAAAGAAACAAGATGTATTTCAAAAGAGGAAAGATTACCCAGCAAGAGTGGGAGAAAATAGAAGTAATTTTTTTGGTTGAAAGCTCTTTGCCATGTGAGATGAGGCTGCTTACCAGGAAGTTACGTGCTTGGGGGCTGTGATTTTTTTAGTTAAGGGATATCGTACAAAAATATAAGGATGCTTTGGAATTTGATCCAGGAAAAGGGAATGGTAGAGAGTCCTGCAAAAGGTGAGTGGACCTGCATGATGGACAGGTGAAGTGCAAGGGCATAAAAAGTAGAAGGGGAAGTAGTACTGGTGGTTCAAAGATGAGGAAACGGGGACCATGCCATTGGGACATGGATGGACCTAGCGGGTTATTCCGCTAAGTGAAGTTAAGCCAGACTGCGAAGAACAAATACCGTATGGTTTGACTCATATGTGGAATTTGGCAAAACAAACGACTTAACAAGCAAGAAGCAGAATCAGACCTATAAATGCAGAGAAGCAAGTGGCTGGCGTCCGGAGGAGGGATGGGCAAGAAAGGTGTGGGAGATGCAGGCTGCCAGTTACGGAATGAAGTAGTCACTGGAATGAAAGGTACAGCCTGGGGAATCCGGTCCCTGGTATTTCGATAGCTCTGGGTGGTGACAGATGGTAGCCACGTTTGTGTTGAGCACAGCAGAAGGCATAGAGCTGTTGACTCACTTTGTTGTGCACCTGAAACTAATATAACATTGTGTGTCAACTATACAAAAAAAAAAAAAGAAAGAAAGAAAATGAGGAAATGGGATGCTGGGCAGTAGCTCGGAGGCACATGTCAGGAGACAGGTGCTATTGAGGAGCCTGGAATTTTTAATTGGGATTTTTCAGTGGATCCACGTGGTCATGGTAACCTTCCAACAGACATTTTTTGTGATTAAAAAATTCTTTTTACTGTTTATTTATATTTTCAGAGAGAGCGCACACGCGCAAGCAGGGGAGGGACAGAGAGAAAGAGAGAGAAAGAGAGAGAGAGAGAGAGAAAGAGAGAGAGAATCTGAAGGAGGCTCCAGGCTCTGTCACAGAGCCCAATGTGGGGCTCGAACGCATGAGCGGCGAGATCATGATCAGAGCCAAAGTCAGACCCTAACCAGAGGAGCCATCCAGGTGCCCCAAATTTTGGTTTTTACATGTTCTTTGAATTGAGGGTGTTGGGTTCCTGGGGACTGTGTCTCGGGAGGTGGTTGGCCTTGACCATGGAAACTTAAATTTCAGCGAGATAACATTGGTCAAGTTTAATTTCAACTCACTTTAATTCTATTCTTCCAGTGTTTCTTACACAAAGGGGTGGGGGAAGGGGCTGGGGGGAGAAACTTTTTCTCTGGTTTCTTTGATTCTGTGAATGGGGCCTGACCAATGAAACCAACAAAATATGGATTAACAGGAGAAGAAAGGTTATTACATAGGTACCTGGAGCTGCATAGAAGAGGAATGAAAGCTCAAGGAGGGGGTAGACCGAGGGGTTATATAACATTTTAAAAGAATGTGGGGGAAAGCTTTTGGGCTTTGGGGGAGGGAGAGGTGAAGGGAAGGTGATTAGGAAATGTAAGGTAAATATAGGTGGTTTAATAAGGTTTGTTATGGAGATTCGCAATATCTCAAGTGATGAGAACATCTTCTGAGGAAGGAGAGGAGGCCAGCTTTACAAATGGAAATTTCTTTTACAAAAGAGAAATTGAGGGGTTCCTGTAGATTAGACGCCCTGATCCCAAGGTGGTGGGATGGAGCCTCCTGTCGGGGTCTATTTTCACCACAGGGAGCCTGTTTGAGATCCTCTCTCTCCCTTTCTCTCTGCCCCTCCCCTGCTTAGGCACATGCTTGCCTCCTCTTTCTCAAGTTAAAAAAAAAAAAAAACGTGTACTTTTTA
>NW_027530632.1:2447411-2448103 GCF_008692635.1 Crocuta crocuta
TATGCCCTGTTCTTAGAGTTTTTCCTGCATCTGATGTTCCTGGGTTTCCTTCAACACAAAAGAATCCTTATCCCAAAGTGGCATATTTCAGGGTGGCGTGTTCTGCTTCCCCGCAATACAATTCCGTTCTGGTTCCCTTCCGTACAGTTCAGCAGCACTCTCCAGTTACACTTTTAGTGCGTTTTCGAAGTTGGTTGTTAACGGCATTGTCTGACAATTTCTGGGTTTAAATTCTTCATCAATCTTCGTTCCTGTGGAGGCCATGCTAGTTCAGGATTAGCTCTTGAGAAGGTTTTAGAAATTATGAAATCTTTTTTTTTTAATTAAAAAAAAATTATTTATTTTTGAGAGACAGAGCACGAGCAGGGGAGGGGCAGAGGGAGAGGGAGACACAGAATTGGAAGCAGGCTCCAGGCTCTGAGCTGTCAGCCCAGAGCCCGACGTGGGGCTCGAACTCCCAAACCACGAGATCATGACCTGAGCCGAAGTCGGATGCTTAACTGACTGAGCCACTCAGGCGCCCCACGGAATTAGGAATTCTATGCAAGACATGTTTTCAAAGTCACGCCAGACTGCTGTTTCTCGGTTTTGAGTCCAGTCTTCTCTCTTGGGACTTCAGTTTTGCTCGTCTTACAACCTGGCTGATTTGTAGCTGCTTTATGAATTTTTTTTTTTTTTTTTTTTTTTTTTTG
>NW_027530632.1:2448335-2453322 GCF_008692635.1 Crocuta crocuta
CTGTTTCAAGTCTGTGCTTCTCATCTGTTCTATTCCTTTTCAAGGAAATGTAAGGATTCTAGCTCCGAACATATGCTTCAGTCCCTGATATTTCCTGGCTCGATCTTGGACGCAATTTATTAGTTTAATCCCCAATTCCCTGTTTTGTTTTGCAGCTTTGTAAAGGACTCTTCTGATGTAGGCTAAAACCCACACTACAAACATTTGGAATCTTATGGCTGCTTGGGGTCCATGTGGCAACTTAAGAGAGTCCCTGTTACTGATGTCAACTCCCTGACTGTTAGGAAAACACAGCTCTGTTGTTTCCAAAGCCCTGGGAGGGGGAGAGCCAATGTCTCCTTCTTCTGCCAAACAGCAGGAACTGTCAGTAACAATCCTGTAGGTAACACAAGTAGGTAAACACTGCCAAGGTGTGTTATCTGAAGCTAAAAATTCCTACCTTCCTATTGCGGTGTTGTTGGACTATGGGTTCAAGAATTCTGCTGCTCCTAGTGGTACCCAGCCAGAGAAGAACTTAGATGGAGCAGAAAAATATTATGTCTGTACCTAAGGAATATGGAGTGAATCCGTTGTTGCTTCTTATCGTTATTTCGAATCTGGAGAAACATTTCATTTCAGATAGTTATTCTGTCCGGACAAAAGATGTGAAGCACGGCNTCAGCACAGAGCCCGACACGGGCTTGAGCCCACGAAGCATGAGATCATGACTTGAGCCGAAGTCGGACGCTTAACTGACTGAGCCACCCAGTCGCCTCTGTTTGTATGTATTTTTAAAGTTTATTTTGGGAGAGTGTGCGCATGTGCGAGTGTTGGGAAGTGGGCAGAGAGAGAGTAGAAGTAGAGAGACCATCCCAAATAGGCTCTGTGCTGTCAGCCCGATGCGGTGCTTGATCTCATGAACCGTGAGATCATGACCCGAGCTGAAATCAAGAGTTAGATGCGTAACTGACTGAGCCACCCAGGTGCCCTGATTCTTACATTATTTTAGAGTTTTCTAGGGGTGCCTGTGGCTCAGTCAGTTAAGCGTCTGACTTCTGCTCAGGTCATAATCACGCAGTTCTTGAGTTCGAGCCCCGCATTGGGCTCTGTGCCTGAGCCTCCTTCAGATTCTGTGTCTCCCTCTCTCTCTGCCCCTCTTGTGCTTGCACTCTGTCTCTCTTCTGTCTCAAAAATAAATAAAAACATTAAAAGTTTTCTAGTGAATCAGCAGTTTTTGGATATGTGCAACATGGAGGGCAAATCCTGAATTTTCCTCTTCCGTTTAGGTATGAAGATTGTGCATTGTATTTAAAGAAAATAATTTTCTGATATTTACCAGTGTGCAACAAGTATGATTTGTATCACTTGACTGATTATTGTGAATTCATTGACTATTTGGTAACTGTATGTGCAGAATATATACAATATTTTTTTCCAACAAATCACACGTGATTGGGTATTTATACCACTCTTCATTCTCTGACCTCGTAGGGGGCCGTGTTAATCAACAAGCTCTCGGAATCGGCCTTTTTTATCCTCTGAGAACTTGCTCTATTCCAGCGGTCTGCTTGATGCTTAGTGCCATGTATAGGAATGAAATACGCTGCCTGCTTTTCCCAAACAAATGCTCCATTTATTGGAATGTGACTTACGTTTAGCTGCCTAAGTCTTATGATGGATGTGTAAGTATGTACTGACAAGCACTAATGATTGGTGTTGATTAGGAAAACCATAGAAAAGATGACATGAAAAATATTGCAACAGAGAGAAGGAGCGTCCCTGAGTTGGGAGTGGGGATGGGATATCAAGTAGAGGAAAAAGCACGAAGAGAGGTCTAGAAGGTGTCTACAGTGTCTAAATTGGTATCTGGCTATCACTTACATGGACATTTCCAACTTTGCGACATTGAATTGGATGTTAATACAAGTACTTATAAAACATCACAGCAGTTTTATTCTATATCCATGTCTTTTGGCAAAAGAAAACTTTGGTTCAGATGTTGATTCTCAGCAGTATCCCATGAGGTAGGGTTCAACCGTTTCGCAGGGCGCGACTCACAGACGAGGGTGCACGTAGAGACGCGCACATACATACACCAACCATGTCCTTTCCCCTCTGCATGTCCATCTGTTTCTCTGACAACGGAAGCCTACTTTTGTCATCAGGGAAATTAATGAAGCAATTCCCCGTTCTGTCTTGGGATATAATACCATAGCTAGTCACTTAAACATTTCTCATTTTGTGTGTTGCACGTATTACGGATCACAGAGAGGTTGACACAGTTTTCAATGATACAGTAGCTACCTCTAGACTTTACTGGATGTCAGAAGTTTCTCCTTAGCTGATTTCATTCTCGCTTCTCATCTCAATGATGTGAATTCCGAGAGACAATGTGCTGTCTTCTCAGGATGAGAAGGGACTTGTAACCAGCCTCCAAAATGGCCACCAATAATCTCAGCTTCCCGGTATTCATTCACACCCTTGTGTGGTCCCCTCCCAATACTGAAGGAAGTATATTTGGCATAACCAATAGAATACAGCTGACATTACAGCACATCACTTCTGAGGTTCGTTTATGAAGACTGTGGCCTCCATCTTGGCTGCTTCTTCTAACTCTCGGGTCCCTTACTCTTCAAAAAGCCAGCAGCCATGTTGTGAGGACAAGCATTAAACCTATGAAGAGGCCCTTGTAGGGACCAAGGTCTCTAGCAAATGGCCGGTGAGGACCTGAGTTCTACCAAGAACCTTGTAAATGAGTTGGGAAGCAGATTCTCTAGCCATGAGGGTTGCGGCTGTGGCTGATCGCAACCTCATGAGTGACTCTGAGCTACCCTTATTAAGTCAACCCGCTCGTNAGGACATCATAAATATTTATTGTTTTCAGCTGCTTCATTTTGGGGGCAATTTGTAAGGCAACAATAGATAACTAATACGAGACACTTCTGAATGAGAGTTTTCCGGTTCAGAAATCAGAGTTCACTCAAAGTCTGTCTTTGAAGTTGCTGGGGATGGCAACAGGTGATCTCATGTTACCTCAACAAGGCAGAACCTCTGAGCACCACTCTGGGCTCAGGCCGCAGAGAACATAACTACACTGTAGAGGAGCACACATCTGCCCGGTACATGCAGCATCTCTGGTTTCCAATTTCATCCTTTCATTTAAAATCAGTCAATCTCTTATTCAGTAGGTGGTTCGGATACTAAATTTTGATTTCAGCAAAACTAAAAGGCAAAAGGCAGTCCTCAGGGTTGGAAGCGAGGAGACAAATCATATATTCGGGCAAGATGGCTCCTCCTATGCAGCTACATAGCAGTGAGGGGAGAATTGGGCTTGTGAATGGAGACCTCTGTGTGGGAAACAGATGGACCCAGAAGGAGCCTTGGTATCTTCTTTTGTAAAATTAGGGAAACAACACCAGACAGAGATTTTGTGATGATTAACTGTGATACTGGTTGTGAAAGTATTTGCCACTTTTAAATATCATTTAAAAATTCAGGGCCCCTGGGTGGCTCCGTCGGTTAAGCGTCCGACTTCGGCTCAGGTCATGATCCCGTGGTTCTTGAGTTCGAGCCCCGCGTTGGGCTCTCTGGCGACAGCTCATTGCCTGGAGCCTGCTTCGGATTCTGTGTCTCCCTCTCTCTCTGCCTCTCCCCTGCTCATGCTCTGTCTCTTTCTCTAAATAAACAAATACGCTTAAAAAAAATAAAGATATTCTCTAAGTTGCAGTACATTCATTCACAGAAACGCATCCATTCACAGAAGAGGATTCCCTGATCCATTGAGCAAATATTATCTGAGCACCTAGACACTGTGCCAGCGCTATTGGGATTATGATAATGAGCAAGAGAAACCTAGTCTTTGCTTTCAAAGAATTTACAGTCTAGTGGGGGAAGTAGTAATAAATAAAATACTCTCACAAATGAAAACAAAACTCCCGCCGTGAGTGAGGGGGTAGAAGGACTTTTAGTAGACCTAGAAAGGGAGATTTGACCACTTGAGGAAAATCAAAGAACGCTTTCCTGGGAAAGGACACTTGAGCTGAGATCTGAATGAGAAGTAGGTGTTAAATAACTGCTAGAAGGGCCTCTCAGGTTGAAGGACAAGCAGCCCCAAATGACCCAATGGAAGGAGGGTATATGCTGAGGGGTGGGAACCAAAACCCCAGTGAGGCTGGAAGGCAGAAAGTGTGACTCCTTTTCCAAGTTCACGTGTCTGCGTTGGTCTGCAGGTGACCCAAGGGCATTTCTGCACGTCAGGCAGACCTGATGGGGAGGGGACACGTGNCGAATTCCTTGAAAGATGCAAACAGTACATTCCCTTTGTGGGTTTTGAATCTGTTTTTTTTTTTTTTTTCTCTTGTCGGATGAGGACTGTACTGTTGGGAAGTAGATCCTAAAAGAGCCATTTCTTTTCTTTTTAGCTTTGGTGTGGTGCCATTAGCCAGTATTGAAGAGCTCTGTAGGAAGGATCTCTGTGCAAATGATGAATTGGGAAGAACACCCACACTTTGTATCAAAGGACTAGTAGCCTTAATATGCAAAGGAAGCTGGGAAATCATTAAGAAATGTGTGTGTGTGTGTGTGTGTGTGTGTGTGTGTGTGTGTGTGTGTGTATCCCAAAAGAAAAACAGGTCAAGGACATGAATAGGTAATTTACAAACTATCTGAGACAAATGACTAATAAGCATGGGAACAAAAGCTCAAGCTCAGTAGTGGAAGAAAATGTAAGACAGTATCATTAATTGCCTTTGAATTCATAAAGATTTCCAACACTGTTAATATCCATTGTTAATGACCGTATAGGAAAATGAATATTGTCCTACTGTTTTTANTTGGTTAAGCTTCCGACTCTTAATTCTGGCTCAGGTCGTGACCTCAGGGTTGGTGGGATTGAGCCCCTCATGGGACACTGTGTTGACAGCACAGAGCCTGCTTTGGATTCTCTCTCTCTCTCTCTCTCTCTCTAAATAAATAAATAAATAAGCATGTACATAAAAAAGGAAAGAAA
>NW_027530632.1:2453439-2460579 GCF_008692635.1 Crocuta crocuta
GAGTCACAGACTGAAACAGGCTCCAGGTTCTGAGCTGGCAGTCAGCACAGAGCCCGACGCGGGGCTCAAGCCCACGAACCTCGAGATCATGACCTCAGTGAAAGTCGGACCCTTAACCGACTAAGCCACCCAGGCGCCCCTCGGTGCCTAAGGTTTTTACTGGGTTCTGGTCACGTAGGGACTTTGCTTAGCACGAGCCCGAATTCTGGGATCCCAGAATGAAAGCAAGTGTTTAGAACTGACTACAGTTTCAGCACAGGGAGCACTTTTATCAGTTAAGAAATTGTGGGAACCCCCTCAAGCTCCGAGGTTTGGATTACCAGTTTGTCGGTTCTTTCATTGATATGTGTGATGTTATAATGAATGATGAAAGCATTGCCTATCTCAGCCACTCAGACTTTCTCTCATGTTTTCTAGAAGGCTCTTTGGTTTAGCTCGTACATTTATATCTCTAACTCTTTTTTGTGCTGACATAATTTCCGTATACGGTGTTAGGTAAGTGTCCAAGTTCATCTCTTTGATTGTGGATATCCCAGTATGGTTTATTTCAAAAGCTTTGTTGAGGGGCACCTGGGTGGCTCAGTCGGTTAAGCGTCCGATTTCGGCTCAGGTCATGATCTCACCGTGTGTGAGTTCNAATAAAAGGATTTATTTATGATTATCAATTCTAACCATTGATCTGTGTGCCTATTCTTTTTTTTTTTAATCAAAAAATTTTTAATTTGCAGGGCTGAAACTCAGGAATTGTGAGATGAGTTGAACTCATTACTTGAGTCAAAGTCGGACACTTAACTGACTGAGCCACCCAGGTGCCCCTCTATGTGCCTATTTTTATGCTAGTACCACACAGTCTTGACAAATCAAAGCTTTATGNGGACTCGAACCCACGAACTGTGAGATCATGACCTGAACCCAAGTCGATTGCTTAACCAACTAAGCCACCCAGGCGCTGCATCCATATAAATTTTAAGTTCAATTTTTAAATTTCTGCAAAAAAAAAAACCCTGATGAACTTTTATAGAGATTTCATTGAATCCATAAATAAATAAAGATAATCTTGTCATCTTAACTATTAAGCCCTCCATCTCGTGAACATGGAATGACTCTCCATGTATTTAGATATTTTTAATTTCCCTCAGAAATGTTTTGTAAGTTTCACTGTACAACCTTACACTTCTTTAGTTAAATTCATTCATAAGGATTTTATTTTTTGATGCGATTTCGAAAATCATTGCATTCTTTTTAGAAAAACGTTTATTTTTGAGGAAGAGAGAGAGAGTGGGGGAGGAGCAGAGAGAGTGGGCAACAGAGGTTTTGAAGAGGCTTCTGTGTTGACATCAGAGAGCCCAATGCGGGGCTCGAACTCACAAACCATGAGATCATGACCTGAGCCGAAGTCAGATACCTAACCGACTGAGCCACCCAGGCGCCCCACAAGTCAGTTGTTTTGTAAATCGATCTTTTATTCTGTGATATCATATTAGTTCTAATAGTTTCCTTTGTGCATTTCTTAGGATTTTGTGTTTGTATTCCTTTGTCTTTAAATGTTTGATAGAATTTACCTGTAAAGTTCTCTGGACCTGAGATTTGATGTGTGGGACCATATATAAGTTCAATTTCTTTACCTATTGTTAAGTATTATAGGTATATTCAGTTTTTCTATCTGTTCTTGGCTCAGGTTAGTTAATGTTTTTAAAATTTGTATTTTTCATCTAAGTTGTTGTTTGTTGACATAAAGTTGTTCATACTATTTCCTCATCATTCTTTTCATTTTAGAAGGATCAGTCATGAGGTCCCATCTTTCATTGCTCATTTTGGCATTCTGTGTCATACCTTTTATTTTCATGGCTGATGTAGCTAATGGTTTGCCAATTTAGTTATCTTTTCCAAAAAAACCAACCTTTGTTTTTGCTTGTATTTATCATTTTTGTTTTCTATTTCATTGATTTCCATTCTGTTCTGTTTCATTTCTTCCCTTTGCCTTGTATTTGGTTTGCTCTCTCTCTCTCTCTTTTTTTTAATGTTTATTTATTATTGAGACAGAGAGAGACAGAGCATGTGCGGGAGAGGAGCAGAGAGAGAGGGAGACACAGATTCTGAAGCTACAACGGTATTAGAATGTATTTTGAACTGAAGGAAAATGAAAAGAACGTATCACAATTTTTGGAAAGCTTCTTTTCCTTTTCGTTCAGTTCAAAATACATTCTAATACCTTTGTAGTTCCTTTTTTGACCCATGGATTATTTAGAAATGTATTATTTAGTTGCCCCTTAGTTGTGGAGCTCCCAAATTCCCTTATATTTCTGATTTCCAATTTATTTCTATTGAGATTGAAGGATATATTTTGTATTATTTAATTCCTCTCAGATTTATTCATACTTGTTTTATGGCCTGTTATGCGGTCCTTGTGGAGAATGTTCCAAGTGTACTTGGAAATAATTGCTCTTGTGTAGAGCATCCTATAGACATTCATTGGCTTAGTTTGGTTGATAGTGTTGCTCAAATCTTCTGTATTTTTCGTTGTTTGTCTTTCTAATTTTTACATCAATTAGATGTACCTATTGAGAGTGCAGGGTTGAGATCTCCAACTATTATTGTTTAATAGTCTTATTTCTTCAATTCTGTACGTTTTTATTTCACGTATTTTGGAGCAATGTTAGGTGCATATGTACTTACAATTACTCTATCTTCCTGCCGAATTGATGTTTTTTACTTTTTTAAATTTTTAAAAAAGATGTTTGTTTGTTTGTTTGTTTGTTTGTTTATTGAGAGAGACAGTGCATGAGCAGGTGAGGGGTAGAGAGAGAGGGAGACACAGAATCCTTAGCAGGCTCCAGGCTCTGAGGCATCAGCAAAGAGCCTGACGCAGGGTTTGAACCCACAAACTGTGAGATCATGACCTGAGCCATAGTTGGGTGCTTAACTGACTGAACCCCTCCCCAGGTGCCCCTGTTTTTTTTTTTTTTAATTTAAAAAAAATGTTTATTTTTTGAGAGAGACACAGAGCACAAATGGGGAGGGTCAGAGAGAGTGAGGGAGAGGGAGCGAGGGCCCCAAGCAGGCTCCACGCTCAACATGTACCCCAATGCAGAGGGCTGAATTTGCCAGCCCAGAGATCACAGCCTGAACCTAAATCAAGAGTCGGTGGCTCAACTGACTGAGCCACCCAGGCACCTGGTGAGTTGATCCTTTTTAAAAGTTAAAATAAAATTTCCCTTTTTGTCTCTGGTAACATTTTGTCTTCTTAAGGTCTACTTTGTCTGATTTTGGCATCCATCTCTCTTTTGGTTCTTATTTGCATTCTCTATCTTTTTCCATCTTCCTCTTTTCAACCTGTTTGTGTCTTTAACTCTGGCCCTTGTGCATAGTATATAGCTATATTCTCTTTCTTTTTATGTAGTGTGATAAACTCTTACTTTTGTATGGGGCATTTAATCCATTTATAGTTAATGTAATTATTTATCTGGTAGGATTTACATTTGCCATTTTGTTCTTTGTTTGCTATGAGCCTCACATCCTTTGACTCTTCTCTATTCCTTCATGATTTCTTTTCTGTTAAATGGATACTCTCTAGCAAATCACTTTATTTTTTTATTGGCTTTTCTTCTCTATTTTTTGTTATTTTTATAGTTGTCATCCTGGATATTATAAATGACATCTGAACTTTGGAAATAGTCAGTTTGAATTAATACAAACGTGATTTCAGTAGTATGAAAAAACTTGGCTCCTGTACATCTCCTTTCTCTTTTCTTCCTTTCTATTCTTTCCTTTTTTTTTTTTTTAAAAGATTTTATTTTTAAGTAACCTTTATACCCAACATGGGGCTCGAACTCACAACTCTGAGATCAAGAGTTGCAGGCTCTACTGACGGAGCCAGCCAGGAACTTCTCTTCCTTTGTATTCTCATTGACATACAGATTACATTTTTACATTTTGTATTAACTTTATTAAATATGCTTTCCTTATGTTTTGTGTTATTCAGTTGTCTTTCAAACTAATTAGGAGAAGAAAGGATTTAAAATATGTTTATACAGTTTAAAAAATTACCTTTTAAATTAATTATCTTAACAGTCTTCTGTTTTCTTTGCGTGGATCCAAATTATTATCCGACATCTGTGGTTTCTTCAGCTGGAAGTGCGCTTGCTCTCATATTTCTTATAGGGCATGTATACTGGTGACAAATTCTTTGTCTTTGTTTCTCTGGGTGATATTTTTATTTATCCTTCACTTTTGAGGGATAATTTTGCTGGATATCTGTCTTATTTGTTAATCTTTTTTAGTTTAGCACTTGGAATATGTCATCCAACTATGCCCTGGCCTTCATGCTTTCTGACAGAAATCACCTGTTCCTCTCAGTGAGGATTCTTTGTACGTCAAGGGTTTTGCTGTTTTTTAGGGTTTTTTAAAAATATTTATTTATTTAATGTTTATTTTTGAGAGAGAAGGAGAGAGAGAGAGAGAGCATGAGCGGGGGAGGGACAGAGAGAGAGGAGGCACAGAATCCGAAGCAGGCTCCAGGCTCAGAGCTGTCAGCACAGAACCTGACTCGGGGCTGGAACTCCCAAACCCTGAGACCATGACCTGAGCCAAAGGCAGACGCTCAACCGGCTGAGCCACCCAGGCGCCCCCTCTTGCTGTTTTTTAATATTTCCTCATTATCTTTGACTTTCGACAGTTTGACTGCAGGGTGTGTAATTGTAGATATTTGTGCACTTTTCCTCCTTTGGAGTTTGATGGGCTTGTGGTCATTTATGTAGGTTAATGTTCTTCATCAAAATTGGGAAGATTTTGTGATTTTTTTAAATTTAATTTTTTCAAATGGGTTTTTCTGCCTTTTCTTCTTTCTTTTCTTTCGCTGGGGCAGCCATTATGCACATGTTGGTAAGCTTAGTTGTGTCACACNTCTTTTCAAGCTTGTTCTGTCTAATGACGACTCAGATCTGTTGGGGAGCCCCTGTAGTGAATTTTACATTTCAGTTATTATAATTTAAATCTCCAGCATTTTTTTTTGTTGTTGTTGTCTTTCGTTTTTTTATTTTGCTCTTTTGATATTCTCTATTTGGTAAGACCTGGTTGGCATGTTTTTAGTGTTTGCTGTTAGTTTCCTTTATTTCTTTGACCGTTTTTTGTGGCTTATTTATTTATTTATTTATTTACTTACTTTTAAATGTTTATTTATTTTTGAGAGAGCGAGCATGAGCGAGGGAGGGGCAGAGAGAGCGAGAGAGAGAGAGAGAGGGGGACACAGAATCTGAAGCAGGCTCCAGGCTCTGAGCTGTCAGCGCAGAGCCTGATGTGGGGCTCAAGCCCACAAACCATGAGATCATGACCTGAGCCGAAGTCAGATGTTCAAGTGACTGAGCCACCCAGGCGCCCCTTAGTGGCTTATTTAACGTCTTTGTCTAACTTGGGGCACCTGGCTGGTTCATTTGGGTGAGCATCTGACTCTTGATTTAAGCTCAGGTCATAATCCCCATGCCAATGGGATCTGTGCTGAGTGTGGAGCCTGCTTAAGATTCTCTCTGCCTCTCACTCTGTCTCTCTCTATCCCTCTGACCCTCTTCGCCTGCACACATTCTCTCTCTCAAATTAAAAATCATAATAAAGAGAATCTTTGTCTACCTTAAAATCTTGGACCCCAGGAGACATTTTCCATTGCTTGCTGTTTTCCTCCATGGGGTCCATAATTTCCTGGTATGTTGCACGCTTCATAATTATCTATAAGCAGGACATTTTTGATAACATATTGTGGCAACTTTGGAATTTGAACTTCCATTACCCTTTGGAGTAGTTGTTTCTGTGGTTAGCTTATCTGGTTTCTGCTTGTTTGCCTGGTGCCTTTCCTGGACTGTTTGTGCAGATTTCATATTCCTTGCTGTGTGTGGTGACTGAGCTGTCTTCTCACTTAAAACTAAAAAAAACAATGAAGCCTGTCTTATGGGTCACTTCTGGATCAGTGTAGTTTAGTGGTCAGCCCCCGATCAGTCCTAACAGTTCCTTACATACACTGAGAGAAATACATCTTCTGCCCTTTGCCAGGTGGATCTCTGGGCGTAGGCATCCCTTCAAATATGAGGCAGTTTTAAAGTCAACCTAAGCTTTCACTTTCTGATTGCACAGGGTCTCAGTTTTAACCAAAAGTGAGTGACTCGAGTCCTCTCCTTTCTCATTTTTTTTCTCAAGTGTAAGCACACTCCTGCACATGCTCACAGACTACTAAGCCCCCTGAAAATAGGTATTTTCAAAATATCTATTTATTTATTTTGATAGAGAGAGAGTGAGAAGTTGCTCATGTTCTTGCATGTGATCGGGGGTGAGTTTAGAGAGAAGGAGAGAGAGAATCCCAAGCGGGTTCAGAGCTCTCAGCGTGGATCCTGCTGGGCTCATTCTCAAGAATCAGGAGATCATGACCTCGGCCGAGATCAAGAGTCAGAGGCTTGAATAACTGAGCCACCCAGGCCCCCAGAAATATCTTCAAGCTTTAGAAAAAGTCTCTTAAGGTTGCCTACATCTCCAGGTCTACCTTTGATATTTTTGGCCAGGCCCTTGTTTTCCCTAACTGAAATCACAGCCTTGGATGTCTGTGATGTAAGGAATTCCAGCTCATTGCTATTGTTTTCAGTCACACCCTGGGGACAGGGTCTGTGTCACATAGCTGAGCTCTGAGATCACGCAGTAACAATTCTCTGTGGGTCTGGACAACATCCTGCCTCTGGGGGGATTCTTTTAACAGATCTCCAGACGAGGTCACTTCTCTCTGTTGGCTGTAAGACCCTAAGCTTTTCCTGGCTCCTTGGCCAGTGACTCAGGAAGGGGAGGGAACACGAGAGAAGACTCAGACAAATGTCCGATAAACCGGACCCCACAGTTCTTAGCAGGAAATCGTTTTTTTTCCTCAAATAAACTCTTCTCAGTTTGTCCTGAGCCTTTGGTTAATTTTAGAGGTAATAAACGGTTTCTTTTAGATTGGTGTGGGAGGCTTGCACTTTCACCAAGGTTCTTATCTGACACTTTGGAAGTCAGCTCAGTTCCTCATACATTCTTAAATAAGTGGACATTGTTATTACTTTCCCAGAGGGCAGATTATGAATTTTAATATAAATTATTTTAAAAAGTTGATGCCTTTTTACCTGGCTAATT
>NW_027530632.1:2460827-2472016 GCF_008692635.1 Crocuta crocuta
CTCCTGGCTAGTTCGTTTTTTGAGCAGCTGATCCCAAGGAAATGATCAGGATTCCACAAAATAATTATTTACAGTATTATTCATAACAGGGAGAATAATATACATACATATCCAGCCGTATATGTTTGGTTAAATAGTTTCATACATGACTTTCAATGACTGCATAATATTTTACATGTAATTGTACTATAAATAAATATAGAACATGAGGAATTCTCTAAAGCATACTCATAAATGACCAATGTGTGAACCCAGTTTTCTTTATCAAACATTGCAATTCATATTATAAATTATATAATATATGCATATCATACACATGTTATATATATTTTTGTAATGCACAAACATGTATAAATGTGTGTGTATACATATATGGACACACAGACATGTATGTGGATATAATACATACTGGGGTAGTAAAGGAGATATGTGTGCATGTTGGATAATGTTTATTTTCTCTTTTCAACTTCTCTGTATTTTGAACATTTTTAGTGTCAACACATTTCTTTTACCGTTTGAGGAAAAAATAATGTACATGTTAAGACTGATTTCAGACAGGGGCGGCTGGGTGGCTCACGTCATGATCGCACGGTTCTTGAGTTCGAGCCCCGCGTCGGGCTCTGTGCTGACAGGTCAGAGCCTGGAGCCGTTTTCAGATTCTGTGTCCCTCTCTCTGCTCCTCCCCCGCTCATGTGCTCGCTCGCTCTCTCTCTCTCAAGAATAAATAAACATTAAACAAAAAATTTTTAAAAATACTACTTTGATAAACTGTAGTTGTCGTTACATCTATTGGGATGATGTGAATTATTACATGAGGGTTCTACTTTTGAAGAACTTTAACAGTATTGTTCCTGACACACTAGCCGTTTTAATCTGTTTGACATGGATAATTAGGTAAAGGACCAAGTGTCCCTTCTTCTAACTCTGACTTCTAGAAAGCTGAGAGCCAAATTTGTTGTGTATCTTTAACAAATACAAGATATTTTATCGCATGCATTTTTTTGCTGTTTCCTTAGTGCCGTGTTATATTTTGTCACTTCTATTTTCAATTTATTGCATTTTCTTATATTTTATATATCCTCCCAAAGTATCTTTAATCCTTTCTAGAACAGTAAAACAGTTGAGGCGTGAATATAAGTGTATACACACACAGATAGATTCGCATACACACATTTTAAATGTAAGCACAACGCACCTCCTCGCTTTTGGCGTTTTGAAATATTCATCTATAAAATCATCCACTGTTTATGCAGTACACGTATTCTTGATACAGTGTATTTGTTCTACAATTTGTTGGCAGTTTTCCCCCAAAAAACTATTTTTCCTATCCGGTTTCTCTGTCGGTGCGTTTTTCACTTTAGTTCTGTCTGTCACAGCCGTTATTTTAATTGCTGATTTACACAATCCTGCTGTGCTTGGTAACATGGGCTCCTGCAGAAAGCTCTGGGGTTGACATCTGAAGTTCAGGGTTGGCGGTAAGGCTATGACAGTTTCTGGTCGTGTAGCTTCAGGTAAGTCATTTAAACGATCTGAGCTGCCTCATTTGTGAAATCCAGTGATAGTACCCTCCATCGTAACTACCTTATTAATACATCGTTTAGGATCAATGGAAGTTGGGAGAGTGGAATGTTTTGTCACCCCCACATAGAGCTGTGCAAAAGGTGGACAAAGGATTCTAACAAAGTCTGAATATGCCAAGCTGATCTCCTTAGCGCAGGGTGACATCTGCCCAAAGAGGGTGACATTTTCTAATTTGCACAAGGTCTCCATAGGGACTGCTTGCATTTCCAAAATATAGTTTCCATAAATCGCAACTGTATTATCCAAACGCATTTCTCTCTGTGAAAAATTTTGTAGACTACTGAGTCCCTGAAAATCTCGATGGGGTTAACCACTTGTTTTTCTTTTTAGGAGATCACCAGTTGAATAAGAGATGGCATACATTCATAGAACCCCGTTTTTACTGGAACTATAGGATTATTTAGAGTAATAGTAATTGGGAGTTTTTAAAAAAGCAGTGTTGTAGCATTAGGATCAAAACTAGTACACTGGAGGGGCGCCTGGGTGACTCAGTCGGTTGAGCTTCTGACTTCGGCTCAGGTCATGATCTTGCAGCCTGTGAGCTCGAGCCCCCCGTCGGGCTCTGTGCTGACGGCTCAGAGCCTCGATCCTGTTTTGGATTCTTTGTCTCCCTCTCTCTCTGTTCCTTCCCCACTTGCATTCTGTCTCTCTCTCTCAAAAATAAATAAACATTAAAAACAACAACAACGAGANGGTTAAGCGTCCGACTCTTGGTTTCAGCCGGGGTCATGATCTTACGGTTTGTGAATTCGAGCTTGAGCCCCAAATCGGGCCCTGTGCTCACAGCATGGAGCTTGCTTTGAATCCTCTGTTTCTCTCTGCTCCTCCCCCGTGCATGTGATTGAGTGCTCTCTCTCTCTGTCTCTCTGACTCTCTCTCTGTCTCTCTCCCTCTCTCAAAAATCAATCAATCAGGGGTGCCTGGGTCAGTTTTGTGAGTTTGAGCCCCATATGTGCTGACAGCTCAGAGCCTGGAGCCTGCTTCACATTCTGCGTCTCCCCCTCTCTGCCCCTCCCATGCTCATGCTCTGTCTCTCTCTGTCTCTCAAAAATAAATACACGCTAAAAAAAAAAAATCAGTCAATCAAACAAAGAAACAACAAATAACCAGTATCCAAGGGAAGGTTTTGCTCTCATTTTGTGCCTCCTTTGCCACTCGGTCTAACACGCTATGTGAGAGCAGCGTGGAGAATCTGCACTCTTAACATGTGAGGGTCAGCTTATTATTAGCCTGGTGTTGTGGATGCTGAGATGTGCTGTCCACATTTCCTCTTCGGGTCGGAAGCACTTATTTCCCTGGAGTGTCAGTTGCTGGCAGTTCAGAGCTGATTCCGTTCCCACGAATTGCCCTTGGCTGAAATGGCTCCATACGTATTCCAAGGTTCTACCTCTTTCCAAGGGGCAGCCCGCATTCAGTAACCAGGTGATGCAGGCTACAAGGCTGATCTCCGTGCTTCAATTTGGGACATATCTGGGGGCCACCCCAGCTCCAGAACTTTCCATGAAGCCAACGGGTCTCTGTGGCAGTTATGTTATAATTCAGTTTCTCCCCGTCTCCTTTACATGTGCTGGTCACAAGAGCCTCCCCTGAAAAGCTGTTGCACAAATCTTCATCTTTGGGTCCCTTTCCCAGGGAACCCAACCTCACTACCTGTACAACCTTTAGAAATCCCTGGGATGAAACTTCCAGTATGGAAGCTGGCTGTCCGGTCAATAGCCATTCTCTCCTTCTTCCTTAGAAAGTGAACTTCAGGGGCGCCTGGGTGGCTTAGTCGGTTAAGCGTCCGACTTTCGCTTAGGTCATGATCTCGCGGTTGGTGGGTTCGGGCCCCGCGTCGGGCTCTGTGCTGACTGCCAGCTCAGAGCCTGGAGCCTGTTTCAGAGTCTGTATCTCCCTCTCTCTTTGACCCTCCCCTGCTCACGCTCTCTCTCTCTTTCTCTCCTAGAAATAAATAAAACATTTAAAAAAAAGAAAGTGAACTTCAATTTAGGCTCTCAGTGGGCATAGTTGACATTAGAAAATGTATTTTCCAGAGTCCACTGCAGTCAGGAATGTCGTGTGACCGACCCCACAGTGTTTTTCCCGGGTCGGGCCGACATGGCCTGGTCCATTATGCTCCCACGTGGCTAAGACGCTGGGTGTAGACCCCCCAGAGGAGGGGCCACACCTTGGCCAGCCTGCTCCCTGCAGCTGAGGCAGACCCTGAGGAGGCTAACAGCTTGGAGTCTCTCTCTCATCCTTCTTTGAGGAGGGGATCTGGTCAGAGGCTCATCTTAATGTTCACTATAGGGGCGCCTGGGTGGCTAAGTCGGTTAAGGGTCCGACTTTGGCTCAGGTCATGGTCTCATGGTTCATGGGTTCGAGCCCCGCATCAGGCTCTGTGCTGACAGCTGGGAGCCTGGAGCCCTCTTCGGATTCTGTGTCTCCCTCTCTCTCTGACCTTCCCCTGTTTACTCTGTCTCTATAAAAAATAAATAAAAAGCATTAAAAAAAATTTTTTTTAAATGTTCACTATAGATGGGAAGGAGAAACACAGCAACAGGAAATCACAGGTCTGGCACTTCGGTATAAATTAACAAAATACTTTCTGCTTCTTCAGAGGCAATTGCAACTCTGGTTCCTGGGTAGAAGAAGTTTTGACACTGTCTTTTGAACGGAAATGACTAAAATTAAGATTTCTTTACACTCCTCCTTTTCTCATTTTGAAAAATTCAGTCTTGAGGTGCCTGGGTGGCTCAGTCGGTGGAGCGTCTGACTTCGACTCAGGTCATGATCTCACGGTTTGTGAGTTCAAGCCCTGCATCGTGCTCTGTGCTGAATGCTNTTTGTTCTCAGACATCACTGGATGCATTGCAACGTAATCAGTACCCTCTTCAGGAAATAGTCTAGAAAAACTATTCCAGAATTGTAAAATATAAAATATTCTTGGGGTGCCTGGGTGGCTCTGTCTGTTAAGTGTCCGATTTCGGCTCATGTCCTGATCTCACAGTTCGTGGGTTCGAGCCCCGCATCGGGCTCTGTGCTGACAGCTTGGAGCTTGGAGCCTGCTTCGGATTCTGTGTCTCCTTCTCTCTCTGCCCCTCCCCTGCTCATGCTCTATCTCACNCCTCGAAGCCCCTGCGTGGCTCAGTCCATTAAATGTCCGACTTCGGCCCCTGTCATTGATTGTCTCGAGGTCTGTGAGTTCGAGCCCTGTGCTTGTAACGCAGAGCCTGCTTCTGATCCTCTGTCTCCCTGTCTCTTCCCCTCCCCTGTGCTTATGCTCTCTCTCTCTCTGTACCTCTGTTTCTTTCTCTCTTTCACTGTTTTTGACTCTTCATCCTGTCTCTATCATTTCATCTATATCTGATTTTCACTTTCTTCTCTGCGTATGTTTATTTTCTCTCCTGCCCTCCCTTCCCCTTCCCTGCCTTCCGCACCCCTCCCTTCTCCATTTTTCTGTCTTCCAGATCTATGTGTGGCCTTCATCTCTTGGTCTCTGCCTCAGCCTCTCTTTGTGTGTCCATCTCTGTCTCTTGTCTGTCTTCCGTCATTTGCTTTTTCTTTTTTTTTTCCCTTGCTAAGTCATGTACAGAAGTTCACTGGGAACTGTTTTCCTTTTTGAGAGATATTTTGGTTTTCTGAATTAAGTTGTTTTGTTAAAAGATTTTCTCGGGCCGCCTGAGTGGCTCAGTTGGTTCAGCATCTGACTCTTAATTTCGGCTCAGGTCACGATCTCATGGTTTGTGAGTTTGAGCCCCACATCGGGTTCTTCGTTCAGAGCGCAGAGCCTGCTTGGGATTCTGTCTCCCTCTCTCTCTGCCCCTCCCCTGCTCACTTGCTCTCTCTTTCTCTTTCAAATAAATAAAAACAATAAAAAGGGATTTTCTCATAATAACCAAACCAAGAGACAACTGATGAAACAGGGAATGGATAGTTAATGATAAATCCCTGAATATTTTGTTCTGTAGAATCCATTCTGTTTTGGGAGCTGTTAAAGCTCATTAGTTAATTCCTGCTGCATCTCTGTCGGATGAGGTTCTGTTTTAATTCTCCCCAGAGAAGCCAGAAGTAGAGCTGAGGCCCCCTAAACCCCCACTCTGCAGTAGGGTAACCCTGCCAACTTTATCTATTTCTGTGCCTTAGAGCAGAGGTAGGCAGACTTCAGTCGTGGGGCCAAATCGTGCCTACTGCTTGTTTTTATATGAGTTAAGAGGTAAGAATGCTGTTTACATTTTTATTTTACTATGTTTGTTTGTTTTGCTTGTTTTTGCTGTTCACAGTTCTTAATAAATTTTTTGTAATGTTTATTCATTTTTTGAGAAAGAAAGACAGAGAGACAGAGCATGAGCAGGGGAGAGGCAGAGAAAGAGGGAGACACAGAATCCAAAGCAGGTTCCAGGCTCTGCGCTGTCAGCACAGAGCCCAATCCGGGACTTGAACTCATGAGCCGTGAGATCATGACCTGAGCCGAAATCAGACGCTTAACCGACTGAGCCACCCAAGTGCCCCCCAATATATATATACTTTTTAAGTTTATTTATTTTGAGAGAGGGAGCGTAAGCTCGCACATGAACAGAGGAAGAGCTGAGGGAGAGGGAGAGAGAGAGTCCCAAGCAGGCTCCACGCTGTCAGCTTAGAGCCTGATGCGCAGCGCACGACCCGACCGGAAATCAAGAGTCGGGCACTTAACCGATTGGGCCGCCCAGGTACCCCAGACTAACTAATATGTTTGAATAAACTTTATATTTTACTGTAGGGAAGTTTTGGATTTGCAGAATTTTCATGTAGATAATATAGAGAGTTCTTGTATACACATCATTACCCCCGTTATTAACATCTGGTGTTGGTACAGTATTAATATATATACTTCTCTGGGTAAAGATCTGTATCTTTATTGTGCTAAAATTGGTTCACACTGATGTCTCCCATTCTAGTCCTTTACCACATGAACCATGCTGGCCTCCTTCCCTGTAATCTGCCACTCCAGCAGTGAGATCTGGCTTCCAGTGTCTGCCGTCCATTTAATTAATTGTTCAATTTTAGGATGAACGCATGGTGTTTTCAGAATTGTTAACCCCTACCCCCATGGGAAACAGTTTTATCAACTAGAGCACAGTGGTGAAATATAGATCCTCTTACTTTCAGTCTTAGGAAGTCCATTCATTTTCGAGTTGACTTACATCAGCACCTTTTCATCCATTACCTTCCTTGAGGCTATTCCAATCTTTTGTAATACACTTAGATTGGTTTCTCACCGTCGGCTTTCCATCCTGGGATCCTCTGGCTTCCTAAATTTTATTTTTTTTACTTTGCACACGTGAGGCTTAGTTTGTGCTGGTAAGCCCTATGGGTTTTGACAGCTGTTTAATGTAATATTTTCACCATGATGGTGTCATATATTCTGGAAAAGGCAAAAATATACCCACAGTAACAACAGTGGTATCTGTGGACTTGGGTGAAGGGATATGAGGCTCAAATAAGTGCTGTGTGATGTTTTTAGAATTAGCAAATAAGTGTTCTTTGTGTTTCTATATTCTGGAAGCAGTTGTAAAAACTTGCTATCATTTTCTCGGCAAGTATTTGGTGCATTTCTCCAGTTGAAATCATCTGGGTCTGGTCCTTTCTTCGTCAGAAAGATAGTTATTATTTCCATTTCATTAGTAGATATAAGGCTGTTCAAGTGAACCGTTTCTCCTTCTGGAAGTTTTGTTAGTTTGTGTCTTTCAAGGAATTAGTCCATTTTATCTATTTATCAATGTTGTGGGCATAGATGTTTTCAGTCTTCTTTTATTATCATTTTAATGTCCATGTGGTTAGTATTGAGGAATCCTCTTTCATTTTAGATATTGGCAATTTGGGTCTTCAGTCTTTTTGCATTGGTTAACCTCTCTACGGGTTTATTAATTTTATTGATCTTTTGGTTTTGCTGATTTTCTCTATTGGTTTCCTATTTTCAATTTCACAAATTCCTACTATAATGTTATTTTGTCCCCTGCCACTTGCTTTCGGCTGAAATTGCTCTTCCTCTCATTCCCTAAGGTTTAAGCTAAACTTACTGATTTTTTATCTTTATTCTTTTCTAACGTGTGTTTCATGCTCTAAACTTCCCTCTAAGCTCAGATTTTGCTACATTTCACAAATTTTGAGAAGTTGTCTTTTAAAATTTTTTTAATTGTTTATTTATTGTTAGAGAGAGAGAGAGAGAGACAGAGAGAATAGGGGAGTGGCAGAGAGAGAGGGAGACACAGAATCTGAAGCAGGCTTCAGGCTCCGAGCTGTCAGCACAGAGCCCGACGCGGGGCTCGAACCCACAAACCGTGAGATCATGACTTGAGCCGAAGTCCGATGCTCAACCAACTGAGCCACCCAAGCAACCCGAGAAGTTGTCTTTTCATTTTCATTTAATTCACCGTATTTTTACATTATGTTCTTGAGCTTTTTCCTTTACCATCTGTTTTTACGAAAGGGTTGCATAATATCCAAATATTTGGGAATTTTTCAAGTATCTTTGGTTGCTTTCTCTCTTAAATTCTCTTATCTGAGAACATCATTTGTATAATTTCTATTTTTTAAAAACTTGTTATGGTGTATCTTACGGTCCAGAATGTGGTTTATCTTGGGGAATGTTCCTTGCAAGCTTGACAAGAATGTATATTCCACGGATGTTGAAAAGAATATTCTATTAACGTCAGTTAGATCAAGTTGATTGCTGTTGCTGTTTGAGTCAACTATATCCTACTGATTTCTTACTTCCTTCACCTATCAGGTTGTGACAGGGATGTTGAAGTCTCTAACTATAATCCTGGATTTCTCTCTTTCTCCTCTTACTTTAATCAGTGTTGGTCTTCTGTACTTTGGTGCTCTGTTCAATCACATTTAGGATTTTTATGTCTTTTTGGAGAGTTGACTCCTTTGTTGTTATTTATTAATATTATTTCATTTTTGAGAGAGAGTGAGAGAGCGCGCACATGAGTTGGGGAGGGGCAGCGAGAGGGGTACAGAGGATCCTATGTGGGCTCTGTCCTGATATCAGAGAGCCTGATGTGGGGTTCGAACCCATGAACTGTGAGATCGTGACCTGAGCTGAAGTCAGATGCTTAACTGAGTGAACCACCCAAGTGTCCCATTGACTCCTTTGGTATTTTGCCTTTCTCTTTTTATGTCTGACAAATTTCCTTGCTCTGAAGTCTACTTTGTCTCGAATGGACATAGCTATTCCTGCTTTCTTTGATCAGTGTTAGGATCGTACATTTTTCTCTCATTGTCTTTAAAGTATCACAGTCTGAATATTTAAAGTAGATTTCTTCTGCACTTTTGCCTTTCCAGGAAAAGTCATTGCTTTTCAGTGTTCTCGGTTTGTTTCTTATTGTAAGGACCAAAGTGATGACTTCCAAGCTTTTTATATGTTAGAGCTGAAACCAGAAGTTTTACTAATCTTTTAAAAATTTACATCTTCGGGACGCCTGGGCAGCTCAGTCAGTTAAGAGTCTGACTTTGGTTCAGGTCATGAGCTCACCACTCGTGAGTTTGAGCCCCATGTTGTGCTCTGTGCTGACAGCTCAGAGCCTGGACCCTGGTTCGGATTCTGTGTCTCCCTCTCTCTCCGCCCCTCTCCAGCTCATTCTCTCTCTCTCTCTCTCTCTCTCTCTCAAAAATAAGTAAACATTAAAAAAATTTTTAAATCAACATCTTGAATCACTAAATCCTGCCAATATTACAGTCTATGTTAACTAACTAGAATTCAAATAAAGGCTTGAAACAAAAAAAAACATAAATCCTTAGTTTTAGATATTTCATGCTTTAATTCAGTAAATGTTGATTGAGCCTTTATTTTGTAAAAATCAACATCTTCTTTCTCTTCAACCTGTATAAAGATCCTTCCTCTTTTTTTCTCGCCTCCTCTTTTAGAAGGCTTCCTCAGCAGAGCTGTGTGACCTCTGAAAATACTGTTTTCTTCTTTGTATCACAGCTGTATGACTCTTAAAATTCTCTTAGGGCTGTACAACCTCACTTTCTACCCAGAAATTCTACTAATTCTCCCATCTGGTCCCAACAATGATGTCAGCTTCACTCATGCCTTTGTGGAATATTCTTGTATACTTTCTTCTAGGGATTNTCAGCACAGAGCCTGACGCGGGACTCGAACCCACAAACTGTGAGATCATGACCTGAGCCCAAGTTGTACGCTTAACCAGCAGGGCCACCCCGACTTCCCTGTGTGTTCTTTTCTTTTGGTTTCCTTTGGAAGTGTTCCAGAATATCAGTCAAGTTATATGAATCCTAGTTGAGAACCTAATTTAAATTCCTTCTCCTGGGGTCCTAAGGTGCATAAAAAGTAAGGGTGTAGAATTTGGGGTAGGTGAGCATCCAATTTCAGTGTTTCTAAACAGTCAGGGTATGATGGCCTATGCAGATCACAATAGATGACAGAGAGCTGTATAGATTTTCATGTAACCAAAAGGATAGTGGGAGACATTACAGACTTGGGCAGGCTAGGGTTAAATGACATCTCAAAAACACAGCTTTAAAACAGAAACAAACACAAAATTTTTCTACTCTGTCAAATCTACTGGACTGGGGTTCTGCGTCTTGGTTTCAAGATGGCTGCCCTATTTGCATCTCTCTCTCTCTCTCTCTCTCTCTCTCTCTCTCTGAGGTGGTTGGCATCTCTATTGCTTTGGAGGTGGGGGGTAGGTGCTCAGGAGTTCTTGGTGGGGTTGGCCCGCATCTTCTTCACCATCACAGGCCTTTGGCTTGGAGGGATGGCCCTGGCAACATGAATGGCAGCCATGCAGAGATCTGGGTGGTACCTTTTCTTGTGGATCCTGGGCCTGATGCTCCCGAGGGTGGGCGGGTCGTTCTTGTGCAGGGTGGTCCACAGGTAGCAGGTGGTGGGTTTTCCCTGGAGGGATCGCGGCTTCATGACCACCACGACACCTTTGCCGTCAGCCCCAGGCATCACACCCACAGGGGAGAGGTGAATCAGCCCATTGTCATGAAAGGAGTTGAGAGCCTTTAGGTTACTGGGGTGGTTGCCGAACGTCTGCTTGTTCTCTTGATCAGGAAACTGGAGGAGTTCCTCAGGACCATCTCTTGCAGGTGGGCGGACATGGCGACAGCGTCTCTCCCCATGGCAGCCCCAGNAAGCTCTGTGTTCATAACCACTTATATCACATGGGCACCCCTAGTGGAAGAGAGACTGGAGAAGTGACAACAGCCTCTCTAGGAAGTGAGCTCGGAAGCAGGAGTTGAGGTTGAGTGTGAAGAAATGCATGCTCACCCCCATTTCCGCAGCAGCATCCTCTGTCATTTGTTCCTTACCACAACTCTCTGTCATGGAAACTGGGTGCTGGGCAAGTCTGATGTGGATTGAAGGCCAGGTGTTCTGACTTTGATATCATTCTTTTTCTTCCATCTTGTTTTTCTTTTCTTTCTTTTTTTAAAGGGAAATCTTTTATTTATTTTTAAAAAAATTTTTTATGTCTNCTGAGCCGAAGTCGGACGCTTAACCAACTGAGCCAACCAGGTGCCCCCGCGTCTTGTCTTTCCAGACGTATTTCATGATCCCGTTTGTCCATGAAACTGGGCCACTTCAGTCTCATTTCATGAAGAAACTCTTATTTTCT
>NW_027530632.1:2472140-2472623 GCF_008692635.1 Crocuta crocuta
CTCGAAGAGATTCTTTTTTTCTGTTAATAACTTATTCATGCAGTTCTTGGTGATGTTAATGATAATCATTGTGTACTTTCAAGAAGAGAATACAATTTGCCCTAAAAATAACTCTGAAAAATATCTCTGATTCAGTCCTTCAGAAATCCCACACTGGAAAAAATTCAATTGTACTCCTTATTTCTTGTTTTTGCACTTTTTGTTGTCAACGATAAATATTGACAAGGGGTAAACATTCTGACATGAGAAAAAAAGAGATGAAATCTCAAAGAGACGAAAAAGCAAAGGATGGAGTAGAGAGTTTAACAAAACAGGTATATAAATGGAAAATGAGCATATGAAAATGTTCAACTTAAAAGATAATAAAAGAAATGCAAATGAAGCCAACAATGAGATTGTTTCATCCATAAATTTGCAAACTATAAAATATTAATACCCAGCTTTAACTAAAGTTGAATGAATTAAGTTGCCTCATAGAGTCCT
>NW_027530632.1:2472761-2478447 GCF_008692635.1 Crocuta crocuta
TTACTGGAGGGCAATTTGGAAATATGTATTAAGATTCTTAAAAATATTCATAGTGCATGATCCATCCGTTTCACATCTAAAAATGTATCCTCCCAAAATTAAGACAAATGTCCACTGGCAGATAGCCAAAGCGTAATATTTTCAGTGCTACTGATCGCAGAATGTTTATATCATGTATGTGTGTGTATATGGAGGGAGAATCCACAACAGAAATTTGTTTAAACTTGTTCCTGTAAAAACGATTGTGGTGTATATATATGGAATCAGACCTAGTTTCCACAGGAAACAGAGATGATATGCTTGAAATAAGATAATTCAAGAAAGGTTTATTTACATGCAGGAGCATAGGGCTAGTATCCAAATATTATTATTTTAACCTTTCAAGTATAAGAGAAAAGGGAAAGAATGTTGTGTAGAGTTGGTTTCTCTTAATGGGGCGCCTGGGCGGCCCAGTTCGTTGAGTGTCCGACTTCGGCTCAGGTCATGATCTCACAGTGCATGAGTTTGAGAGCCCTGCGTCGGGCTCTGTGGTGACAGCTCAGAGCTTATTTCAGATTCTGTGTTTTCCTCTCTCTCTCTCCCTCCCCAACTCATGCTCTGTCTCTGCCTCTCTTAAAAATAAACATAAATTAAAAAAAGACTAGTAGTGAGTGACCTTTGGTTGAGGAAAGTAGCTAGCTACAGGTAATCTTTCAGGGAGAGGGCCAAGGGAGCAAATACCTTGTCTCACACCCCTCTCATCCCTGCGGTCTACCACCAGGGCTCCCCCTCGGTCAAACCCAACAAGAACCCTTTGGCGTGGTCCATACAGGCTAGCTTCGGGTGAAGAGCGTCTTTTGGNAGAGGGTGCCAAGCAGAAGTCACCGCAAACAGTCCGCTCCTATTAATTCGCAACATCCACTCTCCTATTTCTTTGGAATAAAATCTTCATTATCCCAACAGAGGAGTGTATGAAGTCCCAGTAACTGGTATATCATGGCAGGATAGTAAAAATTCCTTTGTCTTCTCACTTGAATTATAAAACACTAGGAAACACCAGAGTTCACAGAATACAGTGTGGTAAAAGGGATTAGTGATGCAACATAGAGCTGCATTAGGTTTCATTTCTGCAGATGGTTATGCTAAGCTGATTATCATAGCTACCTTCTTCTCCCACACATTACGTGTGCTCTTCTCCTTGTCTGGCATGTCAGCTGGAAGGCAATTTTCACTAGGCTGGGGGTAGTCCAGACTTACAGCCCTAAAGGATTTGAGTCTTGGATGTCTGGTTTTTATTGCCATGATGCAGTCTTTCATGGGTCAGGACTCTTTGAGTATGGTCAACTAACATATGTCCTGGTGAACGCCCTTGGGTTTCAACATGGTCTTTTGGCCTTCATTGTGTAGCAGCAACCAAATTTCCCCTGGGTAATCAGAATAAATCACTGACTAAATCCCCAGTATAGTGACCCTTTTGTGTGGTTGTTGGTTTCCTGGCACAAGAAGTCCCAAATAGCCAGGTATCCATCTCCGCTCCCCTTGCTGGGACTGTATCTGTGTTCTCTGATGCAGGGATTTTTCGTTTGGCCACTAGGATATCCTCACCCACCAAGCCCAAGTTTGTAGTAACTGGAACAAAAGTAATTCCAGTTATTAGATATAATAGTTAGTTTTTTAATGTTTATTTAGTTTTGAGACAGAGAGAGAGAGAGAGTGCAGCTGGGGGTGGGTCAGAGAGAGGGAGACACAGAATTCAAAGCAGGCTCCAGGCTCTGAGCTGTCAGCACAGAGCCCGACGTGGGACTCGAACTCATGAACCGTGAGATCATGACCCGAGCTGAAGTCAGACCTCAACCGACTGAGCCACCCAGGCGCCCCTGGATATAACAGTTAGAGGACCACTCCTATTTACACCCATTGGTTTCTAGATTCATGTAAATATAAGGAAGAGAGCACCACATATTGACCGTTGCCAAAGTGTTTTTCCCCCAGCTGGTACTGTAACCGTAACTTTCTGCTCTCCATATAAAGCCAGCTGCTTTGGGTAGAAGGAGCACCTGGTAAGGCCCGTGAGATCAGTGAGCACTGGAAAACATTACTGCACTTTGGAGATGCCGTTAAAGGGGACTGCGTGAAAGTCCGCGCATAGTGAAGGCGAAACTCAAATCCTCCACCGTCACCANCCATAGGCAGACAAGGCCTGTCCCTGGACGAAGAACTTCCGATCAACTTTTTGTTATCTCAACTTTAAATATGAATGGGCTATGAAGAATCACCAAATTTTGGAGGAAGAGATCAACACAGAAAAAGAGACCAAACAGGGGCACCTGGGTGGTTCAGTTGGTTGAGCTGCTGACAGGTCATGATCTCATGGTTCATGAGTTAGAGCAGCACATTGGGCTCTGTCCTGACAGTGCAAAGCCTGCTTGGGATTCTCTCTGTCTCTGACCGTTCCCTGCTCACACTCTCTCTAAAAATAAATAAATTAACTTTTTTCTTTTTTAAATAAAANTGGTTTGTGAGTTCGACCCCCACTTCTGACCGGCTGCTGACAGCACAAAGCCTGCCTTGGATCCCGTGTCCCCCTCTTTCTCTGCCCTTTCCCCACTCGTTTTCTCTCTCTTACAAATGAATAAACATTCAGAAGGAATAAAGAACTTAGCTTGTATCTTCATGGATTACCAGCGAGTTCTTGGACAAATACCATATGATTTCAGTCATGTGGAATTTAAGAAACAAAACAAATGAACATACGGGAAGGAGAGAAAAATAAGAGAAGANTGTAAAATTAAAAAAAAAGCTCTTGGAAATTAAGAATATGATTAAAAATGAGAAATTTGATTAAAAGATTGGAACATTCCATCATGGAAATAGCCTAGATATTGGAATCAAAAAATGAAACCGTTTACAAGAAAGACAAATGAATTTTTTCCAAAATAGAGAGGTCGAACAGGCAAAAAAGGATTCCTGAAAGTGATCATTTTCTTCCCAGAATACTTTTCCATGTTTTATAAGAAATGATACAAGAACCTTCCCCAGAATCGATGGCCTTGAGTCTCCAACCTGCATGAGTCCCATGAGAGCCCAGCACAAAGAATGGGGAAAAAAGTCCACATCAGTTTATTCTATTTGGAACCTCAGAAGTCCAGAAATAAAGAAACGATCCCAAATTAGTATAGGAAAAAAAAAAAAACCGATTAGATCACTGATGAAGGATATGAAATAAGGATAACTTCGGACTTCTCTGCAATACCTGAAGTTGGAAAACAGTGGAACCATACCTGAAACAGAGAAACCAAAAGCTGTATATGTAAAAGATATTCTTTTTAGAAATATAAAAGCAGGCCCATTTGGTTAAGCGTCTGACTTTGGCTCAGGTCACGATCTCACAGTTCAAGGGTTCAAGCCCCGCGTCGGGCTCTCTGCTGACAGCTCACAGCCTGGAGCCTGTTTCAGTCTGTGACTCCCTCTCTCTCTCTGACCCTCCCCTGCTCACGCTGTCTCTCTCTCTCTCTCCCCTAGAAATNCACAGAGACTGCTTGGGATTTTCTCTCTCCCTTTCTGCCCCTCTTCTGCCTGTACTCTGTCTCTGTCTCTGTCTCTGTCTCTCTCTCTCAAAAATACATAAACATTATAAAAATTAAAAAAAAAAAGAAATAGAAACATTATCATCAGAATAAAGAGCTAAAAACCTCTGGGGAGTGGAGTAGAAAAGAGAGTAGGGAATTGCTATTTACTTATTGATTTTTGTTATAAGCCTAGTAGATCTATTTAACTTTTTAAATGATCTGAAATTACAAATGAACATTACATTAAAAAAATCAGATGTGTCAGCTGGATTGGATAAACTATGAGATTATTGCTAGTGTTTTCTCCCAAGATTTTGTTGGCTATCTTGCAAATGACCACACTATAGAATATGCCTTTGCATAGAGGCATGAAAATTATAAGAACATTACTATTAAATATAATTCTCCTCCAAAGCAGCAGAACAGAATTAAAATAAAAATAGTCTCAATTTACTGATTGCTGACCAAGTACCAGGCATTTTGTGTAATTGATTGGTAACTGATTTTCACAATAGTCCTGCATCTCAGTTCATACTTAGAAAGTGAGACTCCATTTAGTTCGTGGCAGAGCGGGGTTTTGAAATCAATTAATTTGACTACAAAATCCAGAATCCTCTCTCTCATGTAGATTGCTTCTTGGCCCTAAAAACAAGCAGGTCCAAGTTGTTTAGGGTTTTGCATGTAGGAGAGAATGAAGAAAATGTACTTTTAGTGGATGCATTTTCAGATCCAAGATCTTCTATGTGATATTTACTAAATAATAATAATTATGATAATAATTGTTATTAAACACTATCCTAAGGCAAAATTTAGGCATGGGTTGAAAATTTGTAGTCTGTAAATAGTGGAAATATCCTTGTCTTCCCTCTAGTTTTTGTAGCATTAATCCTTGAGCCGACCATTTTTACTGGGTACCTGACAACATATCAAAGGGACATCTAAAGCCTTAGAATACATGTTACTCGTTGTTTTGAAGTCTTAGTTTTATTTAACGGAGCATAATTAAAGACTTTATTTTCTATGAAAACAAACAAGTAATGGAGTACTTTGCAGCATCGCCTCCAATTTTAAAGTTTGAAAAGAAAGACACAAGACTTCATGACACTTAGGACTTGTAGTGGGCTTCTTCAAGTTACATGTACTGAATCCTTCGGGCTTTCCTTTTCCTCTCTCGGGACATTGTAGATGTTCTGGTGGGCGTGGAAAGCCCGAGTGTAAGGCCACGTACACGCTGGTTCAAGTCTTGCCTCATGCTCATACTAGCTGTGTGAATCTGAACAAATTCCTTCACTCCTCTGAGCCTCTGTTGTAAAGTCGGGAGATAGTAGCCATCTCACCGGGTTGATGAGGGATTACATGACATGATCAATGTCATGTGCCCAGTGCATAGCAAATAATTCAATACATGTTAGACCTTTCCTCTTCTCTCCCTACGTTCCATTTACATTTCTCCGTCAAAGTTCTACAAAATGCAAATTCACCTGGAGACCTGACCTGGTCTCACGGAAATCTCAGGTCGGAGCAATTCAACCAAGTTTCTAGAACACCTTTTTATCTCATCCTCCAAGGAGACTTTCTTTCAGTTCATACGTTCTAAAAGTAATTTTTTCAAAATGGCTTTTATACATATCTACTCTCCTCTTTATAACAAAAGATATGTTACATATGGAAGGAATTAACCTTACTTGAAAGACAAGGAAACTGTTGTTTAAAGATATCAGTTTCTTTCACAAGGTTTCACAGTAAATACAGAGCCTGGGTGTAAGGTTCCTGAAATAGAAGCCTGGGATCCCAGAGTTTTGCCTAAGGCTCACAGGTTTCCTCCTTACCTTCTTCTTTGTATGATGTCTTCTGTATCATTTCCAGTGCCTTCTACCTCTGGTTTGCACCTTCATCCCTGATTGGCCCAACCACAGCATCCCGATCACTGAGCCATGAAATAGCTCTTTCCCAGCACAGAAGAATTAGCTTTTCCCCAAAACACTTGGTGGTTGGAAGCATACTGGTTTCTCCAAGTAAAACCCCGACCTCTATCCACCAATTTGTTCTCTGGTCTTGAGGCTCTGATAACACAATCACAAAATAATTCAAGTTTGAATGTTCCAAAAATGTGAATTATTCTCTCATACCTTTGAGGA
>NW_027530632.1:2479453-2482449 GCF_008692635.1 Crocuta crocuta
TTGGGGTGCCTGGGTGGTTCAGATGGTTAACCATCAGACTTGGGCTCAGGTCATGATCTCATGATTTGTGAATTTGAGCCCCGCTTTCGATTCTGTGCTGACAGATCCTTTGAATCCCCTGTCTCCCTCTTTCTCTGCCCCTCCCTCGCTCTCTCTCAAAAATAAATAAACATTAAAAAAATAATACTTATTTTTTATTCTTTTTATTAAAAAGTTTTTTAAAAAACATTTATTTATTGTTGAGAGACAGAGACAGAGCATGAGCATGGGAGGGGCAGAGAGAGAAGGAGACACAGAATCTGAAGAAGGCTCCAGGCTCTGAGCTGTCAGCACAGAGCCCAGCGCGGGGCTCAAACCCATGAACCGTGAGTTCATGACCTGAGCCGAAGTCGGGTGCTTAACTGACTGAGCCACCAAGTTTCCCCTAACAGAAGAATATTTAAAACTCATATATAATATGAAAAATTATACTGAAGTTGACATTTTGCTTTTCCTATATACCATAAACCTTCCTAACCTAGCTCAATAATTCTGCCTATGTAAAAATGTATTCGAACTGCATCTTCCTTGTCTTTTCCTTCGTCATCTTTGGAGCTGATAAGGAATAAGGAAATGTCCCAAGGTTAGAAGGCAGGAAGGTAAAAGAAAAATCAAGCGGTCTAGTCAACCTACTGACTAGTCCATGAATTCTTGCATAAAGAGGAATTGGCTGGGTAATTTCCCTCTGAGGAAACGTAATTGTGTATTTCTTGGAGCAGAGGTTCGATTTGGAATCCCCTCATTAAATTGCATCTCTGAATTTTGCTAATTTCACGACTCATCAGCATATCTGGCATCCAGAAAATTTTAGTTGCCTTCTGAGTTTACGACGTGGGTAAAAGACACTGCCCCTTCCCCAGACCCATGGTAAAGAGTATAGATTCTGAAGAAGTCCTTAGGAGTCAGATACAAAAATGCCCATTTCTGCGATGATGGCTTTAAAGATAAAGGGAATCTTGGTATTTCATCTTTGTTCTTATTTATTGTCAGAACGTATGTAGAGGGTCTAAATTTGCTGCAACTCGTTAGATTACCTGGGGGTTGATTTGAAAACATTAGGGCAAGACTCTATTCCTTAACGAGAATTGGATATTGGTTATCCTCAGAAAATAAAAAGTACAGATCTATCCCCTGAGATTAGAATTTTACAAAATGTCCTGGTCATTGAACCATTTTACAATTTAGTTGAATTTAGCATAATTTAGCCTAACTTAATCTGGATCTTCAGAACAATAAGCAGAAAAGATAACAAGCTATAAAAAAAAGTTTAAAAAATGAGATGCTATGCCAGGATGTATAAAAGTTCATAGTTTCTCACAGAAGAGATGATTAGAAATCAAAATATTCCATTTAGTTTGATTGTCAGTGCCCAGGGAACTATTTGGAGAATGGCAGAGCTAGAAGGGTTAAAAGTGAAATATTGACCCTAAACACGCCCCCTGGCAGTTTTTTTATTTTCTCGTAATATAATCATTTATTTTCTCCGCGACTCCTGTTTTTTCTCTAAATATGCTGATCGTTCCCATGACCGTCGCTTTCGGTGGTTTAAATGAAGGAACTAATTAGATGCAATACATGGTTGAGAGTTTTCCTGCGTGTTTGTTTGGTCGTGTTTTATTCTTCATTTATTTATTTATTCTTCGTACAATCACATTTTATCTACTACTTCCCTGAGGCACTGCAGGGGACAAGAGAATTGACGGTGTCACAGAACTATCCTGCAGAGAGTCCCATTGACCCACTGGTCATCTTCTCAGAATTATTTGTAACCGTATGATTTCATTGTCAGTAGTGTTGTGAACATCAGATTTGTCATTTTTAGTTTGGATCTTCTCCCTCTCTGACTATATCAACAACTCCTTTGTACCATCGTCCTTGCTTTCCTTCCCCGTAAATGATTGGCCTTTAGGAAACCAAAACAAACAAAAGTGTATGTAATTATTTCCTCCTGTATGCTTTTTTATTAGTTTGATCTGTGTAATTTTTTTAAGTTTCTCTATTTATTTTGAGAGAGACAGAGACAGCACGAGTGGGGGAGAGGCAGAGAGAGGGAGGGAGAGAGAGAATCCCAGGCAGGCTCCGAGCTGCTACCACAGAGCCTGTTTCGAGGCTCAAGCTCACGATCCCGTGAGATCATGACCCGAGCTGAAACCGAGAGCCAGACCCTTCACCGACTGAGCCACGCAGGGGCCCCTAGATTGATCTGTATATTTAAAGAAATGTTAACAGTGGAGTCCTAAAATGAATAACCTTCTTGATTCTTCTCTTCTGACTTCACCGATTCAACCAATATTCCTGAGTACCTATTGCATGAGAGGCCCTGTGACCTGCCACTTGGAGATCGAAAGAATTGACTCTTACTCCTTTGAATAGCAGAAGAGAATTATATATAGAGACCATTTCCAACTACTATTTCATGGCTGGCATTGACTCTACTGGGTAAAGAACAGGATTAAATGTCCTGGTTGTTTCTTTTAAACCTTTTTAATGTTTATTTAGTTTTGAGAGACAGAGAGACAGAGCGTGAGCAGGGGAAGGGCAGAGAGAGAAGGAGACACAGAATCTGAAGCAGGCTCCAGGCTCTGAGCTGCCAGCACAGAGCCACACACGGGATTCAAACTCAGGAGCCGCGAGATAGTGACCTGAGCCGAAGTGGGCCACTTAACCGACTGAGCCACCCAGGCGCCCCCGGGTTGTTTCTTTTTTTAAAAGAAGTTGGTAAATTGAGACAGTATTTTAAAAATATGTAAATCAGAGGCACCTGGGTGGCTCAGTCGGTTGACTTCAGCTCAGGTCATGATCTCACCGTTTGTGGATTGGAGCCCTGCATTGGGCTCTGTGCTGACAGGTAGCTCAGAGCCTGGAGCCTGCTTAGGATTCTGTATCTTCCTCTCTCTCTGACCCTCCCCTGCTCACACTGTCTCTCTCTCTCTTTATCTCTCTCTCTTTCAGAAATA
>NW_027530632.1:2482484-2493187 GCF_008692635.1 Crocuta crocuta
TTAGCTCCCTCTCTCTCTTCCCCTCCCCTGCTCACACTGTCTCTCTCTCTCTCTCTCTCTCTCTCTTTCAGAAATAAATAAAAACATTAAAAAATTTTTTTAAAAAAAGATATGTAAGTCAGACCCTATATTGGTGATGGGAGTACATTGGTGCAACTGTGTTGGAAATTATTTTGCTTTTTTTAAGAAATCTCAACATACATATACCCTATAAACCAGCGATTCTCTTATTTCTATATCTAACAGAAAAGCACACGTATATTTACCAAAGACCTGCTTTAGGATTCTCAGTAGCACTGCTATTGAGAATAGTCAAACAATGGAAACTACTCAAATGTCCATCACCAGTGAAATGAAAGAATAAATTATAGTATCTTCACACGAGTGAATTGAATCCACACAGTAATAAGAATAAAAAATTTCCAGCCTGATGCATCAGCATGCATGAATTTTACAAACAAAATGTTATATGAGTGAAACCAGATGCAAAATATATAACCATATGATTGCATTTATATAAAATCCTTAGGCAGACACAACTCATCTTATTAGAAGTCAACATAGTTTCCCTCAGGTGGTGGGGTGACTGAAAGAGATCACGAGACAGGGAGCTTCTGGGGTTCTCGTTAAGTTCTGTTTCTTGACTTGGGTGTTGGATAACATGGGCCAGTTAAGTAAGGGAAATTCATTGAGCCAGCCTGCTTTTCTGTATGCAAATTGTACTTCAACAAAAAGTTTAAAAGAAGGCACTAAAATAATCTTGCAATCCAGTAGGCCATATCAAAATTTACATGTTCACTTAATTTGCCTTCCCTTCAATTCTTACTACTATTATTTTTCTTTCCATTTCCTGTTTAGTTTCCTTCCAGGAGAAGGTGGGACTGGTATTTTGCACCGCATTCATTTTGAGGTTATGAGGCCAATTGGACATTGTACTTTAATTTACACCATGCGGTCTTACTTTTCTTTCATCAGATTTTTCCATTTATTGTTCTAGAATGCCAAGGTTTTTCATAAGCCCTCTTAGTATCAATCAGTGATGTGCAAAAGTGTCAAAGGGAAGCAGAATTAGCTGTGAGTCTGTAACTTTGACAAATGCCATCGCAGTCTAGCTCCCTGCTAATCACAGTTATGGATACTGCATCGAGAAATAGTCCTTGAAAATTAATTAAATCCTGTTAGAGAGCCTAAAATGAAGTAAAGGGCAGGGAGGAAAAGCTAACAAAAAAGGAATGACAAATAGCAGCTTATTGAATTGAAGAGATACCTTGCCGTGTAAACAGAGAGATAATTAAATGCACAGAAGATACTAAATTGGGAGGTGTTGCCTTGACCAGCAAGGACTGAGAAATCATTCTGTTGGACTTGCGAAGGTTAAAGGCACGGCAGGAAATAAAATTAAATTCAACTGGGGGAAAATAGAAGCTGCCATGCCCACGAAAAGTAATCTGAAACACAAATATTCTGTGAGTAAGAGAAGCCCGAAAGGCCAGGATTCGGAGAGAGGCAGAGGAGAGCAAAAGCATAAAGAATTAGCTCCCAGTACCTAATAGGACTGCAGAGAACACCAGGGATGGTTCTCAGGTCTCATTTTCCTCTGAACCGGAGCCTCCTTCAAGATCCATGGTAGTTTTGTAAAGACAAAAACAAAGCAAAACAGAACCACCCCTTAAAACTAGGAAACGTCGTGGTGAAATCACATGAGAACAGAGTCGTGTATGCGAGAGGCAGTTGTAGCTTTGATCCTTGCCCAGTTACCTAAGAAGAAGACTGAAGCCCTCCTTTAGAAAAGTTACATGCACACGTGCACACTCGTAGTGCACGTGTGTGTGTATTTGTGTGCATTCCTTGAGTCTCCTGATGTACGGTTATGCTTAGAGCAGAACTGATGACTGCACTTCTAAGGTGACCGAGGAGTCCAGAACTGTGGTTTCGTCCTGTTCCACCTTGACCTCTAGCTTCATCGCATATAAAAGCCCATCTCTGATAGTCTGGATTTTACCCTCCTTTTTACACTTTGTCTTTTGGTTACTGTATTTACTGAAACTGTGGATAATCTAAGCTATTCCTGAATGCGTCTTGCATATTCTATAAATAATTCATTGGCTACATTACATGCTCTATTTTGTGTTAAAAACATATCATTTGCTGATGGAAATTCCAGCACTAGCAGGATGTCAATAAAAGAAAGGCATGCAAATTTTAGAGCAAGCCACCCAAAATTGCTAGGATTCCAACAAATTGAAAAGTTACTAGAGAGGTGGTGATTTTAAAAGTTTGAAGATATTTGTGAGACGGTGTTACAAATCATGAGAAATGAAGAGGTGAATATTTTGAAGTAGAAAAATGTCTTGAGCCNAAGAAAACAAGAAAAGAAAATACAGGCCTCAAGAGAAGGCACTTGACCTAAAATGGGAATATACAATGACGGTGATTTAAGGACTTAGGGGCAATGGGAATCAGGAAGGTAAAACCCATTCTGTGGCTTTCATTTGAGCTCAAAGGGCACCATTCCCACAGAGCACAATGCTGTACTCCAGGGGGCGCCATTCACATTATGGTCTCTGACACGGAGAAGTGCCCAAGGCCTTCAGGAGTGGAAAATAAGGATTTCCAATTCTGGCTTAGGACGCCTAAGCATGTCCTAAGAATCAGAAGAGAAAGAGAGCTTGGATCTAATCCTGAGGCCAATGAGGGACGACTAGAGCCTGATATTTTCCATTTTGCCAAGTTATGTGACAGAGAGTGCTCCTTGGGCAGTATAATCCCTTTCAAAGTTAACATCACTGCTATATACTGTGAAAGGCAGAGAGAGAGCTGATTTAAGAGAGTGGTGGTGGGGGGGCTGGGAAGGTAAAAGAGGGATGATGGAGAAGTATCTAAGAAGTAGAATTTACACATCGGTCACAGAAGGTATTGACGTGCAGAATTGATAGGGAATGCCAGAAATTTCTAAGTTAAATGGCTTGGTCAAGGAATACAGAAGAACGCTTTAGGGGTTGTGGCTTAGATAAAGGAATAGCTGTCTAAGCTGCTTTTTATTAATGGGGACTAGCTGCATTTTTAGGTGTCTGGTGAATGTTGAACCTTCAGGTGAATTCTCTGGTGGGAAAACAGAAATGTGGGCCGATGGAAAAAGAGAAAGGCTCGGGCTGGAGATTGAGCTTTAGGAGTACTGAAACTTATTGCTAGTCGACATCGTGGGCTTGCATAAGGTCTCCCACTGGAAAAGCATAGCTAGAGCATCTGAAGATAAGGAAACATGAAGTGGTTGATAGGGAAAGTCACCAATATCATTCATGACCTCGTGACAAGTTGCAGAAGGAAGGATTATAGCATCTACTCGTCTTTCTTTTCTTGTGTAAATTTAAATGCTGTAACTCAATTCCCTTTTATTTACTTACCTTCTCTGTTCTGGAGTGTTCATTGTTGGTTCATTTTGGAATTTAGTTTATGGGTGAAGAATACCCATGCCTGCATCTCACTAGAGATCTGGATGAGAACTTGGTAGCACAAACTGGAGTGAATACAATTTTAGATGGACGAGAAGCACGTACTGTGTGTGTGTGTGTTTTTTTTTTTCTTTTTTAAAAGTATACTCTACGCCCAGCGTGGGGCCCGAACTCAAGACACCGAGATCAAGAGTTGTATGCTCTACTGACTGAGCCAGCTGGGTGCCCCGTAGTATGTACTGTGGTTAGGTGAAGACTCCCCCCACTCCTCCTTGGTGGTAAAAATGTGGAGAAGAATGGCAGCAAGGAAGGAAAGGGTGTCCGGGATGGAGCTAGTAGATGGATGGCCACGAGTGGGGACTAGCGGGCCATTGTCATTTTGATGGCTTGTATTCTGCACTCCCTTCCTGTTTAGGATGAATCCAGAAGCGATTGGGGATAGGACCCCAGCTCCTGCTATCAAAAACCTAGAAAGGAAAAGGAGTTCCTTCCCTCTCTCTTGAAAGATATACTCTGGGTCCATTAGAGAAGCAGCCCGTCCACCATTCCCTCCTAAGACCTTGATTCTTGCAGGGTGATCCACTGGTGTGAGTCGTTTATAAATTATATTGGAGGGTGTGGCAGAAGGAAAGATTTGCCACCCAGCTGTAGGGAGCGTGGTCAGCAGCCAACCCCCAGCTGTCAGCAATGCTGGGGTCTGTCACAGCTGCAGAGAGCCACCTCAGTGAAGGTCGCATTCTTTCCTGGGCACTCAGCGTCTGGTGATGAAGCAGAGTGATTGTATAAAGACGCCATTTTGGCCCCATGCGGGACCATCTTCTGGGCATTATTTGCTCCTGAGCTCCATCCAGATGAGCAGAAGCTTTGCCGGCTCTGTATCACAGGGTTTACTCTGCCCCATTCTGCTCTTTCTCTTCACGGTTTCCAATTTCTCATAAGCATCTTTAACACCAAACCCGATCTCCGTGAATGAATGCTTCTGGTGAACCGGATTGGTGACGTATGGTGATGTGTGTCTAGTTCCGCTGGCATCAGTGCTGAATATCTAAGTAGAACATTCCTGTGACAGGGTCTTGATTTCCTGTCTATTGGCTCCGCCCAGCTCTTCAACATACTTATCAATTGTGTATAGTTTCTTGGTACTCTTTTAGTAAATTTATGTGGTGGCTAATGATGAATAAAAAAAAGAGTCTATTTTTATCACAGTGAAGAACCTGGCTGGTGCGGTGCGTATTGAAATCTGAATCTTTTCTTTCATCCTGAACAAGGATTTGTTTGTGCTACGCCAGAAAATTTTGTCCTCACAAAGATCTCTTCAGATACATTATCTTAAGAAAGGAAATAAGGTGATTTGAGTTAGACACAGTTCGAGCGGTGTCTTAGTTTGGGCTCCTTTAAAGAGACCCTGAGGGGCATCTGGGTGGCTCCATTGGTTAAGTGTCTGACTTTGGCTCAGGTCATGATCTCGGNGCGGTTTATGAGTTCGAGCCCCGCATCGGCTAGCTTCCGATTCTGTGTCTCCCTCTCTCTCTGACCCTCCCCTGTTCATGCTGTCTCTCTCTCAGAAATAAATAAAAAACATTTAAAAAATTTTAAAAATAAAAAAATAAAGAGACCCTGAGACAAGGACATGGGTGTAGGCAGTTTATTTGGGAGTTGATCTCTGGATGGACAGAGTAAGAGTGCATTATTGAGGGAATCACATTTGTGAGCACCTAGAGCTTTAATCTCATCAAGGTGCTAAGACACTGTGAAACACGCTTCAGACGTGATCTCCCACGGCATGGGCAAGCTAATGTGTGGGTACACCATTTTCCATCCTTCACTGGTCAGTGTTCTGTTTTGGTTTTGCCTAAGGAAAGAAGAATTCTGGCAAGGCAAGTATTTCCATTTACAAGGGAGAACCCCTGTATGTTGTGTGTTGGTATTTGCTGAAGGCACTGTGGCTTGCCCATCAAAATAGGTGCTCTGGGAAGGGGCTGGAATCGACAGCTCAGTCTCACATCTGGTGGCAAATAGGGTGTTCAACGGCCATGGCAATGTTGGTCACGATGGGCATAAGCTCTTAGAGCCTGAGTGAAAGACTCTGGTGAGAATGAGCGGTTCAATAAGCAAGGAGAACAGCCTGGCAGGGAATCGTGGTGGGGCCTGTGAGGTCAGGCAGAGAGAGGCAAGTTGACCATTAAACATTGGGAGCCACGGGAGCCTGGGTGGCTCAGTCGGTTGAATGTCTGACTCTTCCTATCGGCTCAGGTCATGATCTCACGGTCATGGGATCAAGCCCCCCCACGTCAGGCTTCATGCTAGGCATGGAGCCTGCTTGGGATTCTCTCTCTCTGCCCCTCCCTCGCTCACATGCTCTGTTTCTCAAAATAAATAAGCTTTGGGGAAAACAGAAGAAAGACATTGGGGGCCAAAAATTTCTGTGTTAAGGTTTGAGATTGCCCTGCCTCAAAAGGGGGAATTGTGAGTCTAAAACAGGGTCTCGAACTTAAGAGAAAACTCGAATTCTGACGAGACTGTTGGAACAAAATCAGTGAAGAATCCTATTCTCTCTCTCTCCCTCTCTCTCTTTTTAATGTTTTATTTATTTCTGAGAGAGAGGGAAAGAGAGAGAGAGAGAGACAGCATGAGCAGGGGAAGGTCAGAGACAGAGGGAGACACAGAATCCGAAGACAGGCTCCAGGCTCTGAGCTGTCAGCACAGAGCCCGAGGCAGGGCCCGAACCCGTGAACCGTGAGATCATGACCTGAGCCGAAGTCGGACGCTCAACCGACTGAGCCACCCAGGCGCCCCAAGAATCCCTATTCTCAGTTGGAGTTCATGAACCAAGGGAACACCGTAGGACACTGTGATTATTGAATTTTGCCTCATGGCGCACTCCATTTGCTGTAGGGCTAGAACAACCCCATCAGTTCCGAACCCATGTTGGTACTGACCTAAGCCTGCAGGTGGGCGTCACTTGGTAGTATGTGCAGGGTAGGGGTGGGGGGCTGCCAAACACCGAGGTCGAGCAGAGCTTCATATTTGTGAGCCAAGCAGATTCTTGACATCTTTGAAGGACTGAATTTTTTCAGTCATCGTATTTCTCCAATTGAGTCCTAGGCACATGTATTTCTAGAATGTCAGTATAAATAATGGATGCCCACACACGATGCTCTTACATTTGTCCATTGCTACCTACCTGATGTGTTAAACCTTCAAAATATTAATTCATCTCCTTTTATGAGGAAAGGACTGTGCAAAATCCAACAGTGAATAAGATATAGCCCCTGCCTTGGCCGAAGCTTGTAAGCTATTCCGAAAAGGGAAAGATAGTTGTGTTTGCAGCCTCCACATTTACCAATACTATTCACCTTCCCATTGGGGTTCCACTAATGCTTTGTGCCACGGTGCTGACATTCGGAGCTGTTGCTCTCCCAAAAGTGAGCTCACGGCAAAAATGAGCTCATGGCTGTTCCCCAAATGCTGCAAGTGACGCTCGAGGTGAAGATTATATATTTAATAGCTAGCACTTAGAATAATGCCTGGCACATGGTAAGCTTTAGGTAAACACGTCATGCATATTAACTCACAGAACCCTCACATCAACCCTTGGTGTCGGTACTTTCACTATCAAGAAACTGAGGCACGGAATGGCAAAGTGACTTGCATCAGCTTAGCCAGCTGGGACGTGCCACGCCAGGATTCCAGCCCAGGCAGTGTGACTCCGGGGTCTATCTTGCTGTTGTTGTTGTTGTTTTGTTTTCTTTTTTAAGTATTAGGGTTTATTTGTTTTGAGAGAAAGAGCGCACACAGGAGCGAGCAGGGGAGGGGCAGAGAGTGGAGAGAGAGCATCCCAAGCATGCTCCTCAAAGTCCCCTCAGAGCCCGATTGCAGGGCTCGAACCCACAGCCATAACATCATGACCTGAGCGGAGATCGAGGGTCAGCCGCTTAACGAAGTGAGCCACCGAGGCACCCCAGTCTGTCTTTGTAAGTAGTGCTCTGTACTCCCTGAGACTTTCTTCAGATCCATAGGGAGCAAGGGGAAGCCAGTTCTCAGAGAAGTATACAATGGACAAGTATAATCCTTTTCCCCTCCTTACTCGGGCAAGTTACCTCCTGTGCCATCTTTCTCCTTCTGCTTTGCAATGTCTTCTAAGGCCCAAAAGAGTCTGAATAAAGTGCCCATTANGGAGACCCTACTTGCCACGCTTCCTTCTGAATACAAGGGAAAATGCTTGGGAAACTAAAGAACTATGAAAAAACAAAACGTCATTATCCTTTCTTAACAGACATAACGGCACAGTTAAAATACATTGCTCTGACATCCTGTTTTAGGAGAAAATGGCAAACATATCAGCAAGAATGTTCACAGAGTCTGTAAGCAGTGATCCAGTCCATTTGGTAGTTACACACAGAAGCGTCCTGAAGCCAGGTGGGTATGCAGATGAACTTAATGACAGGGAAGAGGTTCGACCCACCTTTGCCTTTCGAGAAGGAATGAGTCATTGTTAGAGTTGCATCAGTGTATGCTGTAGTGCCGATGCAAATGATTTGTCGTGTATTCATTACCCCCAAACCAGGTGAACATCATTCCTTAACCAATATTNTGACTAACCCATCCCTGGAAGTAACGATTGAAAAATATCACTTCCTGCTTCCTCTGCCATATGCGGAAGATTTGCCCTGCCCTCATGTTTGTGGAATAGTAACGGGACCGTAAATACCGAAGGACTGGTAACGATATGTGAATGACTTCACCTAAAGGTGCATATTTACACAGAAAGAATACTTATTTCTTTGGTCTTTCTGAAAATGCACAGTCCTCTCTCTTCCCTTCCTTTCCTTCCTTCCTTCCTTCCTTCCTTCCTTCCTTCCTTCCTTCAAGTTTATTTATTTTGAGAGAGAGAGATAGAGAGTGGGGAGGGGAGGGGCAGAGAGAGAGGGACAGAGAGAAAATCCCAAGCAGGCTCTGTACTGTCAGTGCAGAGCCCGACGCGGGGCTCGAACCCACAAACCATAAGATCATGACCTGAGCCGAAGTCAGACGCTTAGCCGACTGANAAATATTTCTCCACCAAGTTTCTGGAACTAGCAACACATTCATATGCGTTTTTCAACTCAGACATGACACACATCGAAGCAATTTAGGACTGTTCTCATAAATCGTGTCCACTCTGGTGGACTAGTTCCGAAATTTGTGATGCTGCTTCCCGCTGGAGAATACAAATGAATTTTAAAATCTCATTGCATTCTACTGAGCACAGTGCAAATGTTTATGAATATTCACTACAAAATTAGAGGTTATTGGAGCCTTAAGATTTGAATTAGCATGGAAATGGAGCTTTTTGTAGTCCCTGGGTACTAAAAAAGCTACTCTTTTGGTGTCTGCTGAGATAATGTCAGGACAATTTCTCCGCAAGGGGGTNGAAAATGCTGTGGGGCTGGGGTGAGGACACTGGGCAGATTTCCCTGTAAGGTCTGAGGTCAAGGATGATAATGTTCAAATGTGGCAAGGACTCGTGTTGAAGAGGGAGTGTGCTTTCTCTGCGTGTGTTCAGAACACAGAACCAGGACCAGGGGGTAGATACCAAGTTTCAGCTCTAAGTTTATTAAACCAGGACTGCCTACTAAGGAGCCCTTTGGAAGGTTCTCCGTGTTCTCCATGTCAAGACGTGGTCAGGTAGAAATGGAATGGCCATTTATTTAACGGATGAAATTGACAGAACCCCTTGAACAGTTGGGGGGTACGGTTGGGTCACCTATAATCTCTTTCCCGCTTTGTCTCTTGGCTCATTTATTGATTTCATCTTGTGGTTTAGTTCTAACATCATAACCATCCCCACAGCGGGGCCAGAAATGGTAACTGAAATTGTGATCCGATGTGGTCACGCTCCTTCCCTGTTGTAACCAGAGTGGCTTGTTAATAGCTGGTAATTACCTTTAGGATCCAATTTCTATAGATCGTTTTAATACACTAAGTTATTAGCTTCTTGCAGGTCAGACTTGTGTTTAATAAAAGATGGTTACAAAATTAATTACAAAAAACAATATTCTTACCTAAAACAGAATATATAAGGGAAGATTCCATATAAGAAAACAAAACAGTTGTATTAATTAAAAATAAGCCANTGAGTTTGAGCCCCATGTTAGGTGTAGTGATTACTTAAAAATAAAATCTTTATAATAATTATTTTATTGTATTATTTATTTACTTATGTGCTTTTTATTTTAGAGAGAGAGAGAGCATGCTAGCAGGGGAGAAAGCTAGAGGGAGAGAGAGAGAATCTTAAGCAGGATCCAGGGTCAGCATGTAGCCCAATGTGGGGCTTGATCCCACGACCTCTGAGATCATGAGCTGAGCTTAAGTCAAGAGTTGGATGCTTACCGGACTGAGCCACCCAGGCTCCATTGTGTGTATACAATTTTTTAAATTAAAGTACTAGAAGAAATTAGAGTTAGACATTTTCACCTAGGACCGAGGGAGAGGAAGACACAGAATCTGAAGCAGGCTCCAGGCTCTGAGCTGTCAGCACAGAGCCCGACACAGGGCTTGAACTCATGAACCGCGAGATCATGACCTGACCTGAAGTCAGACACTTAACTGACTGAGCCACCCAGGTGCCCCTGTTTTCTTTGTAGAAGACTTTATTGAAGACCCAGTGTGAGCTACAAGAATTCTATGCTAAACGCTAAAAGATAGAGTGGTGAAGGAGCCGGCCAGTCCCCAGCCTCCAAGACCTGAGCAAGAGAAACACTAAATAGGACCCCAATTAAGATCATTCGGGATAGTATTAAGTTCCTTAACAAGCTTAAAACAAAGTAATAGGATAGACAGTGATGGGCTAAGGCTTGAGGGAATATAAATTTCAGTTTTGACTTTTAGGATACTTTGTATTATTTGAGTTGCTGTTGCTAACTGTCAAATTTTCCTTTTAATGATGAAAAATAAAAAAGAATAAAAATCTGCTTTGAATGATGATAGAAGGGGAAATTCTTCTCCCCGTAGCTGAGACAAACATAGGGAGCAAAAACATATCTAGGTGAAAATGTCTACCTCTGGAAATAAATACGGTGTTTTTACTTTTGTTTTCTGTTTCTTTTTGTTTTATAAGAAATTTACCATTAATGCTGGCAGCTTTCATGTACCTTGTGGGAATCCGGGGAAATGTAGTTGAGAGGATCCCTTAAGTAACTTAAATTATGAGAGTCAGTTTCCGGCTCTCCTGGTAGTGTTTAGAAAAGCTCCTTGAACCTTTATAGGACC
>NW_027530632.1:2493200-2493443 GCF_008692635.1 Crocuta crocuta
CCTTTCATCATTTAAAAATATTGTACAATATAACAGGGAGAAAATTGCATAAAACCTAAATATACGGTTTAACAACGAGCTGTAAAATAAACATTGTGTAACACTCCACACATCAAAAAGTAGAAACTTGCCAGAATCTTCCTGTGTGCTGTTTCTCGAGCCTAATCCCATTGTCCATTCTCACATCCCACCCCTACACACAGGTAGACCGATATCTTGTCCTTGTTTTTGTTTTCTTAGTCC
>NW_027530632.1:2493448-2502008 GCF_008692635.1 Crocuta crocuta
GGAGGGGGCAGAGAGAGGGAGACACAGAATCTGAAGCAGGCTCCAGGCTCTGAGCTGTCAGCACAGAGCCTGATGTGGGGCTCGAACCCATGAACCACGAGATCACGACCTGAGCTGAAGTTGGAAGCTTAACCGACGTAGCCACCCAGGCTCCTGGTTCCTTCATAGTTTTATCAACTATATATCGTTTTCCTTTTTTTTTTTTTTAAGTAGATTTATCTTTTAGTTTTGCCTATGTTTTGAATTTTCTGTTAGTAGCATTCCATGTATTTTGTTCTTGAGTTTTATGTTCAACATGAAAATGTCAAAGTCTTCCATATTATTGCAGTCACAGCCAGTCATGTGCTGGAGCCGGTGCGTACCTGCTCATGACTGCTAACTGTACATAGCTCTTCTCAGCTCTGGGCTCAATGACATACAGTGGCAAACTTGACTTTGGCTGAGGTAAGAGCATTTACACCGTGAAAATTAGCAAATAAATGCACCAAATCAGAGCTCTCTCTTTGAGACGGCCAGTTGTGAAACATGAGCTAACACACCAGTATATTTAGCCATAGTTAAATCATTTTAATTGCTGTACATTTGTTAATTAGAGAAATCTACCACAGTGCATTTATGTGTTCTTCTGTCAACGGAAAGTAGTTTCCGGTGTTCTGCCGTTACAAACCGGTCAGTTCCTAACTTGCTTGTACATGAGTTCTCATGCACGTAAGAACACAACTATGTTGATATGCACCTAATAGCAAAATTGTTGGGGGTTCAGTTCAAGTTCACCTCTGATTTTTGGTCTTGTCCTAGTTCTTGACTTAGTAACTCCTTATTTTCTTGCTAGTCCTTTTATGCTTCCCCAGTGATATTTGTTGTCTGTTCATATTGGGGACAAAAAGTTGCCATCTTTCTTTCAAGTTTCTTCTGGCTGGTCTAAGAATTAAATTGACTGGAGACAGATTGACAAGAGAAATCAAATGTGGTTACAAAAGTACAGGGAATTGACATATGCTATAGTTATCTGTTGTGATACCATCTTGCCCAGAGCAGGTCTTCTATCTAAATTATATTTTTTAATGCTTATTTATTTATTTTGAGAGAGACAGAGAGAAAACGAGCACAAGTGGGAAAGGGGCAGAGAGAGAGAGGGAGAGAGAGAATCCCAAGCAGGCTTTGCACTGAGAGCGCAGAGCCCGATGTTGGGCTCCATCCCACAACCTTGAGCTCATGACCTGAGCCGAAACCAAGACTTGGACACCTAACCAAGTCAGCCACCTGGATGCCCCTAAATTCTCCTAGGTGGTTACAGAGAAGGCAAAAAGAAAAGATTTTTGAGTCTTCTGTTTTTTTTTTTTAATTTTTTTTGTTTTTGTTTTATTTATTTCTAGGGGAGAGAGAGAGAGACAGCATGAGCAGGGGAGGGTCAAAGAGAGAGGGAGTCACAGACTGAAACAGGCTCCAGGCTCCGAGCTGGCAGTCAGCACAGAGCCCGAAGCGGGGCTCGAACCCACGAACCACGAGATCATGACCGAAGCGAAAGTCGGACGCTCAACCGACTAAGCCACCCAGGCGCCCCGAGTCTTCTGTTTCTTTATATAATCAGCCTAATGTAATCCAAATGCTGGAGACACATTTTGGGGTGTCAAATTTTGCTCCCCTGCGGTCCCACCTTTGACATTATTCTAAGATGTTCCACCGTCCAGAAGTTGAATTGGTAGATTGCTTCCTATCATTGAATCGATGTCTTGAGTCCTGACAATAGGTCAGTTTCTGGAAACTCCTCTCAGGAGACCCTGATGCATTTATGCTCACAACCTTAGGCCTATATTATGCAAGCAGTCCAGTTTTTAATAAGGCATTCTTATGGCACAAAAGAAAAACAATGGTTAATGATTGGAGCAGGTTATAAAGCATTTTCTAAGTCTAGGGAGCAGCCAGTCGAGAGAAGAGAAAATGCCTAAATGCATCTTTTGTACTTTGAATGCTTCTCGTGACGTCGTGAGGTGGTCCGCACGGCCCATATAGCAACAGGCACAAAGGTTACCTCTACTTATTATTGCAATTTCTCTGAAGTTGAAATCAAATCATTCGTATTCAGTTTGCAGAGCTTCAGGGAAGAGGTCGGTTTTAGCTCTTGATGAGTCTAAATTGGAAGGTGGGAGAAAAACTGAAAATGTTCATTTGTAGAGTTGTAGCCAGGCATCGGAGGAAACAGAAGAATTCAGGATCCAGTCGAGTGTACAGTAAATAGTATTAGAATCTAATATTCAACGAGGTGTGCTCTTCAAACTTCATTTTTCCCTCTCCGATCACCCGCTTTTCTACCAATGAGAGACAAATTAAGGCTAATTTGACTGCAAAGATAGTTTACTTTCAATAAGCCTGACGTGATTATTTGCTTAAGTGCCGCAAGAATAGCGATTGGTCACATAGACTCATCTAAATCTTTGCTGGAACTTTCCGTGAAGAATCAGAACTTTTAAACCCCTCTTGAGGCAAAAAGCCAAGCCAAATACTCAGCATCAGGCTTGGCCTGCACCGCCTATAGATTTGGGTTAATTCCTCTCTTCTCGAGGTACCTCAAATATCCTAAGGTTCCTGCGCCTGTCAGGATAGTTGGAAGCTTCCATACTCACCTGGCAATACTGCTGAGGACTCTGTAGGCAAGGTACTAGGCTTACATTTCCAAGGGGTTTTATCGGCTCCATTGTGTCAACCTTAGGTCCTTAAAGTTGTCTGGTCATATGTGAGTCTGTGCATGTTTCTCTCAAATGAGTTAGCTTATTCTTAAGGTTTCCAGGGGCACCTACATGGCTTAGTCTGACTTTGGCTCTGGTCATGATCTCATGGGTCGTGAGTTCAAGTCCTACATCGGGATCTTTGCCGCTAGCACAGAGCCTCCTGGGGATCCTCTGTCTCCCTTTCTCTGCCCCTCCACTGGTCATGCTCTCTCTCTCTCTCTCAAAAATAAATAAGCATTAAAAAAAAGAGAAAGGTTTCCTTATATCTGGAACACAAAAGATGAAAGAACCCGCAATATTTCAAAGAAAATGTTCTCAAAATTATAAACATATTTATCAGTTCTCTTAGTCCGATGTAATTAATTTCTTGCTCTGCTTGAATCCAGTTTTTCCACTAGTTCTGGAACTTTTTACCTAGTTCAGTTTTACTGTCTTAAAGTTATCAAAAACCTGTATTCCAGAGTCTTTTCTCTGTCCTTGAAGATGAAGCATTTTTGTAGAAGCAGATTGAGAAAAAGAATAGCTGTAAATGATAGGAAACTTTAAAATGGCCATGGTTAAAGATCTGATTGAGTTCATTACAATGCAATTAACCAAGGGATTTGGTATTTGTGTAACAAACAGCATTTTAAGATAATAACTAAAATCACGACTGATTACATTATACCCAGATGCAATCAGAATTTTAGGAATTTTATGCAATTTCTAGAACATTTATATTAATAGTATTTACCCATGCAATCTAATGTAAGAAGGTTTACTGTCACTTATTTGACAATGCTTCCCATGTAATTTAACATATCAAATAAGCCTAATTAGTTTAATATCTATCGTTTACAAGGAGAGAGAACAAATCTTTTGCAGTTTTCCAGGGACCTTGTGAAAAATTCCAGTTATTTTCACATTAAAAAGACTTCGTTTAGGATTTGATTTGGGGGAAGTTTTTAAAAAGTATCAAAAATGTTGAAAACATTTGGTCAAACAAGATTGTAGGTCACTGAAATAGTGCTTTTAGTTATCCATTTAAGCAAGATGACAAAGACTTTGCAGGCAAATATAGAAAGTTAAATAGTTGTAAAAAGCCTTATATTTTAATATTGAAAAGACTGGATTTTTTTTTCTTCTAAGTAATCAAAGAAATCGAAGACTTGACAACGAGAAACATAAAATGTTTGTTTTTTAAGGCAGATTGCATTAAAGGTAGAGAAGAACCTTTTTTACAATTTATTATGAAGAGCCTTTCAACCAGTAATGTAAGAAAAGTTTGTCTTTTTAATTTTTTTATATTTATTTATTTTTGAGAGACTTANAGCCACCCAGGCGCCCCAGAAAATTCTGTCTTCTTAACAGAGAGAAACAAGTAAATTAAAATTTTACACCAGTATATTTCTGATATGAAACCTCATATTTAAATAAATGTATTTATTCTTAGACACCTTGACAAAACATTAAAATTCGTTTTCCAAGATTCCTTTTCCACAAATCTACAACTTTCTTTTTTAACATTCAGATGTTGTCCTAACTTTCTTCTCTCTAAATAAACAGGCTTACTTTAGAACGGAAATTATCTTTCTTTTTAAAGTAAGCTCTACACCCAATATGGGGCTTGAATTCATGACCCCAAGACCAAGGGTAGCGTATTCTACTGACTGAACCAGCCAGGTGCCCCCCAGATTACTTTTTTTTTAAATAAAAATGTCTTCAATAATTAAAAAAAAATTAAGTTCTTATTTTAATTCCAGTATAGTTACCATACAGTGTTACATAGAGTTAACATGCAGGTGTGCAATATAGTGACTTCCCATTTCCATACATCTCCAGGTGCTCCTGAGGACAAGTGCATCCTTAATCCCCATCATCTATTTCACCCATCCCCAGCCCCCCGACCCCCGGAACCATCATTTTCTTCTCTCTGATCAAGAGTCTGTTTCTTGATTTCCTCTTCTCTTATTTTTCCCTTTGCTCATTTGTTTTGTTTCCTAAATCTCACACATGAGTGAAAGCGTATGGTAGCTGTCTCTCTCTGACTTACTTCGCTTAACATTATATTCTCCACATCCATCCATGTTGTTGGAAATGGCAAGATTTCATTCTTTTTATAGCTGAATAGCATTNTATCAATTCATCAATTGACAGACACATGGGCTACGTCCATAATTTGGCTATTGCAGGTAAGGTAATGCTCTAGACACTGGGGTGCATGTATCTGTTTGAATTAGTGTTTTTGTATTCTTTGGGTGAAGACCCAGCAGTGTAACTGCTGGGTCTTAGGGTAGTTCTACTTTTAATTTTTTGAGGAACCTCTGTAGTGTTTTCCCTGGTAGCCACACCAGTTTGCATTCCCAACAGCAGTGTAAGAGGGTTCCTTTTTATCCACATCCTCGCTAACACTTCTTGCTTCTTGTGTTTTCTAATTTGAGTTTTTATCCCCCCTGCCCCTGTGTTTTTGATTTTAGCCATTCTGACACTTGTGAGGTGGTATCTTATTGTGGTTTTGATTTGCATCTCCGTGATGCTGAGCATCTTTTCATGTGTCTCTTGGCTCTCTGGTGTCTTCTTTGGAGAAACGTCTGTTCATGTCTTCTGTCCATTTCTTAATTGGATTGTTTGTCTTTGTGTTTTGGGTGTTGAGTTATATAAGGTCTTTATATTTTGGACACTAATCCTTTATCAGATATGTCATTTGCAAATATATTCTCCCATTTTGTAGGTTGCCTTTTAGTTTTGTTGATTGTTTCCTTCACTGTGCAGAAGATGTAGTCCCAATAGTTTATTTTTTCTTTTATTTCCCTTGCCTGGGGAGACGTATCTAGAAAGATGTTGCTATGGCCAATATCAGACAGATTACTGCCTGTACTCTCTTGTAGGGTTTTTATGGTTTCAAGTCTCACGTTTAGGGCCTTAATCCATTTTGAGTTTGTTTTTGTGTATGGTGTGAGAAAGTGGTCCAATTTTATTCCTTTGCATGTAGCTGTCCAGTTTTCCCAACACCATTTGTTGAAGAGATTGTCTTTTTTCATTGCATATTCTTCCCTGCTTTGTCCAAGTTTAACTGACCATATAATCGTGGGTTTATATCTGGGTTGGTTTTTATTATTCTGATCCATTGATCTATGCATCTATTTTAAGACATTACTTTTAACAAAAATGCGTTTATGGGGCACCTGGGTGGCTCAGCTCAGTTGGTTAAGCATCTGACTCTTGTTTTTGGCTCAGCTCATGATATCATGGTTCGTGAGATCAAGAGCTCCTTATGAAGCTCTGTGCTGACAGTGCGGGCCCTGCCTGGGATTCTTTCTCCCTCTCTCTCGGCTCCTTCCTGGTCACTCTCTTTCTTTCAAGATAAATAAATAAACATTTCTTAAAAATGCACTTCCATTCCTCATACCTTCTTTTACCTAAAGCACATATGCTACTTTTCTTGCATTTGGAGTTGTTTTCCTTATTATTTCTAGAAGCTTTAACCACATATATTAAGTAGAATTTTTAACCTTTTTTCTTTGTTTTTTGTTTTTTTTCTCTCTTACAGCAGTTACTTTATTTTTTAAAAAATATTTTACAAATAGTTTATTGTCATCTTGGTTTCCATATAACACCCAGTGCTCATCCCAACAAGTGCTCTCCTCCATGCACATCTCCCCTCTCCTCCCCCCCCCACACCCATCAGTCCTCAGTTTGTTTAGAATTCTTAACCTTAAGAAACTATTTTCTAGTGAAAAGTAAGCAGTAATTGTGCTATGTACATTACACTGTATTCTTTCAATTTTTTTTAACATTTATTTTTGAGAGAGAGAGAGACAGAGTGCAAGGAGAGGAAGAACAGAGAGAGAGAAAGTGAGAGACACAGAATCCGAAGCAGGCTCCAGGCTCTGAGCTGTCAGCACAGAGCCTGACACGGGGCTCAAACTCACAAACCGTGAAATCATGCCCTGAGCCAAAGTCGCATGCTTAACTTAATTAGAGCCTCTTTTTTTTCATTTTTCAAAGACATGTAAGGTAAGGACAGTTCCTTTCCGTTTTTTTCTTTTTTCAAGTGCAGAACATTTTGTTTTTCAGTGTTCTGATTCTTCTTCTTCTTCTTCTTTTTTTTAAATACAGTATCTGTAAATAACCTGAAGGTAAATAGTAAAGGATTTGAACATACTTTGATTTTTGTTCAAAGTCTAATTTCTCTTTTTCCATTTAATTAATGGAGCTTCTGAGGCTAGTTGTTATACTAATAAGACAATTGAGAACTCTCTAAAATGATTTACTTTTTTCTTTCAAATGTGGCCAGTTTAAATGATCCACCGTCTGGCTATCGATGAGTGGGCTCTGTTAATCTCAACGGCTACTCAAACCAATAACGTTTTTATGGCTTAACCATAGATGTTAAGAGGCATCCCAAGGAGAGTACAAAACCGTAGCCCACACAAGATCCAAGAAGTTCACCTCTCAAAGCTTGCCTCAGAAAGCAAAAGCCTTTGTTGGACAGATGGTAAGGATTTGGCAGTGAAAACGGTATATCTGGCCTCCCACAAAAATGCAAGATACCTCCAATCACAGACCCATTCATCTGTGATACTTGACACAAATATTGACAAGCCAGAGACTCTTTTTTCTTTAATTTTGTATTTTTAATGTTTTAAATTTTAATTAATTCATTCATTCCAGGTTAGTTGACGTGTAGTGTAATAGTGATTTCAGGAATAGAATTTCGTGATTCATCACTTATTTGTAACACCCAGTGCTCATCCCAGCAAATACCCCCCTTTATGCCCCTCGCCTGTTTAGCCCATCCCCCTACCCAACAGCCACTCAGTGTGTTCTCTGTATTTGAGTCTCTTATGGTTTATCTCCCTCTCTGTCTTTATATTATTTTTGCTTCCCTTCCCTTATGTTCATCAGTTTCATTTTTTCAATTCCACATATGAGCAAAATCTCATGATATTTGTCTTTCTCTGGCTTATTTCACTTAGCATAACACACTCTAGTTCCACCCATGTTGTTGCAAATGGCAAGATTTCATTCTTTTTGATTGCCGAGTAATATTCCATTTTACATGTGTACCACATCTTCTTTGTCCATCCATCAGTCTGTGGGCATTTGGGCTCTTCCAGACTTTGGCTGTTGTCTATAGCACTGCTATAAACATTGGGGTGCATGTGCCCCTTTCCTACTAATCTAAATTTAGAAAGAGAGAAAGGAGCTCTTCACCACTTATATTTCCATTAGATCTTGCAGGCAGATATCTGGGAGACTGATGTGGTAGGAATTGTTATCTTCCTCTACTTCTTGCTTGGTGTGCCATACTCCCTCAGTGCAAAAGTTCTGAGCAAGCAGTGTTTAATCCAGTTAAAATGTATCCTGATGAGTATGCCACCTGTTGGGGAGGAAACATTTTTTTATCATTCAAGGTTCTTCTGGCTGGTCTAAGAATTAAATTGATACGAGGCAGACTGACAGGACAAAATCACATGTAATTACTTACATTTCAGGGAATCCACATAAACATGAGAGATTCCAGAAACAGGCAAAATGAGGTATATATGTCATTCTGGACTAAGGAGAATGGAGTAAGGGTCCGGGGGTTTCAAAGGGAAAGAAGGCAATTCACAGGAAGAAAGAAAGAGTAAATGTTTGGTAAACAAGTATTTTCTGGGTCATCCATAAACAATGAGACATAGAGAAGTTTAATCAAACAGTTAGCTATTGCTAGGTTCTCCCCTGTCTACCGTATGTAGTTGGTAGTATACTCTAGTTATCTATGATGATATCTCCCTTCCTGGAGCAGGCCCTCTATTTAATTCTTTTAGGTAATTAAGGGGAGAGGTAAAAAGAAAATCTTCTTG
>NW_027530632.1:2502352-2505220 GCF_008692635.1 Crocuta crocuta
TATAAAGAATAGCTGAAGGGGCCCCTGGGTGGCTCAGTCGGTTAAGCTTCTGACTTCAGCTCAGGTCATGATCTCTTGGTTCATGAGTTCAAGCCCTGCATCGGACTCTGCTGACAGCTCGGAGCCTGGACCCTTCCTCGGATTCTGTGTCTCCTCTCTCTGTTCCTTTCCCACTTGCATTCTGTCTCTCTCTCTCTCCTCAAAAGTAAATAAAGATTTTAAAAAATTTAAAAAATAGGGGCGCCTGGGTGGCTTAGTCGGTTAAGCGTCCNAAAAAATTTTAAAAATAATCTGCTGAAAACAGTTTACATGCCACACTTCATCTCAGCCAAATGGCTGAGAAATGATACCAATTTACATGAAGAAATAAGATACATTTTGTGGTGGCAAATATTGCCCTCCTCGTATTTACATTTTGTCTAGTTTTTTGTTTCTTTGTTTGTTTCTAGTATTTTTTAGTAAGTGGATTGGTCTAATTTATCCAGACATCTATCATGAGAAGCTTTCCTTTCACTGTTCCTTCATAGTCCAGTAACACCTTGCTACTATACCTGCTGCTGCTGACTTTCCTGTTACACCATTAGACAAATCGCTTAAATGCCAAGATAGGGCTTTTTCACAGGCAGCATTTAACGGATATAAAGACTCATCTGTTCTGTAAGGAAAATTGATATCAGAAAAGAATACATGTCCTACAGCTTAGGATAGAACAGGATCTCTACATCCTATACCTTCCTTGGCTTAGAGCATAACGTTCTGTTCACAGGGAACATCGATTCTACAGCTGGTGTTTGCTTTACTCTGCCGTGGCAGTAAGAATGTTCAGGGGGCGAGATTTCAATCAGTGTAGTTGATTCTTTCTTTTGGCCTTTATTCAAGTTGCTTTTCTGCTTGAAGGAATTATGGAATTTAGGGAACAATAAGGAGCAGAGGCAGAATGAAAAATGCCAGTCTATCACTCTACCTCGAGGAACATTCTATTCTCTTCTTGATAGCTGGTGTAAGTGCCACCCGAGGAGTTTCCATTTGATCTTGTATCCTAGATTTCTTCCAACTCCCCACCCCCATATACCAATTTTAATACTCCTAAGGATGTGTTTGTTCAGAGTTCTGTTTTCTGCATGATAAAAAGTACTTAATGCCCCCAAGTGTATTTCCTTTCCCAAGATATGAATATTTTAGTGATATTTTTGCCCCATGTTGTAACTTCAGTGATTACTCCTTATCCAAATAAATTTTAGGGGTATCTTTGAGGGCAAATACTGTGTATGATGTACCCACCTTGTCTTATCATTTTGTATTCTCTTCGAAAGACCCCATGACAGTGCTAAGGATCTAGAAAGCCCCAAGTCAGTATCTCTCCCACTGCAATCGAGAGTCCAAGATAACGTACAGAATCCTAACTGTTCCTGATCCTACGATACAGATGACCGTCTTCAGGCAACAATGTAAAATGAATTCCAAAGGATCACAGGCCCCCAGGAAGGAAAGAGCTACAACCTATTTCCCCCTGGCAGAGCATAAGAAGTATCTTACATAAAATTAAGTGAGAAGACAGCTAAAATAGTAGAGGTTTCTAAAGACTTTCTTTCTGAGCTCTTTTCCTTGGCTCTCTGCCAGGTATTCATAAGAAAGATTGGAAGGAAGGCAGGAGACCTGAGAGCAAAGGCATGAGTCACCACCCAATTCCTACACCTTTTTTCCACATGAAGCAAAAACCTTAAGCCGTTGGTGGAGGGCCAAGAAATCCTCTTTTACTCAGGTCTAGGTAGAGCTCCATCGCTTATGACCTCCTGACACCATGGGAATGGTAGATCTCCTCCTGTGACCCAGGCAAAGATTCATTGCTTTGCGGGTAAGAGTACTTGCAAAAGCCATTTGTCTCCAGGAAAGAAGTAGAAAGCCCTCCTTCTCCAAGTCACTTGCAAAAGTAAACTGCCGTTGTGGGATGTACAGGACACCTGCTTATAACCACGTCATGAGCCTTGTACTGAGTATCGAGAAATGGCAATCTACCAATTGTGGAGAGTACTAGAAACCGTCTCCCCACTGTTCTCAAGAAAAAATGTGCTCCTCCTGAGGGAATAATAAAATCTAAAGACTTCTACCCTTTCGAAGAGGGGCAGGAAACCCTCTCCAATCCAGATCCTCTATGGATAGAAGGAAGAGTTTGTTTGGCATAGTAGTCAGAAGGGCAGGAGTGCTGAGGATTCCTCATGCCCTATTTGCAGGTATATATAGCTCAAGACTGAGGCTGACTGAGTGTGGACATCACACCTGAGGGTAGCGGAAAAATGTTTCAGACAAAATGAAAGAAAACCTCATGCCAGCAAGACTTGGTCTGCAATAAACAAAAGAGTAAATTTTGCAGGAGAAAAGGTACTAGATGCCAGAGGGACGTTTGGCTGTCTCTAAGAAAGAGAGTGCTAGAAATACTAAACGTGAAGGTAACTGTAAAAGCCTTGTTTTCATATTTTTAGTGTTTTTAAAGTAATCAGGAATGTTAGTGTTTTCTTGGGGTTTCTAATGTATGTGGAAGTGACAGTCCTTTTAGAAATAAAGATATGGCAACAGTACAAAGGACATGTGATAAAAAGTGGAGGTGTACTATTACAAGGTCTTATACTGTACACAGTGTATACTACTATTTTAAGGTATAATGTGATAAATTCAGTGTGCGTATTGTAAACACGAAAGCAACCACTAAATAAAATTTGACTAATAAGTAATGTAGGTATAATAAAATCAAAAACATTCAATTAATGCAAAAGTAGGGATAGAAAGAGGGGAAAAAGGACTAAAAATAAAGAAGTAACAGAAAAAAGAAAAGATTATAGCCATATAAATAATTATATAAAATTGAAGCTG
>NW_027530632.1:2505657-2507916 GCF_008692635.1 Crocuta crocuta
CCATCAGAATACTTCCTCAAATATGAAGACATCGGAAGGTCGAAAAATAGAATAGAAAAACATATACCAAAAGAACAGTAATGAAAAGAAAACTGGGTTGATTGTAATAATATCACAAAAAGTAAGTTTCATAATAAAACATATTAATAGTGAGAAAGAGATATATAAAGATAAGGGGTTTGATGATTTAAGACATCACGGCAATCATAAATGTGTATGTAGCAAATTACAAGACATGATATATCGAAAGCAAAAACTAATACCACTGACATAAGAATCAGATACAGTACAATTTTTGTTTCAGTTTTCGACACTTATCTTTCATTAATTGATAGGACAAATGGACAAAAAAATCAGCAACAACAGCACAGAAGACCGGAACAGCACTATAAATCAACTTGATCTAACTCAGAGTCATAGAACATTTCACCCAACAACATAATACAAATTCTTTTCAAGAGTACATGGAACATTCCCCAAGTTCGATCATATTCTGGGCCATAAAATAGATCTCACCAATTTAAAATTGCCTAAAGCATTAAAAAAAAGTTTTATTTCCACTGGAATTAAAATTGAGAAGGCTAAGAGAAAGGTGTGCGGAAAATCCTAAACTATTTGGAAATTAAACAGTTCATGCATGAAAGAAGAAATCACAAAGAAAATTTAGTGACTATCTTTAGTTCAAAGAATTGCAATAACATATAAAAAGTTTTGGTTCAGAGCTAAAGTCATGTCTGTTTCCAGTTTAAGAAACTAGAAGAGAAAGAACACATTAGGCCCAAAACAAACAGAAGGAAGGAAATAATAAGAGCAGACATTAATAAAGTAAACGGCAACAAAAAACCCCGGAGGTCAGTAGAACCAAAAGTTTGTTCTTTGAAAATGGCAACAGAATTGATACATACTTAGACAGATTTATTAAGAAAAACAGTACACAAATTACTAATAACCAAGAAAACAAGAGAGATATCACTATAGATCATGTGGATATTAAATAAATATTCCCTTACTGGGAATATTGTTAGTAACTTTATGCCAATAAATTTGATGATGTAGAAGAAATGAGCAATTCCTTGAAAGGCACATAATATCAAAGCTGATTTAGGAAGATATAGGTAACCCAATACACTCTGTCTATATAAAGGAGATTTAATTTGTAGTGAAATACCTTCTCCAAAATGGAAGGAAGAGGGTTTTTTGTTTTTTTTTTAAAGCCAGCCCTGTATGGCCTCACTTTTGAATTCTGTCAAATGTAAAAAGATGAAATAGTACCAATTCTATACAAGCTTGTATTGAAAGTAGGAGTGGAGGAAATATTTCTCAGATTATTTTATAATTTTGGCATTGCTCTGATGCCATATGCCGACAAAGATATGACAAGAAGCTCAAACTATGGGTGAATGTCCATCATAAATATAGAAGAAAAACTTCTTACAGAAGCATTAGAAAAGCAAATCAGTAAAATTTTATAAAGATAATCATGACCAACTGGGTCATACCTTAGCAATACAGGTTTGTTAACATTAAAAATCAACATAATTCATCATATTAACAGTATAAAAAGAAAAATGCATGTGTCTGTCTTAATAGATGCATACGATCATTTGGCAAAAATTTAACATCCTTTTTTATTGTAAAAAATCTTAGCAAACTGGGAATTCCCCAAGCCTGATGAAGAGCATCGTTAATACACAGCTAAGATGATAGTTAATGGTGAGTGACTCAACCGTTTCATACAATGATTAGGAATGAAGCAATTATGGCAGCTTCCCATTTGTTCAGTATTGTGCAAGAGTCTAGCTAATACAATAAGGCAGGAAAAAGAAATGAAATATGCACAGGGTGGGAAGGAAGAAACAAAATTCTTTTTGTTCTTATATGACCCATCTAACAAAGAAAATACCGAAGTATCTACCAAAAAAAAAATGCACTAGAATTAATGAAGAAGTTTAACGAATATAAGGTCAGTGTTCAAAATCAATTATATTTCCATATACTAAGAAAGTATGGTCATAAAACGCCACTTGAAAAATGAAGCTATAGGGGCGCTTGGGTGGCTCAGTCAGTTAAATGTTGAACTCTTGATTTCAGTTCAGGTCATGATCTCATGGTTCACGGGATGGAGCCCCACGTGGGGTTCTGTGCTGACAGCACAGAGCCTACTTCGGATTCTCTCTCTCTCTCTCTCTCTCAAATATATAAATAAGTAAATAAATAATCTTTAAAATGAATCTAATAGCATGAAAATAAATACTTAGG
>NW_027530632.1:2512142-2512940 GCF_008692635.1 Crocuta crocuta
AAGGAAGAAACAAAATTCTTTTTGTTCTTATATGACCCATCTAACAAAGAAAATACCGAAGTATCTACCAAAAAAAAAATGCACTAGAATTAATGAAGAAGTTTAACGAATATAAGGTCAGTGTTCAAAATCAATTATATTTCCATATACTAAGAAAGTATGGTCATAAAACGCCACTTGAAAAATGAAGCTATAGGGGCGCTTGGGTGGCTCAGTCAGTTAAATGTTGAACTCTTGATTTCAGTTCAGGTCATGATCTCATGGTTCACGGGATGGAGCCCCACGTGGGGTTCTGTGCTGACAGCACAGAGCCTACTTCGGATTCTCTCTCTCTCTCTCTCTCTCAAATATATAAATAAGTAAATAAATAATCTTTAAAATGAATCTAATAGCATAAAAATAAATACTTAGGAATAGATTTGACAAAGAATGTTCAAATACTGCATCATCTCTAGAAAACATTACTGAGAGAAATTTTAAAAAGACAAATAAGTAGAGAGTTATACTGTGTTCATGGATTAGAAGAATCGATATAGGCAATATTTGAATTCTCCATGATATTTTCTTGTATACTAGATAGATGTCTTTCTCATGTTAGGGAATAGCCTGTATTTAAACCTTATATCACATAGGCATTACACCATGTGGGATTACATGGGTCTGTTCCCCTTGGGCTCCTTCTCTAGATTTCTAGAAGGCTAGCGGTTAGTACATTATTGTTGACCAAAAAAATGGGTATGAATTTTGTATGTCCTGATGTTTTCTTCTAACCTTGTCCATAAGAAAAAAAGTAAACCA
>NW_027530632.1:2513286-2514899 GCF_008692635.1 Crocuta crocuta
TAAACGTAAAGATAAATTTGGCACATTCTACTCTGTAACAGTGAGTGACGTATTCCCAATCTAGAGAAAATCAGGAAGAGAATATAACCTGCAGAAACATTTTTATTCAAGCAAGGGAAAATACTCTTTTTCTTCTTCTTGTACTTCCATCANAAAATTTGCATGGAGATTAGTGTTTAATTCGATAAAGGAAGGGGGAAAAAAAGAAGAGATTAAAATCCTTCAAAAGCAGTTATCCCTTTTAATATTTACTGGAAGCACGTAAGGGTTAAACTTACCTTATTTCTATCAGAGAGCTATGGACTCCTTTCAGGGGGTGAGGGTGTTAAGGACAAAGAGTATTTTTCTATTGAGCATGATGCATTTTCAAGTATAGAAATCCCAGCTATGCCATTATTGTTAGAAATAAATCTCGAGGCCTCTGGTGTTTCCACTGGGGACACAGAGCCATCCTCCTAGGATAAAGGTTATTAAAAAGTAGAGTGTGAGTCAAGTCAGTCTATGAGCAGTATATGTGTAACACGTACAGGCTCCTTTAAAGCAAAGTACGGGGCTGCAAAAGAACAATGTATCTGAACTTTATAGGAAGTCAATAATAAAAAAGTCCCAAGGCTCTTCATATAAGTAAAGATGGTCTTTTGGTCACAAATCTATTCCAGCCAAGTTACTAGAAGGGCATCATTATTATTGTTAACGTTTNGAATTTCAGAAACTGGCAGGAGACTGCCAAAGCTAGGAATCCTATGCCCAAATATTATGTGATAGTAGAAGACCATTCCTTCATGGTCTCTTGGGGGACTCCAGACAACACAGGTGTACATCATTTCCCAAACACGCATCATTTACATTTGTCCAGTGCTGCACATGCAGTGCCCTTTGGAACCCTACCAGAAATACTATTCTCCCTCTCTTTCTGCTCATGTGTTACCCATATTCCTCGAGTCTTTTGGAGCATGAAGTTATTGCTCACTGCTCATTCACAGTGATTTTGTGCCCTTCTTTGATGTCTCGTGACACTAATCCACGATATTCATTTACATTAAATCACATGTCTCTTGTAACGCACCTCTGAAATTAAATATTAAATTAAATATTTATCTTTCCCATTAGATTATTCACTTCACCATTTCAAGAATTAAATAACTTTTCGGGTTCTCTAAGGCAGTGTTTTTCAATTAGTGGGTTGTGGCCCATTAGTGGATTATAAAATCACCTTTTTTTTTTTAAAAGGCTCAAGGCTGTTTTTTTTTATGTTATTTTATTTATTTATTTATTTTTTCTAGGAGAGAGAGAGACAGCGTGAGCAGGGGAGGGTCAGAGAGAGAGGGAGTCACAGACTGAAACAGGCTCCAGGCTCTGAGCTGGCAGTCGGCACAACAGAGCCCGACACAGGGCTCGAACCCACGAACCACGAGATCATGACCTAAGCGAAAGTCGGACGCTTAACCGACTAAGCCATCCAGGCGCCCCAGTGGATTATAAAATCACCTTAATGGATTACTATGAGAAGTTTTAAGAACCGTCATGAACCCACCTATTATGGCTGTGATACAGAATTTGAGAAGAATGTAAGAAACAAAATTCACCAAAAATCCCACAAAGTTTTTCACAAT
>NW_027530632.1:2514992-2515557 GCF_008692635.1 Crocuta crocuta
GAAAGTCATTGAAACCTCACTATATAAAGATGGAACGTCAAATGGGTGAGCAGAAATAATTTTATAAAGAAGGAGATCATATTCTACAAAGTACTTTTTCTCACCAAAATTATTTCATGTAATTAACTGCCACCAAGTTTATAAATGATGCATCGACAGTAGGGAATCTTGAGCTTTGTGATCGCTTTGGGCCTCATTTGATTTAATATTTTTGGAAAAGAAACAATAGGCCCACATTTGGAGCCATTTGCCCCCCATGGCAGTAAACCAAGACTTAATTACAGTTTTAACCTCTCTCAGGATTGTGACTTGAAACAGTCATGGTGGAGATATCTGGGTGACTCAATAGGTGAAGCGTATGACTCTTGATTTCGGCTCACGTCATGATCTTACGGTTCGTGAGTTTGAGCTCCAGGCCAGGCTCTGCGCAGACAGTGCAGAGTCTGCTTGGAATGCTCTCTCACCTCTCTCTCTCTGACCCTCCTCTCTCTATCTCTCTTTCTCTCTCAAAATAAATAGATTTAAAAACAAATGTCAATGTGAAATTTCCTGATTTGTACTGGTA
>NW_027530632.1:2515629-2519529 GCF_008692635.1 Crocuta crocuta
AACATTTAAAAAAAAGATCTCCAATGAAACATTTCAAACCCACATAAAAGTAGACAGCATAACACAATACGTCTCTCTACTCAGTTCACTTAGATTTAACAGTTACCAAGATTTTGCCATACTTTATCTTACTGTTTTTGTTCATTTTTGCCTTTCCTGAAGTGGTTTTAAGCAAATCCAAGCTACACATCTTTAAAAGTTAGGAACATTTTCTTTTTTCTTTTCTTTTCTTTTTTTTTTTTAACATTCATTTATCTTTGAGAGACAGAAACAAAGCACGAGCAGGGGAGGGGCAGAGAGAGAGGGAGATACAGAATCCAAAGCAGGCTCCAGGCTCTGAGCTGTCAGCCCAGAGCCCAACACTGGGCTTGAACTCATGAACCATGACATCATGACCTGAGCTGAAGTCTGATGCTCAACCAACTGGGCCATCCAGGCGCCCCAAGGGACATTTTGTTAAATAACCACAATACCATTACCTACAACATGCATTAGAAATATGCGTTTTTCTGATAACTGCCCCAACTACGATAGTGGATCCGTTGCCAGGGCTGTGTCTTGTTGTTATTTAAAACTTTGAAATTTTGTTCATCATGCCTTTTTTTTGCAATATTTCTGATTTTTAAAAAAATACTGCATTGAGGGACACCTGTGTGGCTCAGTCCATTGAGCATCAGACTTCGGTTCAGGTCATGATCCTGACATTCGTGGGATTGAGCCCCACGTCGGGCTCTGCACTGAGCATGGAGCCTGCTTGGGATTCTTTCCGTGTCTCTCTATGACCCTCCCCCACTCCTGCACAAGGGCACTCTCTCAAAAATAAATAAACATTAAAAAATTTACAAAAAATAATGCATTAAAATATTTGTCTTGATTAACACATTTTTGGGTGCCTCTTTAAATTTGTGCCCAAGATGAGTGCCTCACTTTTCTTATGCCAGTCTTAGCCCTGAGTTGGCCTCAGAGATCACTTCCCTTGATGGCACTGATGGGCACGAGCATCACCCAGAACTCCAAGCTGAGCGAGTCTCCTTCAGCTGCAACAGAGAAGCTGACAGAACTTGGGCACTCGCTGAGCTGGGAAAGGAACACAGTTGGGGTGGGCTGTCCATGGGAGCAGCCACAGGCAAGAGCCACAAACTCCCTTAGGTCTTCTCTGAAGTTTAGCAGTTTTCCCACATATGTTGGGGAGGTTAAATTTTCCTCTACCCTTCAAGATTATTTTGGGCATTGTAAATATTGAATTGACGGGAGACAAATTAACACAAGAAAATCAAATGTCATTACGTACATATGCGGCCTCCATAAGAATCTGAGGCCTGAGAGGGTGCCTGGGTGGCTCAGTCGGTTAACCATCTGACTCTTGATTTCGGCTCAGGTCATGATCTCACACTTGGTGAGAATGAGCCTCTCGTCGGGCTCTGCGCTGACAGCAAAGAGCCTGCTTTCCTCTCTCCTTTCTCTCTCTATGTCCCTCTCCCTGCTCATTTGTGCTCCCAGGCACATGGTCTCTCTCTCTCAAAGTAAATGAACAAACATTTAAGAAAAAAAGAATTTGAAGCCTTAAAGCAGTTAGGCAGCTGAGGCTCATATGTGGTCTAACGCTAAGGAGACAGGAAGTAGGGATTTGCAACTTCAAAGGGAAGGAAGACATCTTACAGGAAACTGGAAAAGAGTATGTTTGAGAAACAGATGTTTCGTAGGAGGCACATAAACAGTGGAACATAGAGAATAATTTTAACAGACAATAATTTTGACAGACTTTGCTACCTGTTCCTGCCTGTCTTCCTCACCAAGCTCATATTATATTGTAGNAGCTAGAGTAAAGGTCAAAGATTTTTCCTGGGCCTCATGTTTCTTACAAAATAATCCACATGTCAAAGTGGCATGTTTTGGGGTTGTAAATTTTGCCCCCCTACATATCAATGCCCCTGAGATTATTCTATGCCTTTGGTTAATTTACAGAGCACTGGAATGGTTGTTATGTCAGTTTTATATAGCTTTGACGTTCCTACTTGAGAAGAGGATTTGCTTATGTCCTCACTTGGCCAAGTCAGAAGTCGNAGAGAGAGAGGGAGACACAGAATCCGAAGCAGCTCCAGGCTCTGAGCTGTCCGCACAGAGCCCGAAGTGGGGCTCAAACTCATGAACCGTGAGATCATGACCTGAGCCGAAGTTGGCTGCTTAACCGACTGAGCTACCCAGGCGCCCCAGCATTTTTATTATTTTTATTTTTATTATTTTCATGTCAATAATTAAAGTATTTTAAAGAAGGAAAGGAATTCATAACCAGTAAAAACAACTCGGATCTGTAGGCTATTTGTAATATTTCTAAAAGGCTCAGCCAAAATAACTTATTAATTTCAATAAGGATGTCCAGAGTAATTAAAAAGATGCCTTATCTTGCTTCTGTGGTAATCACATCATTTCAGGGTAGGATCACAGTTACTTACTGCTGTTCAGTAAGTAAGAAGCTGTGTTTGGTGTTATAGATGTTTCTGATTAATTAGAAACAGAAAAGCAGATTATAACTTAATAAAGGGTTTGTTTTCTAGACACTGTCTTTGAAAATTTTTTAAGATTTTCATTTGTTTTTGAGAGAGAGAGACAGAGACAGAGCACAAACAGGGGAGGGGCAGAGAGAGGGGGAGTCATAGAATCTGAAGCTGGCTCCAAGCTCTGGTCTGTCAGCACAGAGCCTGAAGCAGGGCTCAAACTGGTGAACCAAGAGATCACGACCTGAACCAAAGTCGGACATTAAGCCAACTGCGGCACCCAGGCGCCCCTGGACACTGTCTTTCAAAACATGAATTCATAGGGGATAGAAGTAATAAATAAGTTGTGTTTAGTGGTTGAAAGGTTGAATCATTACTTTAAAGAAAATTTAGAGCAGCCATTTCCCGTAAGCCCACAGAATCTTGAAAGATGGAAGTGAGATAAATATTTGCTTCAGAAGCTTCCTTGGAGTAGTCTCAGGATTAGGAACATGACTCTCTTTTGGTAAAAGACATAAATATACTGATGAACATCTCTGTACTTCTTCGACAATGGCAACAAGATCCACAATTCCAGCTGTAACATTGTAATATTTTATAGGTATGTTTGAAAACAAGGCATCCCTGTTCAAAAATGTCTACTCCAGTAATTCCTACTAACCCAAACCTAGAGGCTTCTAACATAGGACTTTGCCTCTGATGGTGGACATTTTTGAAATGCGAACACTACTGGCTGAAGTCTCAAACTCAGCCACAGATAGTTGTTAGGGAATGTGAATTAGAGGAGTTCTCTCAGCAAATACGTGGGATGGGCAAGAAAAAGAAGAATGAGGCACGGCAATGCTTGATAGGAACTCTAAAGAGGATTGTTCTTTGTCCAAAATGTTCTCAGGTACAAGTCCTAAAAACCACGCTAGCCTGTTGTAAGGAGAACGGGTCTTGTTAACTGGGGCTCCCTTTGTTTCTCTGAGGTCCATGAACGATAGGTCTGAATAGTTGAAATTTACAAATCAAGTTAGCAAATTTTTGAACCTAAAATAAATATGGACACATGCTGTCCTTTAATCTTGGCAAATATACCTTCATAATAACACAGTTTAAAACTTTATATATGCTGGGGCGCCTGGGTGGCTCAGTCAGTTGGGCATCTCACTTCGGCTCAGGTCATGATCTCACAGTCTGAGTTCGAGCCCTGCATCGGGCTGTGTGCGGACAGCTCAGAGCCTGGAGCCTGCTTCGGATTCTGTCTCCCTCTCTCTCTGCCTCTCCCCCACTCGTGCTCTGTCTCTCTCAAAAATAAACAAACATTAAAAAAAAAAAAAACCTTTCTGTGTTTTGGGGCACCTGAGTGGCTTGGTTGGTTAAGCATCCGATTTTGGCTCAGGTCATGATCTCACGGTTTACA
>NW_027530632.1:2519734-2521903 GCF_008692635.1 Crocuta crocuta
ACAGCTCAGAGCCTGGAGCCTGCTTCCAATTCTGTGTCTCCTCTGTCTGTCTGCCCCTCTCTCCTTGCACTCTGTCCCATTCTCTTTCAAAAATAAACAAACACTAATTGATTTTAACTTTATATGTTTAAAAGCTAGGCTACTAAAATTAATTATTATTTTGCATATCTGGTTCTGTTGATGGGTTAGTGATGTTTAGGTTAAGTAATAACATAAGGGAAATACAACATTAATCATTGCATTTTAATTTCATGAAATGTTTTTCATTTCTTTCAGCAAAATCCCGAATTATTATAATCAATATTTTCATATAGTTTCTGAACATTAGTTACATTGCTTACAGTAATCTAAGCCAACATTATTAAGATTAAAAGCTGAATACAAAATTAGAATAAATATTTCTTGGTAAAAGGTTTTTAAACTAAAGCTGACAACTTTTTAATTTGTAAAAAGGCAATAAAATGTTACTAAGTATTTTTCTCTAAATTAAAACTGAGAAGAANAATGGTTTCCAAAGAAAAGCAAGAAAATGGACCATCAGTAGTATTGGGAAGTAGAGCACTTTGCAGAAATCTATCGGGTTCCAGAATATCTGAGAAGGATTTGAAAAGTGAACCTTTTCCTCTTACTTTGTGTACCTCTGCTACTCTGTTGTTTCTTTAATTTTTCAATGTTTTTGTTTTTATATTTGTGAGAGAGCGAGCAGGGGAGGGGCAGGGAGATGGAGAAAGACTCCAAAGCAGGCCCCAGGCTCCGAGCTGTCAGCACAGAGCCCGATGCGGGGCTCGAACTCACAGGCAGTGAGATCATAACCTGAGCTGAAGTGGGATGCTTAAGCAACTGAGCCGCTCAGGCGTCCCTGTACCTCTGCCATTTTAATTCTCTTAGAACTCAAAAGAAGATTCTGTTTTCAGTGTCAGCAGTAGCACATATCACAAGCCTTCTGAGCACTGAGTTTTGGTTGCCTTTAGCTTTGTGGGCTTCCTTGGGCGGGGGTGGGGCCAGGAAATGTGNTTCTGTCTCACCCTCTCTCTGCCCCTCCTCCTCTCACGCTGTCTCTCTCTCTCTGTCTCTCAAGTAAGTAAGTAAGTAAGTAAGTAAATAAATAAAAACTTAGAAAGAAAAGGTGCTGCCGTTGAAATAAACCAGCACTGTTTAAAAATAAATCTAGGTAACTCCACATTGCTTAGGAATAATTGTGCAAATTGAATTTTTCCCTCCAGTCAGTATTGTCTTTTATAATTAATCCTGGCTGATACATATGGATTAGCCCAAGTTCATTCATTTTAATGATACATAGTATTCTGTGGTGTGAATTTACTACTATTTATTTACCTATTCTTGTGTTGATGGACATTNATATTCATATATGCCTCTTTGTGCAAGCGTGTGCTTCTCTGAGATATAGCCCAGAGAGGATGTTTAGGGTAAAGGGTATGCATGTCATCTACTTCCTAGATATTGACAGATAGCACCACTTTACATTCTACCACCAGCACATGCGAGTCCTCATTTCTCTACACGATAGCCACATCAAGGTACTGTCAGACCATTGATAGGTATCAAACTGTATTTTGGCATTATTTCAATTAGTACTTCCCTGATTACTCTACAGAACGCTTATGTTTTTCAAATGTTTATTGACCTTTCTTTTTTTTAAAGTTTATTTATTTATTTTGAGAGAGACGGAGACAGCCCAAGGAGGAGGGGCAGAGAAAGAGGGAGAGAAAGGGAGAATTCCAAGCAGACTGTCAATGCAGAGCAGGACGTGGGGCTCGAACCCGCGAAACTGCGAAATCATGACCTGAGCTGAAACCAAGAGTCAGATGCTTAACCGACTGAGCCACCCAGGCATTTCCTCCCTCCCCCTTTTTTTAAAATCAAATGTTTATTGACCTTTCAAGTTTCCCCTTCTATGAAGTATTTATTAAAATTATGCATACATTTTAGAAATAATAAGCTTTTGTGAAAATGTAGCTTTGATTAATTATTCACAGCTTCTCTTTATCCTTAGGATACTTTGTTTCTCTTTTCAAGTTTTTAATTTAAAATGTTGACAATATATTTACTTGAGTCAAGTTTATGTGAAAAGTTACACATGAGAAACCTCACCCCAGTTGAGTTCGCTTAATTCCACTGCCGTGCATGCAGCCTCTCCATGGGTAGCTT
>NW_027530632.1:2522014-2525406 GCF_008692635.1 Crocuta crocuta
ATTAATTGATAATAATGAAATTGTTATTCTTTTTAAAGATTTTTTATGTTTATTTATTTTTGAGATAGAGAGCAAGCTGGGGTGGGGCTGAGAGCGAGGGAGAGAGAGAATCCCGGCAGGCTCTGTGTTGTACGAGCAGAGCCCCTTGTGGGGCTGGAACTCAGGAACTCATGACATGATCTGAGATCAAGAGTCAGATGCTTAACTGATTGAGCCACTCAGACACCCCATGAAATTTTTATTCTTATTGAAGAATAAGATAAATAGACTACTCAGGTTAAGAAATGATGACTACCACACCTTTAGAATTCTCTTCTTTGTTCTTCCTAGATTGACTGCATCTTCCTTAACATCCCTGGGGATAACCACTATCATGGCTTTGCTTTTTCTTATAGTTCACCTCATCCACGTCTTTATTCTACCTTCACATTTCATTGATGGTTTGCTTGAGTATGGGATTCAAGGTTGGAAGTCTTTTTTCTTTAGCATTTTGAAAATACCAATTCATTTTCTTCTAGATTTCAGTGCTGCTAATGAAACCGTACTGCTAATTCAATATCTGTTGTTAATATTGACACTTTTTCACGACTTTCCCAATATTATCTGCACCACCCCCGCCCCAGAAACTTGAAGAGTTCTTTCTGTCCCCACCATTCTTTTTTCTTTTTTTAAGTTTATTTATTTATTTTGAGAGCTAGAGAGTAGGGGAGGGACAGAGAGAGAGAGAATTCCAAGTATACACAACAGTGTCAGCACAGAGACTGATCTGGGGCTCGAACTCGTGAACTGTGAGATCATGACCTGGGCCAAATCAGGAGTCAGACTCTTAACCAACTGAGCCATCCAGGCACCCCCTATCCCCAAAATTCTTAAATTTCACAATAATGAATCCATACTAATAGGTTTAGGTATAGTTTCACCTATTGTGATGGACACTTGCTGGCCCTTTTCAATATGGAAACTCATTTACTTTAGGTTGATCTACTCGTTGAATTATTTCATGGAGGTTTGGCTCCCTTCTATTTTTCTCTCTACTATCTTTTCTGGACTCCTATTATTTAACCTTTGTCATTCTAGACTGTTGGCCCAATTTTTTTCCTTTTCAATTCAATTTTCATTTTTACCCTTTTAATTTCTGGAAGATTACCTCAAGAGATTTGAGTTCTGGACCCAATATTCAAATTATTACCTTGATCTCTTCCTAAGTCTCAGTTTCATCATCTTTAGAAGGAACAGGTGAAACCATAAAGTGTTAAATTGGCCTTCCAGCTCTAATTTACTGTGATCATCACAGTGAACCATCAGGTAGGTAGGCAGATATTCGTATTCTCTTTGTGGATAGATGAAAGAATTAGGTCTCAGAGAGTTTAAGGGCAGAATTAGAACATATCTTTCTCACTCCAGATCTAGTCTACCTTCCATTAGACTATATCACATAACACCATAACCATAACGGTTACAGAGAGAAAGTAGTTTTATTAAAATAAGAAGTTGATTTTAAAGTGTCTTTGAGGTGCCTTGGCGACCCAGTCAGTTGACTCTTGATTTTGGCTCAGGTCATAATCTCAGTGTCCTGGAATCGAGCCCTGTGTGGGGCTTTGTGTCGAGCATGGAGCTCTGTGCCAAGTGTGGAGCCCATTTAAGATTCTGTCTCTTTTTCTGTGTGTGTGTGTGGGTGTGTGTGTGTGTGTGTGTGTGTGTCCCTCTCCCCTGCTCATGCGCTCTCTCTCTAAAATAAAAAAATAAAGAAAGAAATAAAGTAGTCTTCCTGTACTACACACACATGCTGAAATTCTCTAATTGTATCTTTCTCTCTACCTCTACATCTACTTCCATTCTAAATTTATCTCTGATGATAATTCTTAGTCAATAAGATAGTCGCAGCAGTAGGTATCGAATGATAATTAGTTTTCACACTAACAAATTAAATTGACACTTTTCACACTCAACTTTCTCCTTGAATAAAATACATGTGAAGCTTTGGCAGAACAGGGCTCTTAAATTTAGTATTAATGACGTGGTCTTGAATTTAAAGTATATTTTTTCTTAATTATGTGATACAGATCTTTGTTCAGATGTCTCTCATCATTATTATGTTCCTTTACTTAACATGCTGATCTTCATGTCTTTCTTTTCCTCCATATTTAAAAGATAAAACATACCATACATACAAGACAACATATGAAATATATTTAGAGTTGGAATAATAATATGAAACCCCCCACGTGCTCATCATCCACATTAAAATACGGAACATTATCATTACCTTAGAAGATATTGTATGCTCCTCCCTGACTGCATCCTTCTGCCCTACCTTCAGATAAACCCATAACCCTGACTGTATTAGTCACCTTAGGCTGCCAAAGACTGGGTGACTTAAACAGTTCTGGAGGCCTTGAAGTACAAGATCAAGGTGGCATGTTTGATTTCATTCATTGACTTTGCTTCTTGGCTAGCCGACAGTCACTGTCTCACTGTGCATCCACATCTCTCTGTCTTCCTCTGTGTCTTAATCTTATACAGACACCAGTGGGCTCGATTAGGTCCCGCCCTAATGATCCCATTTCATTTAATTACCACTCCGATGTCCCTATCTCCAAATACAGTCACATTCTGAGGTGTGTGTGTGGGGGGGGGGCGGGGGTTAGGGCTTCAACAGATGAATTTTGAGTGGACCCAGTCCAACCCATCCGTAATGCTGAATTTTGTGTCAGTTGTACTTGTTCTGGTGTGAATGTTCGTGTCCCTCCCTGAAGTCGTATGTTGAAACTTAGCCTCGTGAAGGCATGAGGAGGTCAGACCGCTGAGAGGTGATTAGCAAGTGGGGCCTCTGCCTTTATAAAAGTGGCTCAAGAAAGCTTCCTGGACCCCTTCTCCCGTGTGAGCACACATGGAAAGGTGCTGTATGTAAACCAGGGTGCAGGCCTTCACAAGACGTCTGATTTTCCGGGGCCATGATTGGGTCTTCCATCTTCTAAAACCGTGAGAAATAAATTTCTGTTGTTTATAAGCCTCCCAGTCAAGTATTTTGTTATAGCAGCTCAAGAAGATGAGCTGGGTTGAGCACCTCATTGCCTACGAGTCAACAAGGCAAAGATTGGTCCTGACTATCAAGGGGAAAATCCGACTACCGTTCCACAGTGAAGGGAAGGAAGAATGTGTCTTAAGTGAAGGCGGGGGGTTGGGGGGGGCACCCTGGTGGCTCAGTCAGTTAATCGTCCGACTTCGGCTCAGGTCAAATCTCACGGTTTGTGGGTTCGAGCCCCGCATCAGGCTCCTCTGTGCTGACAGCTCAGAGCCTGGAACCTGTTTAAGATTCTGTGTCTCCCTCTCTCTGTGCCCCTCCCCCACTCATGCTCTGTCTCTGTCTCAAAAATAAATAAACTATAAAA
>NW_027530632.1:2525666-2526026 GCF_008692635.1 Crocuta crocuta
AGTGAAGGCGGGTCGCTTGGGTGGCTCAGTCAGTTAAGCGTCCGACTTCAGAATCAGGTCATGATCTCTTGCTTCACAAGTTTGAGCCCCCACCTCCCCCACCCCCCCATCTGCACTGACAGCTCAAAGCCTGGAGCCTACTTCAGATTCTGTGCCTCCCTCTCTCTCTGCCCCTCCCCCGCTCGTGTTCTGTCTCTCTCCCTCTCAAAAATAAACAAAAAANAGGAGGACCGCCAATGGCCTAGACCCTTCAGGAATGAAGGTTCAGGTCATCCCGCCAGGTACAGCAGCATGGACAGCCGAGGTGCCTGCTGAAGACGATGTGAATGGTAGTGCAAGGAGATAGTTATAAATACCACC
>NW_027530632.1:2526163-2530800 GCF_008692635.1 Crocuta crocuta
CCAGCTAGGAACACAAGATCAGTTATGGAAACAGAGCTTATAATTGTCATGAGTATCTCCCCATTTTGCTATGGACACATATATATGTTAACCAAATATCTTTGTTTTTTTATTCTCTTATTACCTTAAAATATAACATAAGAAGTATTGACTTTACATCAGTATTTAACTATTTTGAAGTTTACCTCATAGTATTTAAGTTGCTTGCTATCAAGAGAAAAGTAAGTATCATTCAACAAGTTTATCTCCTGGGGGCGCCCTGGGTGGCTTAGTCGGTTAAGTGTCACACTCTTGATTTCGGTTCAGGTCATGATTCCATGGTTCCTGAGATCAAGCCCCACGTGGGGCTCTGTGCTGAGATTCAGGACCCTGCTTGGGATTCTCTCCCTCTCTCTCTGCCCCTTTCTCTCTCTCTCTCTCTGTCCCTCTCAATAATAAATAAAGAGGAAGTGATTTGTGTATTTTTGGTTGTACCCAGGATAGTTGTATTGTGTTGGGGAGAATTATAACCTGGTTATTGTCCTTATTTTGAGACTAAGCAGGGTTTAAGGAGATGTGTATAGATGCTAAAGTGACAGGGGCTGGAATTGTGATGGTTAGTTTTATGCGTCAGTTTTACTGGGCTATGGGATGCTCAGCTAGCTGATAAAACACATTTTCTAGATGCATCTTTAAGGGCATTTCTTGAAGAAGTTCGCATTTGAATTGGTGACCTATCTGAACAAAGCAGATGAGCCTCCCCAGTATGAATGGGCACCATCTATTCTGTGAAGGACCTGAATAGAACAAATAGGTAGAGACAGGGCGAATTCACTCTCTTTTCTCTGCTGGAGTTGATGCCTCCTGGTAGACTGTGGGACTTCCCAGCCTACATAACCTTGTGGGCCAATTCATGTGATACATTTCCTCTCCTGTAGCTACATATATACTGTTGGTTCTCTTTCTCTGGAGAATCCAGACTAACACAATACCTTTGTTTTACTCTGTATATAATTACCCCTTGCCATAAACTGGGTGGCTTATAAACAGCCGAAATGGATTTCTCACAAGTCCTGGAGGCCGGAAGTCAGATCAGCATCCCGACAGTTGGGTTCTGCTAAGAGTTCTCTTCCACCTTGTAGACTGCCAGTTTCTTACGGGGTCCTCACATGGTGGAAGGCCGAGCAAAGGAAAACGTTCTCTGGCAACTCTGACGAGAACTCTGCCGAAGGGGTCAATCCCAGTCAGGACGGCTCCACCCTTTTAACCTCATCTAATCCTGTTTATCTCCCAAAGGCTCCAGTTCCTAATACCATCACGGTGAGGGGTAAGGTATCAACATAGGAGTTTGGGGAGGACAGAAAGCTTCAGTTTATAGACCCGCCTATGTATATATACATAAACGGTGCTTGGTTTTGCCACGGTTTGAACTTTATGTCAGTGGAACCATTACTGTATTCCACTGGGATTTGCTTTTGATATTCCTTGCAGATAAGATGATTGATTTCACCACAGGTTTGGATTTTACTACATGAACCTATCCTGATTCATTCTGCTATTACTGACATCTGGTTGTTTCTAGAGGTTTCTTTTTCCGATATTATGAAAATCACTATTATGAACTTTCTCTTGTTCTTTTACGTGCTTTCTGATGCAGGTTTGCAAGAATTTTTCTGAGCTATTAGCGGCACCTGGGTGGCGTAGTCGATGAAGCGTCTGACTCTTGGTTTCAGCTCAGGTCATGATCTCGCAGTGTCGAGGGTTTGAGCTCCGCATCGGACCCTGCCCTGGCGGCGTAGAGCCTACTTGCGATTCTCTCTCTGCCCCTCTCCAACTCACACTGTCTTCTGTCTCTCCCAAAATAAATAGACTTAATAAAACAATTCTAATTTTCTAGGCTTTTATACAGTAGTACAGCTTCTGGCTAAGGGGATTTGTGTCCAGTCAGTTTTCCCCAAGGTGCCTTTTATTTCTAGGTCCGTTTTAATTTTATTTTTCACTCAGTGACAGAAGCTTCCGGTTGCTCACCCATTGGTATTCCCCCTTTCTTCCTGTAGCAGAACCCTAATTTTTAGCAGAGAATTTATTCTCAGCCCCCATGTTAGCAGGACAGCATAAATGTTGGCTGGGACTTCTTGGAAGGCTAGTGAAGAAAGCTGACTGTCAGCAGGTTGGCCTTTGCACTTCCTGCTACTTGGAATGCAAGTTAGATAGTGGAAATCCAGCAGCCTCCTTAACCTTTAAGAATGGAAACCATATCCTTGGATAAGGCAGCAGAAATAAGGGATTCTGGTTTCCTGAAGATACCATGGGCATCCATTCCAGCTCAGGATTTCCAAACTGCAGACTTCTTTAATATGAGAAGATAAGCCTCAGTGCGGTTAAATCACTGTTTTTCCGTTCGGGTACTTGCAGCTAAATACAGTTCCTAATGAACACACTTTCCAGTTTAATTTGACACTCTGTTTCTGATATTTCAGCGTACAAAAAAAATCTTGAATTTCAGTCTGTTGTTTCTCAAGTTAGATGATTTTGTGTTATCTCTTAGAGAAATGGCTTTATGTCACAACATCAGTTATTCCCCCAAGGAAGAGGAGATCTTTGATAGGAACACTTATTAGTCCCAAGGAAGCCATACCAGTTTCCATTTAATAGGGAGCCTCTGCCTTAAACAAGCATTTCCATGCAAACAAGAATCACAGAGGACGATATGATTATTACCTCAGAAGTTACGATTAATCTCACTACACTTTTCCCGTCTACCTCAATGCTCCTCCCAGTTCTACGCCCGTCTCCCTTCATAATTAACCACTGGCATTTCTAAAAATCATTTTATGTTCTGAGATATGATTCATAAGCAATATATTACTAGATGTACTTGTTTTGAGTCTATAAAATGGGAGCTTACTATATTTTGTCTTCTTGGATCTGCTTTTTTTTCCTCTCAAAATGAGGTTTCCAAGATCCATCCATGATTTAATGAGTCACTAAAAACATGATTTAAGGTGTAATTAGCTGTCATAATAGACAAACCCTGAAATCTCAATATTATAACACCACAGAAGTTCATTTCTCGCCTGCATAACGTCTAAAAAGTACATGCTTCGATGGTGGATGGCTCTCATCCAAGTGGTGAATCAGGAGCTTAGAATATTCTTCCATCTGATCCTGTGTTCTCCTCCACATATGGCTTCCTGGGTTGCCATCCTTATTTTCCCCCAAGCTGTTGAGGGAGGAAAAACATGTAGGATGTTTCTATAGGGTATGTCTGGAAATGACACACATCACTTCCTCCCGTGTTCCATTTGTGAAAGCTCAATCATAGGGTGTGGCAGCCATGGAGATGTGCTTCCCATATCTCCTTCTAACAGAAGCTTCTGGAAGGTGTTCAGTGAGCTGATGTCCTCCAGCTGCAACACCTTTCTGATCTATCACAACATTTGAATTAAGGCCAGTCTGCCCAGGCATATCCCAGCCAGTGTGACTCAACACAGCATGTGTATGAGGACTTGGACGTGGCTTCCCGGTGCAGAATTGCTCTCTGGGCAGTCTCAGTGGCTGGAATGTCACATCAAGCTGCCCCAAACTTTCTCAAAGCTGTACTGCAGTCTGATGTGCTTCTTATGCACAGTCCCTTCTTCTCTCCTTTCTCATCAGTCTGCATGATGGTCTGAAGGCTCTCCTGTCTACTCTGGCTCCCTCTAGCCTTTGCTGCTCACAGGACTCACCCTTAATAAAACCCTTGGATGCTTAACTCCATCACCGTGTCGTCTTCCCAGAGGATTCCAAACGACATGGATCGTCACACATAAACACAAGAGAGGCTAGGAAATGTGGTTTAGCTGTAGGCCCAGAACGAAGAGCAAATAGGTGTAGTGATCTGCTAATCAGTGTCTGCCATTAGGTAGCTCACTCACTTTTTTTTTTTTAATGTTTTATTTATTTCTAGGAGAGAGAGAGAGACAGAGACAGCGTGAGCAGGGGAGGGTCAGAGAGAGAGGGAGTCACAGACTGAAACAGGCTCCAGGCTCTGAGCTGGCAGTCAGCACAGAGCCTGACGCGGGGCTCGAACCCACGAACCGTGAGATCATGACCTAAGCGAAAGTGGGACGCTTAACCAACTAAGCCACCCAGGCACCCCTCACTCACTTTTTATTGATATATGATGTGCCTTTTGTAAGTATATCACAATCTATTTTATTCATTTTCTTGTAAATGGACAATTGGCTCATTCTGAGTTTTGATGTCTTTATCTGTTTTTTACCATCACAAATATTGGTGCCATGAAGGGACTTTCATGCATTCTGGAGCATAATTTTGAGTTTCCTTTACTCGTGCGTACTTACAGGTGCGATTGTTAAACTGCAGGATGTACCCAGGTTCAACTTCGTAAGATTATGCCCAATTATTTTCTAAGAAGTTGTATCAATTTATACGATTGGTAGCAACATATAAGAGTTCCCTTTGATCTACCTTCCCTCCTTCACTTGTTTTTATGCTGTTAATTTTTGCCATTACTGTAATAGATAAGATAGTATTGGAATTATATAAGAGCTTCCTTCTGTCTTCCGTACATTCTAGGATCTGGTACAGAAGGCTTATAAACATTTGTCCTAGTTTATAGCTCTATAAACTAGACTATAGTCCTACTAGTCTCT
>NW_027530632.1:2530855-2537204 GCF_008692635.1 Crocuta crocuta
AATATTTTGCTTCCTCCTCAAAAGTTCTTTACTTTGTCTTTCTCTTTTAGTACCTCTAATTCTTTCATTATTAAAAACAAGATTTTGTCTGACATTTTCTTTTGATTAAGATTAATCTCAGAACTCTCTTAAAGAAAATTAACATCACATTAAATAAATAGAAGGAGCTGGTAAAAAGGGAGCCGCAGAATGATCATAAACCAGCCAAATTCCATAGTTCGTCTGTTCTCATACCCAACTCACTGAATATACACAGATATAAATATACACGCAGGTGTGTGTATATGACGTGTCTATATATGATTGTGTGAATGTGTACATTTGTGTGTATATACTTGCATATGCATATACCACAATACTATGACATAAACATATGTGCCTTATATATCTGCTTGTATTATGTGTATGTATGTTACATATATATGTGAGATAGGTAGGTAGATAGATTGATTGATTCAAGATACATAACACAATGAAAAGCATATGCCAACAAGTTGGACAGCCTAGAAGAAATGGATTAATTCCCAGACACTTACAACTTTCTAGTCCTGAATCATGAAGAATAGAAAATCTGAACAGACCAATTACTTGTAAGCAGACTGAATCAGGAATCAAAAACTTCACAAGAAAGTAAAGTCCAGGATCCCATGATTTCGGTGGTGAATTCTACCAACTATTTAAAGAAGAATTAATACCACTTCTTCTCAAATATTTTCAAAATCTGGAAGAGAAGGGATCAATCCACAATGATTTTATGAGGGCAGTATCACTCTGATGCCAGAGAATGAGAAAAAGAAATTACAGGCTTATAACCTTGATGAACATGGATGCAGAAATCCTCCACAAAATATTAGCAACCTGAATTCGACACTGGATTACAAGGATCATACACCATGATCAAGTGGAATTTATTCCAGGGATGCAAGTTTGGTTCAACATACACAAATCTATAAATCTGATGCATAACATTAACAAAAGGAAGGATGAAAATCATATAATTATTTCAGTTGATGCAGAAAAGGCATTTGACAGACTTCAACATCCTTTCATGATAAAAAAATCTGAATAAAGCGTCTATAGAAGAGTGTACTTCCCACAAAATAAAGGCCGTATATGAAAAGACAACTGCTAACATACTCAATGGAAACCTGAAGGCTTTTCCTTTAATGTCAGGATAATGACAAAGACTCTTGACACTTTTATTAAACACAGTACTGGAAGTTCTAGCCAGAGCAAGATGCAAGAAAAAGAAATTACATGCATCCAAGTCAGAAGGAAAGATGTGAAATTGTCTCCATTTGCAGATGACATGATATTTAATATAAAACCCCCTGAATATTATACCAAAAATCTGTTAAAACTAATAAATTCAGTAAAGTTGTAGGATATCAAATCAATCTTCAAAAATGAGCTGCATTTCTATACACTAAGAAGAAACGGTTGGAAAGAGAAGTTAAGAAAACAGTTCCATTTACAAAGTGCCAAAAAGAATAAAATTCTTAGCAACAAATTTCACCAAGGAGGTGAACGATCTGTACACTGGAAACTAAAATAATGATGAAAGAAATTAAAGAAGACATAAATAAATGGAAGGATATTCTGGGCTCATGAGTTGGAATAATTAATATTGTTAAAATGTCTATACTATCCAAAGCAATTTACATATTCAGTGCAGTCCCTATCAAATTCCAATGACAGGGAGCCCCAGTGCCCTACTTGGTTAAGCATTAGACTCATGATATCAGCTCAGGTCATGATCTTGTAGTCGTCGGATGGAGCCTGCTTAGGATTCTCTCTCTCTCTCTCTCTCTCTCTCTCTCTCTCTCCCTCTCTCCTTCCCTCTCTTGTCATTCGTTCTTTCTCTCCTTCTCTGAAAATAAAATAAACTTAAAAAATTCCAGTGGCATTTTTCACTGAAATAGAAAAAAAATCCTAATATTACATGGAACCAGAAGAGTCCCTGGGGAGCCAGAGGAAACAAATCAAGAGGAGGCATCACACTTCCTGATTTTAATATACAAATCATAGTTTTAGGCATCAGAATAGTACGGTATTGGAATAGAAGCAGCCACATAGATAAATAGAGCAGAATGGTGCCATGGATATATGGTTAATTAATTTTTGGCAAAGGAGCTAAGAATATACAATTGAGAAAGTACAGTGTCTTCAACAAACGCTATTAGGAAAACTGAACAGCTCTATACAAAAGAATGAAACTGGACCTCTATCTTACACTATACACAGAAACCAACTTAAAGTGAATTAAAGACCTGAATGGAAGACGTGAAGACTTAAACTTTCTAGAAGAAAGTATGAGAAGTAAGTTCCTTGCTATTGGTCTCATCAATGACTGTTTTTTTGTTTTCATTTTTACACCAAAAGCAAAGATTACAGAAGCAAAAAAAAAAAAATAAATCAATGGAACTATATCAAAGTAAGAAGCTTGTGCACAGCGAAGGAAACCAACTATCAACAAAACGAAAAAAGCGGTATATGGAATGGGAGAAAATATATGCAAACCACACATCTGAAAAGGTGTTAATGTCTAAAAAATACAAGGAACTCCTCCAACTCAAAAGCAATAAAAAAAAAAAAAAAGCCCCACACATAACCCAAGGAAAAAAACGGGCAAAATATTTAAATCAGTATTTTTCCCAGAAAGACCTACAAATGGTCCTCAGGTAAAGGTGCTCAGCATCACTCATCAGCAGGGAAATGCAAATCAAAATCACAATGAGGTATCACCTCCCACCTGTTAGAATGTCTGCTATCAAAAAAGCAAGAGATAACAAGAATTGGTGAGGATGTGGAGAAAGGGACCCTTGTACAGTGCTGGCCAGAATCTGGTGTAGTCACTATGTACAACAGTATCGATGTTCCTCAAGAAAGTAAAAATTGAACTACCATAGAATCCAACAGTCCCACTTCTGGGTTTGTATCCAAAAGAAACAAATCATTATCTCAAAGAGATACCTGTATCCACATAATTATAGTAGCATTATTCATAATAGCCAAAAGGTGGAAGCAATCCAATGATGGATGAATTGAACAAAGTAAATGTGCTGTATATATGGTAGAATACGATTTAGCCTTAAAAAAAGAAGGGGGGGATCCTGCCATTTGCAACAACATGGATGACCGTGGATGGCATTATATGCTAAGTGAAATAAACCAGACAGAGAAAGACAAACATCACATGGAATCACTTAAACACAGTATCGTAAAAATAAAAGTTTAATTCATAGAACAGAATAGAAAGGTGTTTGTCAGGTACGATTGCAAAGGGAGAGTGAGTAAAATCTGGTGAGGTTGATAAAAGGGCATAAATATACTTTTGCTTATAAGGTGAAGAAGGTCTGAGAATCTGGTATATACCATGGTGTCTATAGTTCATGATATTGTACTTTATAATTGAAATTTGCCAGGAGAGTAGAACTTAACTGTTCTTACCCCAAAACCGGAGAAATAGGTGAGGTGAGAAGTGTGATAAATAACTCCATGGTGGGGATCCTTTCACAATGCATCCATATATCAAATCTTCATATTGGACATTTTTATTTTAATGTTCATTTATACTTGAGAGACAGAGCTAGAGAAAGAGTGAGCAGGGGAGGGGCAGAGAGAGAAGGAGACACAGAATCCAAAGCAGGCTCCAGGCTCTGCGCTGGCAGCACAGAGCCTAGTGCAGGGCTTGAACTCACGGACCATGAAATCATGACCTGAGCTGAAGGTGAACGGTCAACTGAGTGAGCCATCTAGGTGCCTCTAGAAATTTTCTTCCTTCCTTCCTTCCTTCCTTCCTTCCTTCCTTCCTTCCTTCCTTCCTTCCTTCCTTCCTTCCTTCNAAGATACCTGTTTTATGTTTCTCTCTCCATGATTTTAGACCCTTCAGGAAACATTAGGAATATGTATGTGAAGTTAGGACAGTGGTTCTGTGCTGACTTGCCAGATGAAGGCATTTAATATATCCGTGGATCTTAGTTTCTTCAGCTGTNATCCAATCAGTATTTTAAAAAACTTTTTTTTTTAATGTTTATTTTTGCCAGAGAGACAGAGTGCCAGGGGGGAAGAGGCAGAGAGAGAGGGAGACACAGAATGGGAAGCAGGCTCCAGGTTCCGAGCTGTCAGCACAGAGCCCAACATGGGGCTCGGTCTCACGGACCGTGAGATCATGACCTGAGCAGAAGTCAGACGCTTAACTGACGGAGTCACCCAGGAGTCCCTTATCCAGGAGTCCCTTATCCATGCAATATTTATTGAGTGCCTTTTTTATGCCAACCGTTCTTTTAAGCAATGAGGCACATTATAGTTATTATAATAGATAACTTTTCTAATACACTGTGACCCTCTTTTGACATTCATTCATCACACCCATCTAATCAAAAGACAAGCCAATCTATGCAGGTCATTGTCAGGAAGCATGAGCCATCCTTGCCTGGAGGGAGGGCAGCTGAAGGTAAAGATCAGGAGAAGTTTCCAAGTCCCTCTTTGTTAGATTTAGAAGAGAGAAAAGATGAGGGTTTCTTTACTTACGTGTGACTCTGATTCTGTGTATTGTGTGTGGTGAGGCAGGGAGGGTCCATTGTGGGTACACAGGCGCCATTTGTAGGCTGCCACACGGTGAGCTCAGTCAAGAAGATGATCACATTGGAGGCTATTAGGACAGAGAGAACCAAGGACGACATTAAGAAGCCAACATCCGGCTGAGAAGGAGAGATGGTCCTCCAACAGCAATTGCAACACGCAGTTCTAGAAGATTCTCAGTTTGCCAAGATTCAGAGTTAAAGCTATCCGTGGAGGTCCTTCTTTCAGGTTGTCAGGACTCTCACTTCCTTTGGTCCATCCTTAATGTGACAAATGTCTGGGAGTAGCACTGCCGGTTAATATAAAGTCAGGAAACACAAAGGATTCACTTTGCTGGACGAGCTCAGAAATAAACAGATTTTGTTTTTTTGTGTTTTGGAGCAAAACAAAATGGTTTAAACTCAGTCATTTGGCATCAGTTTGTGTTTAAAGGAAACGAGAGATGGCCGTGGGAGGAGAAAATGACTCTTCTGGTCACAGGGAAACCTTAGAGGAAAATAGTGTTCTGGGCACCCAGCTGATTGGGGGAATTGGTGTGAAATTTGGCAACATACTGGGCTTGCAGTAGCTCGAGAGCAGCCCCCTTTCTGGAACCATGAAGAGACGGCAGTGTCCGTTCAGCTACTTTTAAGAGCGTCCAGTTTTGAAAATTTAGGTTTTCACTGTAACCCCGATTACTATTTCATCAGCAACGTAGCCTCACATCTCAGGAGGTAAAGCTACTCAACTCACCCCTTGGCCCAGGAGGCTTACTCACCGGAACAAAATGAGCTCTTTTTTAAAAAAAATTTTTTTTAGTGTTTATTTATTTTTGAGAGAGAGAGAGAGACAGAGAGACAGAGCATGAGCGGGGAAGGGGCAGAGAGAGGGAGACACAGAAACCGAAGCACACTCCAGGCTCTGAGCAGACAGCACAGAGCCCAATGTGGGTCTCAAACTCACGAACCTCGAGATCATGGCCTGAGCCCAAGTCTGCCGCTTACATGACTGAGCCACCCAGGCACCTCACAAGCTCCTTCTTTGGTCCAATACCTATGCATGTGACCTGGCCTACTCAGGCTGCCATAACATAATACCATATGCTGAGTGGCTTATGACAACAGAAATTTCTTACACTTCTAGGGACTCTAGTTTTTTTAACTTTGGTTTTTTCAACAATCTCTACTCCCAACATACAGCTCAAAATCACAACCTGGAAATCAAGAGTCGTATGCTCTGCTGACTGACCCAGCTAGTTGCCCCTGCTTTGGTCTTTATTAAAGAATAGAGTTTTCTAGAAAGTCCAGAAATAAGTAATGCTATGTATAAGCTGCTTATGCTTAAGGCTTAGTGTCAGGACCCACCTAAGTTTCATTCTCTTACATCTGAACTCATTTTCAATTACCAACTTGTTACTAACGTCAGGCCCTAATAGCATAATAAGTCAGGAAGGAAAAAGGAGCCTGTTACAACCAGAACTGATCTGATGTTCACAGCTAGACATTAGTGTCATTTAGGAGCTGGTCTGATATTGGGCTATTTTGTTCTTGTCTTAGACACAATCTTAGAGAATACCAACCGTTGATAAGATTACTCTGAGAACATGATGAGATGATAGAAAACAAGGTCATTTCATAATTTTGTCTAAACACACAGAGAACCAGGGTTTGTGCCTCCCATAAAGCACCCATTCTTTCGGGGGCACTTAGGTGGCTCAGTTGGCTACACCTTCATCTCTTGCTTCTGGCTCAGGTCATGATCTCACGGTTCATGGGATTGAGCATTG
>NW_027530632.1:2537314-2551956 GCF_008692635.1 Crocuta crocuta
ATTAGTCTTTCAAAAATTAAAAAAAAAAAAATGAACCCTTGCTTCCTCAGTCCCTCCCTCAGATAACTCAATGGAAACCCAAATTCTAGAATAAGTTCTTTCTATTACTGTCTTACTGAGATGTCTTATGGTTCCCCATGATGTGTGCTCTCTTTCACCACAAGGAGTAGTAAATCCAACTTGTTCAACCACAGATGTGTTCCTGGTGGGTGTTTGGGTGAAGGGCATTGACATGAAGGTACAGTTGTCTCTTGAACAACTTGGGCTTGAACTGCATGGGTCCGCTTATATGCAATACAGTACGGTGCATGTGTTTTCTCCTTCTTATGATTTTCTGAATATACTTTTCTTTTCTGTGGCTTACAAAATATGTGTTAGTTTACTATGTTATTGGTAAGTCTTCCAGTCCACGGTAGGCTAGTAATAGTTAAGTTGGGGGAAGTCAAAAGTTAGACAGCGTTGTTCTTTTTTTTATTAATTTTTAAAAATGTTTTTTGTTTATTTCGGAGAGAGAGAGAGACCGTGTGAGCAGGGGAGGGTCAGAGAGAGAGGGAGATACAGAATCTGAAGCAGGCTCCAGGCTCTGAGCTGTCAGCACAGAGCCTGACGTGAGGCTCAAACCCACAAACCATGTGATCATGATCTGAGCCGAAATCGGACGCTTAACCGACTGAGCCACCCAAGCGCCCCAGGGTGCTTCTTATAAGTTTATTTATCTTTGTTTTAGTAGTTTGTATACCCAACGTGGGGCTCAAACTCACGACTCCAAGATCAAGAGTCACATGCTCTCCCCACCGAGCCAGGAGGCACTCCCTAATCAGCCATTGTCAACTGTGTGCGGATCATCTCTCTTAACTCTCACATTGTTCAAGAGTCAAGTGTATTTATGGTCTCAGAACGCAGAATAGAAGTCTTACCTTCAATGGACAGCAGTTTATGTATTAAGAAGTGATATTCTTCCAGTCTTCTTCTGCAGTTGCTTTTTCTATTGGCTGGATCACTGCTGGTTGGTTCACGGGCTAAGTCCTGGCACCATCTATTTATCCTGGCCTCCATTTCATATTCCATGCGGGTTCTGTGCTGTTTTCCACCAATTCGGTAGAGTTCCTTGCCTAAAATGCATGCCCCATGGCTGGTACTTGACAGGTAGGAACCTGGTCTAGTTCCCTGAGGTCTAGGCTTTGCAGGTTCCCCATTTGGTGATTCATCATCGTCCCTAAGAGTTAAACTATTTTACTCACAAAGAAGACTGCCTTTATCCCCTTCTGTTCTCCCTGACATGTGTTGGAGTCCCATCAGAAGAGACAGAAATGTACTTGTTCATTTAGTGAAGCAAATTTGAATTAAGTGTCTAGGGTGGGTAGAGCACTGTGTAAGGTTTATTTTGAGCCACAGCCAAAAATATGAAACCATTTTTCTCTCTAAGAAGCTGTCTACTGGGAAAGATACACACTGTCACTCAGGAATCAGAATTAAATGCCGTAATATGGGAAAAAGAGAAATACAGATAATTTCAGTATAATTTTAAGGAGAATTGGTCCAAATATTTGCTTATTCCATTGGAGTTTTATCCTCCCATATAAATGGAAAATTATATTTAGTTCTGCTTGTTTCTCTTACTGTTGTGATAAACAGTATATTAAGGAAATAAGGGGTAAAATTTATTTTCATAATGTGTACGAAGCTTCAAAATGTGAGTGTATGATTTCTCAAGGTCTCCAATTGTATCTTAATAAGTACTATAACCTAATGATTCTTTGGGACACACTGATTTCTCAGTATTTTTCTTAATGTTTTCAAGTAGACTGTAAAAGAACTTTGAATAAAAAAAAATTAGAACCCAGGTTTGGGATGGGGCGCCTGGGTGGCTCAGTCTGTTGGGCATCCGACTTCAGCTCAGGTCATGATCTCACAACTCGTGGGTTTGAGCCCCACATCTCTGAGCTGTCAGCACAGAGCCTGGAGCCTGCCTCAGATTCTGTCTCCCTCTCTCTCTGCCCCTTCCCTGCTCATGTTCTCTCTGTCACTGTCTCTGTCTCTCAAAAATAAATAAACGTTAAAAAATTAAAAAACAAACCGACAAAGCACCCACGTTTGGATTAACAGTCGTTTCTAAACTTTCTTTTTCCAAGCTAGAGTGGTGTGATATTGTGATGAGAGAAGAATCTGGAGCTACCCTGCCTGGATTTGAATTCAGACCCCACTCTTTACTCGCAGTATGACCTTGAGAAATAATTTAATTTATCTTACCTCGGCTTCATCTATAAAATAAGGATGAGAATAGTATCTACTTCAAAACACTGTTGTAAGGATTAAGCTAGTTAATTATGTAATGTATTTAGACCATTGATTGGCACCTAGAAAAACCTTGTATCCATTTGACTCTAAGTATTATTAAAAGCTCTAAATAATAATACATGGTGATTATCACCAACATCCTGTTCCGAACAAAATGAAGTTTAACACACATAAAATGAGATCTAACAGTAAAGACGGAGTCATTACATTTCCCTTTTAATTTGATTTGTCAGTTCTCAGGATTCTCATAAATGCCTTATCATGGACCAGCATGTAGACCCTTGAGAGACGCTGACTTGTAAAAATAATGAAATGTAATAATAATGACAAAATAAGACTACGTTATATTTGGAGTGGGAAAACAAGAGATTTTGTCAAGCCACTTATGCAGAGTAAAACCAAAATAGAAACTGTACTTCCCAATTACTAGCTAGTCCTGTTGGTATTAAGCCTCTGGATTACCAGTGCAATACAAATTCTGATCAACATTCATCCTGTTACCAAATACTTCCAGTTCTCCTGGGCATCTCGTAGAATCCAATTCCCCTGACCCTTTGGAGTTAGGTGGAGACGTTCGGTTTGCTCTGACCAGAGAAATGTGAGCAGAAGGAATGCATGTCGCTTCTGGGTAGAAGCTTCAAGAGACGACACGTGATTCAGGGCACTCTGGTTTTTGCCTCCGCGAGGGTGCGGGCCCAGAAGTGGCGTCCCCCTCAGCCTGGGTTACTGAGAACAGCAGAGATCAGAAGCCACTGCTGACCTACACTGAACACTCACTGTGAAGAGGAACTTTTGTTGTTTGTTGTTTGAAGCCTTTGAGATTTGAGGGCAGTTACATGTCATAATGTTGCTGTTCCTCTCTGATATACGTGTGATTGTGTTTTCTTAAAATTTTTTTTTAACGTTTATTTATTATTGAGAGACCGAGAGAGACAGAGCATGAGAGGGGAAGACACAGAATCTGAAGCAGGCTCCAGGCTCTGAGCTGTCAGCACAGAGCCCCACGAGGGGCTTGAACCCAGGAACTGTGAGATCGTGACCTGAGCCGAAGTCAGACACTTAACCCACTGAGCCACCCAGGCGCCCTAGTGTGGTTGTGTTTGTAGCCGTACGCATACCTGTGAGACAGACAGACAGACAGACAGACACTCCCGACCAAGGGGAGTTGACTTTCATGTGAAATGCTCACTACTCCACATGAAATCGCGCTGTCTGGGTGGCACTTCCTTCACGCATCTGTTCCCCTTGCAGCTCTAATGAAGAGGAGAATTTGCTTGCAAGTGATGATCACCTTGGAATCATTCCCGATATCTTAACTCCTGACAAATGTATTCTTTGTGCACGTAAAACTTCCTTGGTGCCCCCCAAATGCTCAGGGGAGAGGACAATGGAAAGACTGTTTGCTGAAGAACAGCCTTTTCGTCCAGTTAGAAACTGGTTTTGGAAAAGCCAGGCTCTGCATAATTGGCTACAGTTAAATTAGCGGCGGATGGTCTGGCCTTGATGGTGCTGAGACNGAGGTTACACACATATAGACAGAGGCTTCTATAGGAGGACCTCAGTTCCGTCTCCCTTTAACTGTATTCTGAATATTTGTATCCTATTTATTTGGAGTTGGTCAGGGACATCAGTGGTGACCCTTATTGGCAATCCTCACTGCACATTGGAATCACATTGTAAGTTTTAAAATAAAACATGCCTGGGGGCGCGTGGGTGGCTCAGTCGGTTAAGCGTCGGACTTCAGCTCAGGTCATGATCTCGTGGTCCATGGGTTCGAACCCGGTGTCCAGCTCAGCGCTGACAGTTCGGAGCCTAGAGCCTGCTTCGGGTTCTGTGTCTCCCTCTCTCTCTGCCCCTACCCTGCTCGTGCTTTGTCTCTCTCTCTCTCTCTCTCAAAAATAAATAAACATTAGAAAACAAACCTTTGTGACTCATTTTACAGAGTTTCCTCCTCTATAAAATCAGAGTAAGAGTAACTAATTTACAAAGTTGTCATAAGGACTAAATTAATTAATTGGGGTTGTTTCTGGTGATTTAAGAGTGCTTGGCGCCTGGCTCCCAGAAATTGTTCACAGACCCGAGAGGTGGATGGTTAGGGAGGGCCTTGTTGAGAAGGTGACCTGATCACCTTCTCATTATTCAAACTGAATGATGAGATACAGACAGCTCTAAAAATGTCACAGAATGTCACCCCAACAGACAAACAGGAAGGCAAGTAAGAGGCTCTGGGTGGGGAAACACCTTGGCTTGTTACAGGAACAGAAAGAAAGCCAGTGTGTTGCAAGTGTGAAGTGTGTAGGAGGTGGGTTTGAAGGCTGGGAGGTAGGTGTGGCATGATAAATGCATATTTGGTTTTTGTCCCCAGTTCTGGACACAGAGCTCTACAGACTTCGCAATTTCCCGAGGCGTAATTCACATGACTTCTGTTACTCCTAAGGGCTCCTCCCAACCATACTTGAGTTTCTGCTAATGAGGTTACCCTTGGTGGGTGTTTAAAGAGCTTCAAGATGGGGACTGGTTACCAGAGGAACCAGCCATGCGATTCGAAAGTCACATCTTTTAGACCCAACCCTGGACTTCTGAGGAGGGGTGAGGATCTGGGGGTGGAGGTTATCACCAGAGTTCAATGACTTCATCAATCGTGTCTATGAAATGAAGCCTCCATGAAACCCCTAAGTGATAGGGTTTAGAGGGCTTCATAGTTGGTGAACACATCATGTACTGGGAGGTCCTATGCTCAGGACCCTTCTGGACCTCACCCTGTGTACTTCTTCATCTGGTTTTTCATGCATACCCTTTCTAACAATTCACTTGTATCCTTTATCATAAACTGGTAATATTGAACAAAGTATCTTTCTGAGTCCTGTGAGTAATTCTCGCAAATTACCAAACCCAAGGATCCGGGTGGGGGTATTGTGGGCACCTCTGTCTCTGTAGCCAAGTCAGACAGAAGTGTGGTTACCCTGGGAACCCAAGACTCCTGACTGGCAACTAGAGTGAGGTGTGGGTGTGGGCCTGTGTCCTTAAAACTTGTCAAGTGTGACGCTAATTCTGGGTAATTAGCATCAAAAGTGAAGTGAGGTGAAGGACACTCAGTTTGTATCCAGAGTTGGAGAACTGGTTGTTGATGTGGAAAAACTCTACATTTGGTGTCATAAGTGTGAGGAGAAGCAGCTCAGTAGGCACTGACCAGATCAAAATGGGCAGGTATAAAGTCTTACTATCCATTTTTTTAAAGTTGTTTTTTAATTTATTTATTTAAATTCAAATTAGATAACTTACAGTGTAGTATTAGTTTCAGGAGCAGAGCCCAGTGATTTATCACTTACATATAACACACGGTGCTCACCCCAACGTGTGCCCTCCTAGTACCCATCATACATTTAGCCTGTCTCCCCACCCCGTCTCCCCTCGAGCAACCCTCAGTTTATTCTCTTATGTCTCTTATGTTCTCTTGAGTCTCTTCTGGTTTGCCTCACTCTTGTTTTTATCTTATTTTTCCTTCCCTTCCCCTATGCTCATCTATTGTGTTTCTTAAATTCCACATATGAGGGAAGTCATATGCTATCTGTCTTTCTCTGACTGACTTATTTTGCTTAGCATAGTATATTCTAGTTCTATCCATGTTGTTGCAAATGGCAAGATTTCATTCTTTGTCATCGCTGAGTAATATTCCATTGTGTTATCACCATGGCTGCCCCAACACCTCAGTCGGTGACGATGTTTAGAAAGGGCCTATTGGATGCTGGCATGTACTGCCTGGATGCCAACTTCAGGACTGAAGTATCTATTCCCCCAGCTGTTGGGAACACAAATAACACAGAATTCTCAGCTGTCAGCCCTCTTCCCCAGAACTACCATTGGTGTAAGAGAGTTGCCTCACCCAAAATTATCCTTTCCTTCCAGGGAAAACCTGCATCCAGTGGCTGGTTGTTCACATTGTGTAAAAGTCCAGCCCCATTGCCTCAACTGGGGACATCTCAGTAGGGTCATTTCAGCTTCAGAGTTCCCGATTAATTTGGCTAAGGCCTTTCTTGTCACTACATCACAGCCTAACGTTGCCTGTTGCCCAATCTTGCTTCCTTCTTATCTTTCACAGGTGCTGACCCCAAAATTTGTCTAATAAAGTTACTGATGACAATCTTCATCTCAGATCCTCCGTTTTGGGGACCACAAGTTGCAGTAAGTACCTTGCCTTCCACATTTTCTTTGATCCACTGCTGTTCATATATCTCAGAACATCAACAAATACTGGTCAGACTAATAGATTCATGAGAGTAAAGGGTAGTGGTGAATATCAGGACGGCTTGGGGAGCTGTGTTGGTGGTGGGCTGAGTGATGGAAAGGAGTGAGGATGGAGTATCATAAAAGGAGGCACCAACCCAGAAGAGGGAAGAAACTTTCTGATCTTACTTTTTTTTTTTAAATTTTAATGTTTATTTATTTTTGAGAGACAGAGAGAGACAGAGCATGAGTCGGGGAGGGGCAGAGAGAGAGGGAGACACAGAATCCGAAGTAGGCTCCACGCTCTGATCTGTCAGCACACAGCCCGATGCGGAGCTCAAACTCACCGACTTCGAGATCATGACCCCAGCTGAAGTCAGACGCTTAACCAACTCAGCCACCCAGGCGCCCCCAGTCTTCCTTTTTAAAAACAAAAAAATTTTTAAACATTTATTTACTTTTGAGAGAGAGAGAGACAGAGTGGGGGGAGGGACAGAGAGAGGGAGACATGGAATCCGAAGCGGGTTCCAGGCTCTGAGATGTCTGCAAGGAGCCCTACGTAGGGCCTGAACCCATGAACCACGAGGTCATGACGTGAGCCAAAGTTAGATGCCCAACCGACTGAGTTACGGAGGCGTCCAGAAACCTTCCAGTTCTCTTTCAGAGAAGTTTAGCACGGGACTTATGCCAGTGTTCTGTGGCAGAGCTTTGAGGGGTGAATACGAACTTGCGTCACCAGGAGAACCTTAACCATTAATGTTTTGGAGCTCTTTCATCTACCTTCCCCTAAGCCAAGAAGCAGAATGTGGTTATTTTATTGATTATGTGACTTCCTTCTCCTTGGGTCTAGCAAACTCCAGATCCTGAGATCCGTAAGTGAGAAGGCCAGCAGAGGAGTGGTAGCGAATTTTAACAAGCTTGAAGAGCACACAGTAATGCACAGTGCTTCCTGGTGTGTGTAAAGGTGACAGTTATAAAGAGAGGGGACTCAGCGTGACCACAAAGGTCGTATCAATTCGCCATGGTGGCCAGTCATCGTAGAGCCTTATCTGGTTAAAGGTGAAGTGTGGGTAATCGGTTTTGCTTAAAGTCACTCCTGTCCAACTAGTCTTCCCCTGTACTGAACCTCATACCGGGAAAAACATATAATCCCAGGTATTATCTGGCTTTGTCCACCACAACTGTCAGAGTCATGACACTTAGTGACAGCTCAAAGGGTAGCATCAGACCGTTAATCCATGCTCCTGTGACAGCCTCGGGTGACCGAGGATAACAAAACAATGTGCTTCCTGTTATGACTCTGACAGTGACTTTAAGCAAAACCGATTATGAGCGCTCTTGTCTGCCCTCCCCGAAGGCTTCCCAGCCCTTCTGCACCTCTTTCCCGTCAGGAGCGGTTTCTATGTACTTCCACTCCATCTTGTGATTTCCAGCTATGGAAGATGCATGTGTGTGTGTGTGTGTATTAAAATATAACTGTGTAGTGGGGCACCTGCCTGTCTCAGTTGGTGGAGTTTGCGATTTTTGATCTCGGGGGCTGTGAGTTCGAGCCCCATGTCGAGTGGAGAGACTATTTAAAAATACAATCTTAAGAAAAGTAACTCCATAGCGTAAAGCGCATAAATCTTACATGTACAGCTCAATGGCATTTTACATGTGTGTGCACCTGAAGAGCTATCACTTCATATAAGGTCTAGAATGTTTGCAACTTCCCAGAGAGCTCTCTCATGTCCTTTCCCAGCTGTTATCCTGCAAACGTGACCAGTATTTTGACTTCTGTTATTGTTATTGTTGATTGTCTTGCCGATTTTTGAAGTTCTCGTAAGTGGAATTCTACAGCATGTACTAGTTTGCGACTAACTTCTGTTCGGTGATACGATCGTGACAGCTCTGTCGGTGCTGGTGGCAGAGGTTTTGAGCTTTTTCATTGTTGTGAGTCTTGAGCGTATGTATACATATCAATGGATTTCTCAGTTCTACTTGACTGACATTTGGATTTTTTCCTATTTTTGTTTACCTGTTACAAATATCCCTGCATTGAACATTCTTATGCATCTCTTTTGGTGAACATCAGCACTCGTTTCTCTTGGGGATATACTCAGTTGTAGAGAACTGTTCGTGTAAAAGGTATAGGATGTTTTTAGCTTCACTAGAAACCACCGAACAGCTTTCAACATGGTTGTACAATTTTACTCTTCCGTCAGCAATGTAGATTTCTCCTCACTCTATATTCTCCCCAAGTTCGGTATTGCCAGTCCTTTTTTTTTTTTTAAATGTTTTATTTATTTATAGGAGAGAGAGAGAGAGAGAGACAGCGTGAGCAGGGGAGGGTCAGAGAGAGAGGGAGTCACAGACCGAAACAGGCTCCAGGCTCTGAGCTGGCAGTCCGCACAGAGCCCGACGCNATTTTCCCACCTCATTTATTTTTTCAAAGTTTATTCTATTTATCCTTATTTTGAGATAGAGAGCAGGGAGGGGCAAGAGAGAGAGGGAGAGAGAGAATCCCAAGCAGACTCCGCATGGTTGTCAGAGAGTCCGATGCGGGGCTCAGACTCACAAACCATGAGATCATGACCTCAGCTGGAAACCAGGAGACGTATGCTTAATGGATTGGCACTCAGGCACCCTGCCCNTGAGGGTTGCTGGAAGGGATGTAGGTGGGGGGATGGGTTAATAAGTGATAGGGATTAAGGAGGGCACTTGTGATGGGCACCGGGTATTGTATGTAAGTGTCGAATGAGTAAATTGTACCCATGAAACTAACATTATGGTGCATGTGAGCTAACTGGAATTTAAACAAAAGCTGAAACAACAACAACAACGAACAGACAGAAGTAATAAACGAGTAACGATGTAAAAAAGAAATAGTATATGTGTATGTATATACTGTATATGTAATGTATATATAAATATCATATATGTAATAAGTGGTAGTCAGTGGATAGCATTCAAACCTGATAAGGTAAATGGTAGAAGCCTATGTAAAGTAAAATGGGACTAACAGTAATATCAAAGGAAATAGCAGAATGAAAGCCAATGAATGGAACAAAAAAATACACATTCCATATATATCATAAGAATTTTAAAAATAATACAAGGAAACAGTCCACGCAGAGAACATGGTAAAATTAGGATAATATCACAGGAAAAATAAAATCAGAGTTGAGATCATATATATTAGTCATGTCAATAAATGTAAATGGGCTTATGTCACCTTTAAAAAATTTTTTTAACGTTTTATTTATTTCCGAGAGAGAGAGAGACAGCGTGAGCAGGGGAGGGCCAGAGAGAGAGGAAGACACAGAATCCGAAGCAGGCTCCAGGCTCTGAGCCAGCACTCAGCACACACCCATGAACCATGAGATCACGACCTGAGCCGAAGACGGACGCCCAACCAAACTGAGCCACCCAGGCACCCCTATGTCACCTTTTAAAAGAAAGAACTTTTCCAATTGATTCTTAAAAATCACTTTGCTTGGAGAACATGGGTGGCTCAGTTGGTTAAACGTCTGACTTTGACTCAGGTCATGATCGCGTGGTTCATGAGTTGGAGTCCCACATCGGGCTCCGGGCTAACAGCTCAGATCCTGGGAGCCTCCTTCAGACTGTGTGTCTTCCTCTCTGGTTGCGCCTCTGCCGCTCGTGCTCTGTCTCTCTCAAAAATAAATAAACATTAAAAAATTCTAGAAGTATTTTGCTTGTGCTAAATAACATAATGAAACAAAGCGATTCATAAAGATTAAAACATACGAAGATATAGCAAAAATATACAAACAAACCAGAAAAACAGGTGTTTCAAACCTCATGCTAGACACAGGATGAAAGGAAAAATAGAAACACAATAAGAATAGATAAATTTAACACACCAGATGCAGCCCAAGACAAGTCACATGGACAAAACAATTGTTAAAGATGCGGAATATTCGTAAAATATCATTAAGTTAGATTATGTGGACTTTGAATTTTTTGCCCAAATGTTAGAGAATATACCTTTTTCAGGCACACATAGAAATTCATAAAAATAAACCATAAATTATGTCACAGAATCCTTCAGCAGGTTTCATAAAGTGGAAAGATTATCACAAAAATTTCATAGTGCAATAACAAAATCAGATAATGAAAAGACCCTTTTGCTTGCGAATTTCAAGACTATAAATCACTCTATTGGAAAATAAGAAATATAAATCAAAACTGTAGAATTTCTGAAATGTAATAATAATAAAAACATATATTAGAATATATGAGAAACAAAATAGTGATCAGTTCAAAGAATATATTGCCTTCAGTCTGAGCAATAAAAATACAAGAATGCATATAAATGCACTCAAATCTGTGGAAACAACAGCATCATAATTCAGAAGAAATCAGACAAAGAATCAATAGATATAACTAGAGGTATATGTTAGGCAAAAAACCCCAGAAAAAAGTAGGAATAATAAATACAATGTGGCCCTGCAAAAGTCAACAAAAATAGACAAACCACTCATGTACCTAATTAAGAACGAAAGGAAAAATCACAAATATGCAAAATTAAAATTGACAAGGAGGAAATAAACATTGCAATAGAAGGAGTTTTTAACCATGAGATTGCTATTTCTTTCATTCCTTCTTTTCATGTTTTATTTTTATTTCTGAGAGAGAGAGAGAAAAAGACACAGTGTGAGCAGGGAAGGGGCAGAGAGAGAGAGGGAGACGCAGAATCCGAAGCAGGCTCCAGGCTCCGAGCTGTCAGCACAGAGCCGGACATGGGTCTCGAACTCATGAACTGCAAGATCAAGATCTGAGCCGAAGTTGGAGGCTCAATGGACTGAGTCACCCAGGCGCCCCCAGAGACTGCTGTTTCTGCGGCTGCCAAACCCTAGATGCGGGAGCTTCAACGGTTACCATGTAGGAGGCTTGACTGAAGTAGAAAGTGCTCACAGCACCAAGGATACTTCTGCAGCAGGAGCTCAGCTCTCCTTCTACCATCTCCCTTCACCTCTAGATGCTTCTGCTATGACCCTACCCTGGAACGTGATTTATTTATTTATTTATTTTTTAATATTTTTATTTCTAGGAGAGAGAGAGAGAGACAGCGCGAGCAGGGGAGGGTCAGAGAGAGAGAGGGAGAAACAGACTCCGAAACAGGCTCCAGGCTCTGAGCTGGCAGTCAGCACAGAGCCCGACGTGTGGCTCGAACCCACGAACCGCAAGATCGTGACCTAAGCGAAAGTCGGATGCTCAACCGACTAAGCCACCCAGTCGCCCCTCCTGGAACGTGATTTAAGCTTGGAAGCTGCTCACTCCCAAATCAAACTTCAGCACGGGTAAATCAAAGTTGCACAATTGTGCCCTAGCCGAAAGGAACCTGGGAAATTGCCTGGGTTCTAACCTTAGAGAGATGAGACCCAAATTTTCCAGACATGTCAACAGTGTCCCAAAAGTTCTGGGCAACCCTGTCAAATGTTAACTTTGAAGGTTCTGCTTTGTGCAGAATTACAAAATTGTTTCTATTTGTACATCATTAGAAGTCACCTAATACCTGTCATTAAATGGTTAATTAAATCATTAAAAATTCTTACTTCTAGAGAGCCTGGGTAGCTCAGTTGGTTGAGCGTCTAGTCCTTGATTTCAGCTCAGATCATGATCCTGGGGTTGTGGGATGGAGCTCCGTGTTGGGCTCCAAGCTCAGCATGGAGCCTGCTTAAGATTCTCCCTCCCTCCCTCTCTCTTTCTCTCTCTCTCTCTCCCCCCTTCCCTCTGCTTCTCTCTCAAGCTCGCATGCACACACTCTCTCTCCTAAAAAGAAAAAGTCTCAACTTTGGTATGCTATGTAAAAATAAAAGGATTGAGAAAGTTCTGTGTGTGTTGTGAAGGAATAGTATCTTGTAAGATTTAAGACTTCATGTAAACAGTTCAAGATATGGAAATATGTGTACCTATTTGCACACATGTGTTTGTGAACATGAATAGCATTCTCCTATTCACATTCATCAACATATGCAAATATGTGCTTATAATTCTACATAAACACAAAGAAAAAGGACTGAACAGATATACACCCAGATGTTAAGTTTGATTCGTTTTTAGGTGGGAGAGACTATGTTGAGTGTTAGAGGCACAGTAAGTGGAACAGTCATATTTATTTCTGTACAAATCTCATTTGTATGAACGTATTATCCTAAGACCATCTTTGTGTTTGGCTAGTGAATTTCTAAAGCATTAAATTGATGGGGAAGATAAAGATTTAGAATAGAGTAGTCCAGGGGAGCCTGGGTGGCTTAGTTGGTTAAGCACCTGACTTCAGCTCACGTCATGATCTCACGGTTCGTGAGTTTGAGTCCCGTGTCGGGCTCCTTCAAGGGCCACAGTTCTTCTTTTTAGTACCTTCCTCTTGCTAAATGGCATCGTTGGCCATCAGGGAAAGGAGGAAGAGAGGAAGGACAGTCAGGTGTCTTGCCTACCTGGTTAGAGTTCTCACCACCAGCACTGACCCAAATGGACGATCATTGGTAAGGATAAACCACGGTCAGAGAACCTCTAGCAGCTTCTTTAAACATTAATGCTTTGTAATAAGACCAAGCCTCCCTTAGTAACCATGAGCTTCTTTAAGGTCAGGTTCAATGATTTGAAATACATATTAATGTCTCCGGCATGGAAGTTTTCTACCACACACAGGCGTCGCATGGAAGTATACTTGTGGGGCGGTGGAGGGGGTGAGTATACTTGGGGTTGCTCATGCCACCCGGGACAAACTTAACCAATGAGGGAGGCAACCAGTGAAGAAATACTCCGTCCTCTCCCCTCTGCCCCACCTTGGCCGTTCCACATGGGTTTTCCGAGGATCCCAGCAAGATTACGGTCCATTTGCCCACAGTGGGAATCTGCTTGTGAACACACACTTTATTTGCTTTCCTTTCTTGTGTTACTTCCTCACGTCTTTTCCTCATGCTCACCTCCGAGATGCACCCACATCCTCCCCTCAGAGTCTGCTTTTCAAGGAGGCCAAAGTAAGACCAAGCATATTTAGGACATACGTTGCCTTCTACATTCCTATTTGACATGAGTTCAAATGAGGCAAAAGAACTTATGTCAAGTTCATAGACAGAAATGATGAGCCCTCTAAGGGTTGAGAAACATTTTTTAAAGATTTCTTTAAAAGCTTATCACTCAGTATCCGGTATGGTAAAGAACACACAAAAATCCCTTTGTCTAGTGACTACTGTTATAGCCTGACCATGAAAGATCAGATTTCCCTGTTAACATTTCTCTAATCCAAGGTCAAGACTGAACCCTTTGGAGACCCTTTTATTGAATGAATAAAGAGTCTGATTCCATCATTTCCTTCAATCTGTCTTCCTTGTGGAAGATGTGATATTCTTGCAAAAGCAACAAGCAAAGCAAAATGATTTATTTAAACATACCCACCAGGTGATTGCTCGTCTTCGTTGTCTTTTCAGACACGGTAGCAGCCCAGAGGGTCTTCTGTCCCCTAAGCCTGAAATAAGTTCTGGAGAATAAAGAGAAATTTGCTCTCTTGGGTTATGCGATCTCGAGTACTGTGTGGGCGCACGGCCACTCTCCTAGGCTGGAGAAACTTCTGAGAAAAATGTACACCGTTATTATAAAATCTGCGTTTACCGAGGTAAGGGAAGTTCAGAGGAGAAAAGCAAATGAAAAAAATAATGGCCAACATTTGCAAATGTTTTGTAGCAAATGTGAGAAAATTATGAAATCTATCTGCTCCTTGTTCTGCGAATCTCCAATATGCAGAGCCCGATACTTGTTTCTAAATGAGTAGTTTATCTCCAAGGGTCAGAAATACTTCATTTCACATACGGCTATAAGGTTTTAAATTATGACCGATTTGTTTTCATCTCCTACATTGCTTTTCGTTTTGAAAATGTCTTTCACGTCGAAGGCTTTCCAATCTGCTGTGTTCAACACACAAGTTAGATGTTGCTGTTTGTGGACAGAATGTGTGTTTTGAAGTAAATGCCAAGTTTGATCAAGATCTACTGCAATTGGTTTCTCATAGCTGTTTGAGATTTCTTTCTGGGAAGGGAAGATTGAATTCAGAAATCATGCAAACCTTATTTCAAAGACCCTTATCATTGTCTGGGGCTCGCCCTCCCCCACCA
>NW_027530632.1:2552273-2552515 GCF_008692635.1 Crocuta crocuta
CCCCTACAACCAACGACTGTGTTGAAGCTACCGTTGCTTTATTCTATCAGAATCTTAAATGTCTTCAAGACTAGAAATTTGGATATTGTTATTAGGTTCAGATCTGATAATGGTCCACAGTCTTCTTAGAGACAGAATTCTTATTTGTTCTGTCTCTCTTGTCACGGCCATAAAAGGAGGATAAAATGTTTTTACCTGTTCAGTTATACAAAGTCATCCTTATCATCCATCGAAAGAATGTA
>NW_027530632.1:2552954-2555204 GCF_008692635.1 Crocuta crocuta
ATGTTTATTTTCCTTCAATGCACCACCAGGATGGACCAAATATATTTATGACGCACAGATAATTGAACAATAAACATCTGAATGAATAAGCATAACATTCAGGTGTTTGCAATATGCAGAAGTAAAGAGTTACTGAATTTATGTGGGAACTAGTGAGTGGAGAAATGAGGTATATTTTATGATGAATACAATAATGGGAAACTTGTTTACTCAGGCAATTAATCATGAAGGCTTTATTGAGTGGGGTTTTATTTTTAGAAAAAATTTTAAGGTTTATTTATTTATTAATTTATTTATTAATATTTAGTTAATTTTGAGAAAGAGACAGAGTGTGAGCAGAGGAGGGGCAGAGAGGGAAAGAGACACAGAATCCGAAACAGGCTTGCTCCCGGCTGTCAGCACAGAGCCCGACACGGGGCTTGAACTCACAAACCATGAGACCATGACCTGAGCTGAAGTGGGATGCTCAACCGACTGAGCCACTCAGGTGCCCTTTGTATTTGGAGTTTTAAAAAAGTTAATAACATATGGCACTGATAGGATGAGGTAAAATGGCACTTAAAAAAAAAAAAAAGAGGGAGGGAGGGGCAGAAAAAAAGGAGAGAAGGAATCTTAAGCAGGCTCCATAGTCAGGGTGAAGCCCAATGTGGGGCTCGATCCCATGACCCTCGGATCATGACCTGAGCCAAAATCAAGGGTCAGGGAGAAAAGAAAGTCAGATGCTTAACCAACTGAGCCACCTAGGCACCCTGATCAAATGGCACTTTTAACTGCAAGTGACAGTGACCCCTCCACTTCCTGAGCTCAGTAAAGTGTTCCTTAGGGTCCACTCTATGGCAGGTACGCACAGAATGGAGCAAACTGTTCCAGAGATACTCCTGTTTCAACGTTGAAGTAGATAGAAGACTGAGAAGAAGGAGGATCTTTAATTTGGATGTTGCTTGGAACAAATTACTCTGTTCTTGGTAATACTCCCAAAACCTTGACGCTTCCTGCTGTGCAGATTTATTTCAAAATGAATACATAACTTCCAACCACCTAGAACGAGCAAATGGCTTGGAAATAAGGAGGAAACAATGAATCTGCTGTTTTAATGAAATTAACTTAAATTGAAGCTTAAAAAAAGATCTCCTTTGGTTTATGGATTCAAGCTCTTTAGGAAAAAGCTGGGTTTTTTTTTTTCTTTTTCAGCTTCCTTAAAATATGACCTTAAGTCACTACTTGTGACAATGAGATTTTTCTAATAGTAAAGCTTCTCCAGTTACAAACCTTCTGTGAAATTCAAGGGGCATAAAATTTTATTGAAAGAAGACAAACCACTTACAGGAGAGGGGGAATGAAGGAGGAGTCCATGGAAACGTACAATTTTCAGAGAAGAAGAAAAAGTCATGAAAAATGGGGCTTGCATTGTGTAAAAGGACGATTGTATAATTTTGTTTGCATGTCATGTGTGAAGAAAGGAACCAGCATTTTGAAAAGGCAGCTGATACCGCATCTCCAACTTCCCTGTTCTCAAACAGCCTGGACAGGCAGGAATAGACTTAGATCACAACACAATATATCCATAACCAGTCTTAAATCTTTCCGTAATGACCCTGAGTCATCTAAAGGATTGAGTAAAGTCGCTGGAAAGGGTTATTGATTATCAGAATTTCCTATCAGTTCCTTTTTGCTCCTTTCTACCATTTTGGCACACATTTGTCATAGATTCTTGTATCCACCATGCTAATTAGGATATAGAACAGTTCTATGAGCTCACCAAAATGACCTCATGTTACCCTTTTTAAAAAAAATTCGTAATGTTGATTTATTTTTGAGAAAGAGAGACAGAGTGTGATAGGGGGAGGACAGAGAGAGAGGGAGACACAGAATCTGAAGCAGGCTCCAGGCTCTGAGCTGTCAGCACAGAGCCCGACACGGGGCTCGAACTTACGGACTGTGAGATCATGACCCAAGCCAAAGTTGTCTGACTGAGCCACCCAGGCGTCCCTGTGTTATTCTTTTATAGTCCTATCCTCCTCCCTCTCTCAACCTCTGACATCTACTGATCTTTTCTGTCATTCCAGAATGTCTTACGATTGGAATGCATGCAGTAGTAACCTTTAGAGATTTGCTTTATTGACTTGGCATAATGCCTTTGAGATTGATTAATGTTCTTCCATTTATCAATGGTTTGTTCCTTTTCATCGCTGAGTAGTATTCCACTGAAGAGGTGTACTAGTTTTTTTTTTTTTTTAATGCATTCACCAT
>NW_027530632.1:2555318-2557024 GCF_008692635.1 Crocuta crocuta
TGCATTCACCGTTTGTTTTTGTTGTTTTTAATGTTTCTTTATTTCTTTTGGGGGGGGAGGGGCAGAGAAAATCCCAAGCAGGCTCTGCGTTGACAGTGTGGAGCTCAATGCAGGGCTTGGTCCCACCATGTGCAAGATCACGACCTGAGCTGAAATCAAGAGCCCAATGCTTAACCAGCTGAGCCCCCCACGCCCCCCACCATTCACCATTTGGAGAACACGTGTTGTTTCCAGTTTGGGACAATTACAGAGCTGCCACGTGCACCCATATACTGGCTTTGGTATAAACATAAGTTTTCATTTCTCTAGGGTAAATATCAAGGAGTAAGAGAGATGGGTTATGTGATAAGTGTGTGTTTTACTTTATATGAAACTGCCAAACCATCTTCCAGAGTGGCTGTGCCATTTTGTATTCCCAGTAGCAATGGGTGAGAGTTCTAGTTGCTCCTGGATATTGTCAGTTACTGATATTGTCGATATTTTTTAAGCCATTGTAATAGGTATGTAACGACATCTCTTCGGGAATTTGGTTGCTATTTCCTTAATGGTTACGAATGTTAAGCATCTTTCCACGTATTTGCCATCGTTTTTTGCTTTTTGGTGAAATGTATGTTCCAATACTTTGCAAAATGGTTTTGGAATTTTTATTGAAATAATTGTAAATTCACATGCAGTTGGTTTTTTAAAAAAAATTTTTTTAATGTTTATTTTTGAAAGAGAGAGACAGCACAAGCAGGGGAGGGGCAGAGAGAGAGGGAGACTGAGAGCCCATAGCAGGTTCCAGCCTCTGAGCTGTTCACACAGAGCCAGACGTGGGGCTCGAATTCACAAACTGCGAGATCATAACCTGAGCTGAAGTCAGATGCTTAACTAACTGAACCACCCAGGTGCCCCAATTCACATGCAGTTGTAAGAAATAAGGTAGAGAGGTCCTTTTCTCCTTATTTTTTTTTACCCCCTAAAAGTTTAATAGTTTTACATTTAAGTCCATCATCTATTTTAAGTAAAACATTGCATGGAGTGTGAGGTTTAGGGTAAGGTTCATTTTTTGTTTATGGAGGGCAAACTGGTTTTACATTTCTGTTTTCTTTTCTCTTTTTTTCTTTCTTTCTTTTTCTTTCTTTCTTTCTTTCTTTCTTTCTTTCTTTCTTTCTTTCTTTCTNTTGTATCCCCCTCTCTCTCTGCTCCTCCCTTGTTCACACTGTCTCTCTCTCTCTCTCTGTCTCAAAAATTAAAAAAATTAAAAAATTAAAAAACATAAAAAAGAAAGTAAACTCTAAGTCCGATGGAAGAGTCAAACCAGTGACCCCAAATTCAAGCATTGCAGGCTCTACTGACTTAGCCAGCCAGGTGTCTGCTCCCACATTTCCCGAAAAGACTATCCTTCCTCTATTAAATTGCATCTGTATCTTTGTCAAAAATGAATTGGTTGTACTTGTGTAGGAGCTGTGTCTGTGTTCTGTATTATGACCTAGCGATCTAGGTAGCTCTCGCTCCACCAATACCAGACTGTTTCGATTACGGAAACTATAGAGTAAGGCTTAATATTCGCTAGAGTGAATCTTCCCATGTTATCTTCTTTATCAAGATTATTTTAAGTATTCTTTGGATGTTACTTTTCCTTATAATTTTAGAATAAGCTTCTCTATTTCTATAAAAAACATTTCCACAGATTTTGATAGGAAATTTCTTATCCCAGTATATCA
>NW_027530632.1:2557180-2564589 GCF_008692635.1 Crocuta crocuta
ATTAACTAAGAGGGAATTAACATTTTACTATGCTGAGCCTTTGGATTCATGAGCCTTCAAAAACATGGTATGTCTTTCCATTTATTAGGCCTTCTTTGATTACTTTCATCAGCCTTTACAAATTTTCAACATATAGATCCTATACATGTTTTGTTAAATGTATACTTAACTCTTTTATTGCTTTTCATCAATTTTGTTATTTTTTGAAGATGTCTATTTTGAGAAAGAGAGAGGAGAGAGAGCATGAGCAGGGGGGAGGAGCAGAGAGAAGGGGAGAGAGAATCCCAAGCAGGCTCATGCTCTCACGATCTTATGAACTGTGAGATCATGACCTGAGCTGAAATTAAAGAGTTGGACACTTACCAACTTAGCCACTAAATTACTAAAAGTTTTAGCGGTTTTAGTAGTCTGGCATTTTAAAGTTTGGTCTCTGCATGTTCCTGTTAATATATAGGTATATAATTTATTTTTGTGTGTTCATTTTATATCCTGTGACTTTCAAGAACTCACTTACTAGTTCTAGGAGGTATTTTTTCTTTTCTTTTTCTTTTTTGACCCTTATGCTTTTTGTTTCTTTATCTTGCCTTATTGAATTGGCTAAAACTTCCATTACTGTATTGAGTAATATCCCAAAAAGCAGATATCTTTATTTTGTTTCTGATAATGTTAGCCGTAGAATTTTTGTAGATGTTGTTGATCAAGTTAAGGAAGTTGTTCTGTTTCTAGTTTACTGTGAGTTTTATAATGAATAGGTTTCGAAATTCATCAAATTCTTCTTTAGCATCAGTTGATAACATCATGTGGTTTTTCTTGTGTAGACCCTTCGTATGGTTGAATACAGTGTTGGGTTTTTGTTTTAATTTTTTGAATATTGAACCAGATTTGCATCCCTGGAATTATCTTCCATTGGTCATGTCTATCACTCTTTTTTTTTAATGTTTTATTTATTTTTGAGAGAGAGATAGAGACAGCATGAGCAGGGGAGGGTCAGAGAGACACACACACATAGAATCTGAAGACAGGCTCCAGGCTCTGAGCTGTCAGCACAGAGCCCGATGCGGGACTCGAACTCACGAACCATGAGATCATGACCTGAGCCGAAGTCAGATGCTTCACCGACTGAGCCACCCAGGGGCCCCTGTCTATCACTCTTTTTACACATTGTTAGATTTACTTTGTAATATTTTGTCGAGGATTTTTGTATCAAAGCTCAAGAGAGCTATTGATCTGTAATGTTTTTTTTTTTTTTTGTTGTTGTTGTTGTTGTTTTTGGTACATTCTTTGTCCAGTTTTAGTATCAGAGTCCTAATCGCTTCATATAATGAATTGGGAAGTGTCCCCACCTCTTCTATCTTCTGTAAGAGATTACATAAAATCGGTGTTAGTTCTTTTTAGGCATTGGGGAGAATTTCGCAGTGAAACCATCTGGATCTAGGTATTTTATTTTGAGAGTGTCAAAAATTCCAAATTCTATTTCCTTTCATAGTTATAGGGCAATTCAGATTAAGTGTTTAATATTAGATGAGCTCAGGTAGTTTGCACTTTTCAGAGAACTGGTCCATTTCATCTAAGTTGTCAAATTTACGTGTGTAGAGTTGTTTCAAGTATGTCATTATTATCATTTTGATGTCTGCAGGGTCTGTAATGATATTCCCTCTTTCACTCCTAATCTGGTTATTTATGTTCTCTCTTATTTTTCCTTTACCGGGTCTTGTTTGGGGAATGTCAATTGTATTGATCTTTTCAAAGTGCCAGCTCTGTGATTCATTAATTTTTCTTTATTGTTACTCTGTTTTCAATTTCATTGATTTTTGCTGTGATCTTTCTTAGTTCCTTCCTTGTGCTCATTCTCGGTTTATTTTTCTCTACTTTTTTGAGGGTCTTGAGGTAGGATCTTAGATTATTGATTGGAGACATTTCCTCTTTTCTGACATACACATTTAGTGCTGTAAATTTACCTCCTAGCACTGCTTTTGTTATGTCTCACGGATTTTAATGTGTTGTATTTTCATTTTTATTCAGCAAGATGTATTTACAAAATTTATTTACTGGTTTATTTATTTTTGAGAGAGAGAGACAGACAGAATGTGAGTGGGGGAAGGGCAGAGAGAGAGGGAGACACAGAATCCAAAGCAGGTCCCAGACTCTGAGCTGTCAGCACAGAGCCAGATGCGGGGTTCGAACTCATGAGCCAAGAGATCATGACCTGAGCCTGAGCCGAAGTCGGACACCCAACTGAGGGAGCCACGTAGGCGCCCCAGTACAATGTATTTGTTAAAATTTCCCTTGAAGCTTCTCATTGAGCGATCAATTGTTTAGGAGTGCGGTTTTTAGTTTCCGAGTGTTTGGAATTTTTCAGTCATCTTTCTTTTCTTGGTTTCTAGTGATTTCTTTGTGGTCAGTGCCCTATCTTGTTTTCTGTGCCACTGGCACTTGAAAAGTATGAGGAATCTGCTGTTGTTGGATAGAATGGTCAATGTTAATTAGGTCTTTTACTTGATGGTGTTTTGAGTTTTTCAATACCCTTGCTGATTTTCTGTCTAATGGTTGTTGAGAGAAGGATGTTGAAATTTCCAACCTTAATTGTACCTGTGCCTATTCTTTCAGTTATAAATGCATAACCGATGCTAACATTTTACTATTTTGAGAGACGTGTAGAAACCTTACCTCCCTTAACCTTCTCCCTTTTTAAAATATGATAAATATTTCCTGCATAGACATTTAGAGTCTTATCAGGCATTGTTATTATTTTTCCTTCATTGTTAAACATAATCTGGAATGATCAAGAGAAGTCGTTCATGCATTTACCTGTATTTTCTGATCTTTTTTTCTTTCTTCCTTCTTGATGACCCAAGATTCCTTCGTTAATCATTTCTTTTCTCTTAAGCCTTTTTAGGGTAGGTCTGTTAGTGACAAATTCTTAGTTGTCCTTCACCTGAGAATGTCATTATTTCCCTTTTACTCCTGAAAGATAGTTTCACTGGATGTAGGACTGTGGGTTTACAGTTCTCTGAAAAAAAATTTTATTTAATATTTACTTATTTTTGAGAGAGAGACAGAGAGAGACAGACAGAGACAGAGTGCGAGTGAGGAAGGGGCAGAAAGAGAGGGAGATGCAGAATCTGAAACAGGCTCCAGGCCCTGAGCTGGCAGCACAGAGCCCGACGCGGGGCTCGAACCCACGAACTGTGAGATCAAGACCTGAGCCGAAGTCGGATGCTTAACCAACGGAACCACCCACCCGGGCGCCCCTAAGTTCTCCTTTAGCACTGGAGAAATGGACAACTTTCTTCTGGCCTCCATATTTTTTGATGAGAAATCCTTTGTCATTGGAATTACTCTCTCCCTATTGGGTAGTTATTTCTCTATCAGCGATTTTAAGATTGTTTGTTTGCCTTTGGTTTTCAGACGATTGTCTTGTGCCTTTATGTGGATTTCGTTGTGGTTCACTCGGTGTCCTGAATCCGCAGGTTTCTATACCTTTTGCCTGTTTTGGGAAGTATTCAGCAGTTATCTCAAGTCGTTTTGTAGCCCCACCCCATTTCTCTTCTCTTTCTGAGACTTCCATGACCTAATGTTAGACCTTTATTCCCCTGGGAGAATCTGTTCATTGTTTTCCAGTCTGTCGTTTACATTGTATAACTTCTGTCGTTCTATTGTCAAATTCAGCAATTCTGTCCTGGCCCTCCATTTCCCTCCTGATCCCATCCTTTGAGTTTTTGTATTTATAACTTGTAAAGTTTACATTTGGTTCTTTTTTTTTTTTTTGGTTTATTTTATTTTGAGAGGGACATAGACNTCGGAACTGCCAGCCCAGAGCCTGATGCAGGGCTGGAACTCAAGAAACCACGAGATCACGACCTGAGCCGAAATCAAGAGTCGGCTGCCACCCAGACACCTTTGGTCCTTCTTTATAGCTTCTGTTTCTTTGCTGTGAATTTCAGTACCTTGGCTGAGGCTTTATAGTTTTGAGTTCAAGGGTGTTCATGAGTGTGTTTCAAGTGTATTTATAATTTCTTATTCAAGCAATCTTATGATACCTGCTTTACAATGTCTGTCAGGTAATTCTAACACATCTGCCATTTTTCTAGTGAATTGTAGTGCATACATTTTTTCATTCAGTTTGACATCTTCTTGGTTCTTGGTATAAGCGATTTTTTTCTTTTTCCATCGTAACCTGGACGTTTTGCATATTGTCTGAGACTCCGGACTGTGTATAGACCTTTCGTTGTAGCGAGTTTCCTCTGACTCTGCACAGTGGAAAGGGGGGCACTGCCTCATTACCGCTAGTTGCCAGCAGAAGTCTGATTTCCCCACTTAGTCTTGCTTCACGCTGAAGTGGGGGGCAGTCGTTATTACCGGGGAGCAAGGGTGAGAGTTTTGTGTTCCCACTAGGACTCCACCGACATCTCCCTGGCTGCCATTGGTGGGAGTGCCTCATGAGTACTCCCACCACGACCAACAGTGACACCATGGTGTAGGCAACTTCCTTACCACTGACCAGTGTTGTAAATCTCCGCCCTCCACTTGGGCCCCTTGGTACCTCCTCAGTGCGTGAGGATGAGGGGTGTTTTGTTACTACCCGACGATGGACGAAGTCCAGGCTTTCCACATGGTTTCTACCAACTACATGATTTGGGATGGGGGCGTGGCACTTGTACCGCTTGGCGTGAATGTAAGCACCACCTTCTTTCTTTCTTTTCTTTTCTTTCTTTCTTTCTTTTTTTTTTTTTTTACAAATAGTTTATTATCAAGTTGGTTTCCATATAACACCCAGTGCTCATCCCCACAAGTGCCCTCCTCCATACCCATCTCCCCCCTCCCCCNTATAGGTAAACCACATCTTCTGGATCCATTCATCTGTTGATGGAACTTAGGCTCTTTCCATGTTTTGACTATTGTGGAGAGTGCTGCTATGAACATTGGGGTACATGTGCTCCTATGCCTCAGCACTCCTGGATCCCTTGGGTAAATTCCTAGCAGTGACCACCTTCTTTCTTGAACCTTCTCTGATAGGACACTTGCATGGAGGTTGGAATGCCTCAGAACCTGGTGAAGTTAGAATTCTAGGCTCCCTACTTAGCCATGGGTGGCGTGGGTAGAGGTCAGGCCACAGGTTCTTTCCAGTGATGTTTGACTGTATTACAAAGGTTAGTTTCTAAATAGCAAAGGTTATTTTCCCTTGCTAGGCTGCCTCTTCCTTAAACCTTAAGCTAGAGAGAGTATGCTTTATTGTTTTCTCTTTTTTGTTTCTTTTTAAACATTTTTTAATGTTTATTTATTTTTGAAAGAGAGAAAGAGAGAAAAACAGCATGGACGGAGGAGGGGAAGAGAGAGAGGGAGACAGACACAGAATCCAAAGCAGGCTCCAGGCTTTGAGCTGTCAGCACAGAGCCCGAAGCAGGTTTCGAACTCACGAACTGTGAGATCATGACCTGAGCCGAAGTCAGACACTTAACCGACTGAGCCACTCAGGTGCCCCTTGTTTTGTCTTTTAATTGTGCCCATTGGCATTTCCAGGTCACTGGCTTCTCCAGCACCCAGTCTGAGACATCAGGCAAAAACAACACCCAGGGAACTTATCATTATGTCACTCTTTGGGTCCTAAGGTTTTTAGCTGGTCTGTATTTTTCTCTCCACCTTTCAGAAGCTCATGTTTGTGACATACATCATATCCGGGGCTATAGTTGTACTTTGTGGGAGGAATAGGAAAAAGCATGTCTATTCCGTATTCCCCCACGTAAGCCTAATTTTGAACTCTCTATTCTGTAACATTGCTCTATGTGTCTGTCTGTTAGCCAATTCTGCACTTTCTCAATAGCTATAACTGTGTAATAAGCCTTAAAACCAAGTGGTGGAGGGGCGCCTGGGTGGCTAAGTCAGTTAAGCGTCTGACTTCAGCTCCGGTCATGATCTCACAGTTCTTGGGTTCGAGTCCCTCATCGGGCTCTGTGCTGACAGCTCAGAGCCTGGAGCCTGCTTCAGATTCTGTGTCTCCCTGTTTCTCTTTCCCTCCTCTGCTCATTCTCTGTTTCTCTCTGTCTCTCAAAAATAAATAAATGTTAACAATTTTTTTAAAGAATCAAGGGGTGTAATTCATCTTAGTTTAGTCATCTTTTTCCAAATTGTTTTTTATTCTAATTGGGTTTTTTTTTTTTTTACTCTTTCATATGAATTTTAGAACTAGTGTCTGTATCTATAAAACTACTTTAAGAGTTTGATTGGAATTACATTAAATTAATAGTACAGTTNCTAGCTGTCAGCCCAGAGCCCGACGCGGGGCCCGAACCTACAAACCGTGAGATCATGACCCGAGCCGTAGTCAGACGCTCAACCGACGGAGCCACCCAGGCGCCCCGGTATTTGGTAGTTTTCAACATACAGATGGTGTACTTTTTAGATTTATACCTAATTATTTCATTTGTTTGCAATTATAAAAGTTGCATTGTTGAAAATGTTTCTATTTCCAATTGTACATTGCCACTCTATGTAAATGTGATTGATTTTTGTGTGCTAACCTTGTATCTTCCAAGCTGGTAAACAACTTATTAGTTCTAGTGTAGATTCTTAGCTTATATAGGTAGACAATCATGTTGTTTGTGAGTAAGGGTAGTTTTACTGCTCACTTCCAATTCGTGGGCCTTTGCTGTCTTTTTACTTTTGTACACTCGCTAACCACCCAGGTATGATTTTGAATGGTAACAACTATGGGACGCCTGGGTGGCTTAGTTGGTTAAGCGCCAACTTCAGCTCGGGTCATGATCTCACGGTTTGTCAGTTCGAGCCCCCACGTTGGGCTTTGTGCCGACAGCTCGGAGTCTGGAGCCTGCTTCAGATTTTGTGTCTCCCTCTCTCTCTGCCTCTTCCCTGTTCACACTCTGTCTCTCAAAAATATAGAAACATTAAAAAAATTTTTTTAGATGAATAGTAACAGTTAGCAGACCATCATTGCCTTGTTCTGATCTCAGGTGAAAGCACTTTCATGATTAAGTATGGTATTGGCCGTATGTGTTTTGTACATACCCTTAATCACGGTGTAGAAGTTCCCTTCTATTACTCATTTGCTGAGAATTTTTGTCATGAATGGGTTTTACACTTATTCCCAGTGCTCATCTGTATCAGCTGATAGGATTTTCAACTGTTGAAAATCAGTTTCAACTGACAGCCTGAATGTGCCCACGTGCTAATGTCGCACTCTTGGCTACAGTGTTTGGAAATGGAAATATGTATGCGTGCATGTTGGTGTGCTTCCTTGGGAAAGAGCAGTTTTTCAATTCTACAATTTGTACTTAAGGTGAAAGCACACTTAAAATGGGTTTACCTCGCAGTGTCCTGCTGTCCTGTTAACAGATGACTAAACTTATATTCACATTGAACTTCTAGAAAGTAAATAAAACCTGTCACAGTGG
>NW_027530632.1:2564636-2565602 GCF_008692635.1 Crocuta crocuta
AAAACCTGGTACAGTGGCCATAGTAGGCACTCAGTAAATGTTTTGAGTACCCTTCAGTTAGTTTTTTTTTTAATACATATTTCTGCTTGCTTTTCTGACCTTGTTGAACCAGCTTATGGACCAGAGTATTAATGAAATATTGCAGAAGAGAGTTGGAGAAAATTGGTATATGATGCAGATACTACACAAAAATCGTCTTTCTTGTAACAAAAAATGCAGTTTTATTATTGCTTGAGGCTCAGCTGTTTTAAGTGAATATTAAAGGGCTTGGAGAAAAAAAAAAAAATCAGCTGATGTGATTTTCAACTTTCAACTGTATATATGTTGGTTTGCATTTATTTATTTATTTATTTATTCGTTTGTTTGTTTTTGAGAAAGAGAGAGAGAGAGTGCATGAGTCAGGGAGGGTGACATGGAGAGAAGGAGAGAGAGAATCTTAAGTAGGCTCCATGCCCAACATGGATCCTGACACAGGGCTGAATCTCATGACCATTAGATCATGATCTGAGCCGAAATCAAGAGTCAGATGCTTAATCTGAGCCGAAATCAAGAGTCAGATGCTTTACTGTTGAGCCTCCCAACAACTGAGCCACCTTGGTGCTTCTAATTTTTTATTTTTTATTTTTTTGAGAGAGAGTGATTTTTTTTTTAATACGGAACGAGGCATGCATTTTAAGGATGAATTTCGCCTGATCATAGTATATTATACTTTTCTATATATTGCTGAACTCATGTTTGCCAATGTTTTGAGGATTTTTATACCTTTGTTCATTAGGTACATTGGACTATAGTTTTCTTTTTTGTACTATCCTAATGTCATTTTGGTTTCAGAGTAATGCAGCTATCATAAAATTTCTTATGAAATGTTTCCTCTTCTCCTGTTTCTTGGAATAGATTTTGTAGAATTAGCGTTACCTTTTGTTTTTGTTTTTGTTTTAATGTTTGGTAGAATTCCCCAATGAAAAC
>NW_027530632.1:2565648-2567167 GCF_008692635.1 Crocuta crocuta
TTTTGAAACTGGAGTTTTCATTTTTGGGAGATTTTACCTAAATATTAAATTTCTTTAATAGTTACACAGCAATTCAGGATATAGTTAATCTTGCGTGAGCTTTAGTAGTCTGTGGTTTCCAAGAAATGGATCCATTTAGTCTAAATTGTCAAATTTATATGAATAGAGTTGACTGATGTATTCCCTATTATCCTTTTAATATCTGTATTATCTTTAGCTATAATTTTCTTTCATTCTTGATATTGGCAATTTGTATTTTCTCTCCTTTTTTTCTCTTAAGCTTTACTAGAAGTTTATCAATTTTTTAAAATCTTTTCAAGAACCAACTTTGTGGTCCATTGTTTTCCCCTATTTTTTCTTCTGTTCCAATTTCTTAGACTTCTCCTTATTATTCCTTTCCTTCTTCTTGCTTTAGGTTTCTTTTCTTTTCTTTCTTTTTTTTTCTTTTACTAGTTTCTTGAACTACGAACTTAGATTATTGATTTCAGACTTTACTTAATTCTAATGTAAGCACATATTACTGTAAAATTTCTGAACGTTCTCTAGCTGTATTCCACAAGTTTTGATATGTTGTATTTTCATTCAGTTAAAAATATTTTTTTGATCTTCCTCTTAGACCCATGGATTATTTAGAAGTGTTTTGTTTAATTTGTAAGTGTTTAATGGTTTTTTTTGTTTAATTTTTGAGAGAGAGAGACAGAATGCAAGCAGGCGAGGGGCAGAGAGAGAGGGAGACAGAGAATCTGAAGCAGGCTCCAGGCTCTGAGATGTCAGGCTCGAACTAGTGAGCTTTCAGATTATGATCTGAACCAAAGTTGGATGCTTGACTGACTGAACCACCCAGGCACCCTAATTTGTAGGTGTTTAAAGGTTTATCCATTATCTTTTTCTTACTGATTTTTACCTTAATTCTATTATATTCTTTGAATATATCAATTCTTTTTAGCTTGTTAAGGTTTGTTTTAGGACCCATCATCTCGTCTACCTTGGAGAATGTTCACCGGTACTTTTTTTTTTCTACATGAATTATTAAAGAAAAGGAAGATAGTTTCTAGACGTATGCTAATAAAATTTATTTTCAAACATTTTCCAATGCTAATTATAGGGGCAGGACCCTGGACCAGAGCATAGCACTATCACCTGGGTACAAATACTGTTTAAAAGCATAAAGTGGAAAGTGAATATGTTTGTAAACATCACTATTCTACCTTTTTTTTTTAAGTTTATTTATTTTGAGAGACAGAGAGAGAACCAGCGAGTAGTAGCAGGGGGAGAGAGAGGGAGATTCTCAAGCAGTTTCCACACTTAGCGTGGAGCCCGACGCGGGGCTCGAACTCACGAATCATGAGATAATGACCTGAGCCGAAATGAAGAGTCAAATGCTTAACCGACTGAGCCACCCAGGCTCTCTGCTATTTTACCCTTCTTAAATATCCTTTTCTGAAAGGAACTCAATTTTATGTAATATATTTTTGTTGTATAATTAAAGACGGTACTTAAAACTTTTTTACGGGCTCCA
>NW_027530632.1:2567235-2577595 GCF_008692635.1 Crocuta crocuta
GTTCGCAAAATTGTATATTTGCCAGACTAATTGTTGTTATTATGTTATTATTGACAATTATGCCAATAAATTCTGAAACAATTTCTAGTAGATTGTTAGTAAGCAATTCATACATAAGTGTTAGTAAATAACTTTTAGCAAATTGCAGCAAAACAATGCTTAATGACCCCCATCCAAGCACAGTTAAGGATCCGTCTTATTTGTTTTAGGAGCGACAGGACTTCATTGCCATTTCAGCACTGAGTGGTCACTCACAGCATCCATGCTATCTTGGTTTCTATGTTTTGAAAACACATGTGAGTCTCTAATTATGTCACGGTTGTTTCCTGTCCAGAAAGCTATATGTTATGTCTGTCTCCTTATATATGCGTCTTGTTATTTTGCCCATCAGAGATGAATTCATCTGGGGCACCTGGGTGGCTCAGTCACTTGAGCATCTGACTTCAGCTCAGGTCATGATCTCACAGTTCCCAAGTTCAAGCCCCACATCTGGCTCAGTTCCTTCAGTGTAGAGCTCGCTTCGGATCCTCTGTCCCCCTCTCTCTGGGCCCCTCCCTGACTTGCACTTTCTCTTCCTCCAAACTAAGTAAAAATTTAGCTTTTTAAAAATGTTTATTTATTTTTGAGAGAGATACAGAATGCAAGCAGGGGAGTGGGAGAGAGAGAGGGAGACACAGAATCTAAAGCAGGCTCCAGGCTCTGAGCTGTCAGCACAGAGCCTGATGTGGGGCTCGAACTCACAAACTGTGAGATCATGACCTGAGCCGAAGTCAGACGCTTAACTGACTGAGCCACTCGGGCTCCCCTAAAATAAGTAAAAAATTAAAAAAAGAGAAAGAAACGAATTCTTTTATGGCAGAAGGCAGCATCAGCCGCAGCCTATCCTGAAGATGGTTACTGTCAAGAGGAAGAGAAGTACAAAGAGAAAGATACTGTAGAGGCTTTGAGAAGCGGCCTGATTTTCAATATGTACCTTTTATGGGTTGAAATGTGTCTCCCCCAAATTCATATATTGAAGTCTTACCCCCCAGGACCTCAGATTGTGACTTCACTTGGAAATAGAGTCTTTACAGAGCTAATCAATTTAAAATGATGTCATTAGTGTGTGCCCCAATCCAGTAAGAGTAGTGTCCTTACAGAAAGAAGAGATTTGGACAGAGGCAGACACACAAAGAAGGAAGACGGTGTGAAGACCCAGGGAGAAGACGGCCATCTTACAAGCCAAGAGAGGCGTGGGACAGAGTCCGCCTCACGACCCTCAGAAGAAACCACGTCTGCCAACACCTTGATTTTGGACTTTGAGCCATTATGGGAGTGTAGTTCAGCACATTTTTTTTCTTGTGGTCGGTCACTTGAGGAAGAAATGACACACACACACACACACACACAGAGAGAAAGAAAGAGAGAGAGAGAATCTGCTAGAAAGATTTCTCTATAACTTTTCCCTTTCAGAGTTGGAGGAGACTGTGAACTGAATAACTGCTGAGTAACTACTTACCCGTCTGCAATAGGATACCCTGCAGCTCTTTTCTAAAGGCAGCTGAGAATCTCTTTGATATATAGGTCCCAGGTCTTTTTCTTATTCTGACCTCTTCTACCTATTCAATACATTGATCAGTTGAAGTTCAAAGGGTTTCGCAGCTTGAACACCCTCAACGCAAAGAAAGGCAATAAGCTCAGGCAACTTTTGTGACGTGTGTCCGTCAGCAAGCCTGACGTGACACAAGACTCTTTGTTGCCTTAAAGAATAGAGATAGAAGGATGACAGCCATGCACTGAGGATCTGTATTTAGCTTCTCTCTCTGTGCCAGGGTAGACTTCACTTGCATCTGGACTGGGCTAGCTATTTTCCTCTCTAGGGATGCCTGAAAGTCTGGTACTGACCCTTGGCTAAGGGAAGGATGAAGGGGCTAAGGATTTATAATATGCTATTTAAAGCTCAAAACTCCCTCGGAGGCATCATATACTGACGTTTCTACATGGGTTAGGGTACATTAGTTTGCACCAATGGTTTCACAGTTGACACGGTCTGGTTTTAGTTGTGACCAGTGGAGTATTAAAGACCCCTTGGCAAACTTGGGTCTCGGGTTCCCTGAGACCAAGGTACCTTGAAAATATCTTAGGGGTCCATAATCTGAATGTACAGCACCTCCTCCTCAACGGAAAAAGGACTCTGACAGGGAACCTGGACATGTCAACACCCTCAAGGATTGACTGCTTTTCTTCTTTTGCTGTCCTTACCTTGATTAAAGCCTTATGTGTGAAAGGTCCTTTCAGCTTTTTGATCCTGTGTGATTGTTATACCCACAAAGCCTAGATTCAAGGCTGAGACCTTGAGCCCTTCCTAAAATTTACTTTAAAGGGTAAAGCAAACCCAAGTTCTGGAGACCACAAATTGTAAAGAGAATGGGAAAGCAGCAGGGACCCCATTCGTTGCTGGGTTTTGAGACAGACTCAAGGCCTGGATAAGAGTCCGTAAAGATGTCTGGGATGCTGGATCTCAGTTCTAAGTGTAAATGGAGGGAAACTGGGGAGCTGCATAGGCATAGAATAGATACTCCTGGGCCATCAGATCCCAGTTTCCCTAACTCTATCAAGAATATAACTCTAGTTGGACGGTGAAGGTAATTGAGGCCCCCGGTAAAAATTAAAGTGGGTCTTGGGGCGCCTGGGCGGCTCATTCGGTTAAGTGCCCGACTTTGACTCAAGTCATGATCTCACGGTTCGTGGGTTTGAGTCCCGCATCGGGCTCTGTGCTGACAGCTAGCTCAGAGCCTGGAGCCTGTTTCAGATTCTGTATCTCCCTCTCTCTCTGACCCTCCCCTGCTCATGCTGTCTCTGTCTCTCTGTCAGAAAGAAATAAAACATTAAAAAAAAATCAAAAAAATTAAAATGGGTCTTGACAGTTATTTCTGCTGGTTCACATGATTTCTGTTCTTCTAGAGACCATGTCCAGGGCAAAAAGCATTACAGAATATAAGAGAGCAAAAGCTGCAGCATAATGAAAATTGGACAATTAAATCAAGGTCATCCGCCAAAGGCACACATTCTAAATAACTATTAAATTCACTGCTTTCCATAAACTATTTGTTTTGAGTGGTGGATTAAATTAGTCGAAGACAGTTTTATATTCTGGGCACTCTAGAGGCTCTAAATGGGGTATCTCTTGTAAAGCATATGTGAATCAAGGAGTTAGGAAATACAAGAGAACAGCAGAAGCATTTACTCACAGAAAGAAAGGAATAAGCACAAGGAGACTGTCTACCGTTAGAGAAGTGGTCAAATAAATTATAGCACGTCCAAATGGAATATTATGTAAGCATTAAAATGATAATTAAGATTATGGAAAAACATAAACAAGATGTTTGATAAAATGTTATGTAAAACCGGAAGAATCCAAAGTGGCCTATAAAAATATTAGAGCATATAATTACATATGCAAGTTGAAGGAAATATATTAAATTTGGAATTACAATTTGGAGTGGGCTGGTAGGTTTTTTTTAACTTTTTAAAATGTTTTTATTTACTTTGTTTGACAGAGAGAGAGAGAGAGAGAGAGACAGACAGAGCATTATTGGGGGAGGGATAGAGAGGGAGACATACAGAATCCGAAGCAGGCTCCTGGCTCTGATCTGTCAGCACAGATCAAGGCAGTGCTCAAACTCACGAGCCGTGAGATCATGACCTGAACCAAAGTCAGACGCTTAGCCGACTGAAGCACCCAGGTGCCCCTGGGCCGTTGGTTTTTAATTAAAATGAATACTGTTGTATGGACTTTCTGTATGTACATACATATATGTATATCTTCTGTATGTGTCTATTTACGTATAAAAATAAGACATTTAGTGGTGGACACATTAGTATGGAGTTTTTTGGAGATGTCTCTTATCGTTTAGAGCAGTACATTCCACTGGAACTTGCTGGAATTTTCTGGAAATCTGTGCTGTCCAGCATGGTAGATACTAGCCATGTGTGTCTGTCAAGCACTTGAAATGTGGCTAGTGTGGCTGAGCAATCAAATTGGTCAACTTGAACTAGTTAAAATTTAAATTCAAGTAGCCACCCATGACCAGTGGTTACCATATTGTTTTCTAAAGAGCACCAACCTGTAGCCAGAAGATAGAGAATATTTAGTAGCAGGTTCGTTAGTCTGGATTTTTTGGTCAGTTGTCATTCATATTTTTTCTATAATCATTGGAACCTCTGAAAGTAATCTGGCATTTACTTCTCCCTTTGGAGCAAGAGCTCCGGCACAAGGTGCTCTGTACAGAATTGTAAAAGTTAAAAGCGCTCCGCTTACTCTCCATTTCAGTGGAGTTTCAGTACCTCAGTTTTGGCATATCAAAAAATCTTTACTGTAACCACAAGTATACCAGAGACCCACAGTTCCCCTAATGGCTCCCTCTTTCTCCAACAAAAACATGAGACCAGAAAACCACCAAGTCGTATGCTTCCTGCACAGTCAATAACCGAGTCAATATGAATCGGGGAGAAAAGAGCATTCACTCTCTTATCTGAGAAAGAAAATGTGGAGGCTCCTTGTAAACTGTTTCTTTGCTTTTGGAATCCTGTTCTCATGTGTATCTATTAAGCAATGCCCACCGGAGTCAGATAGAGCTCATCCTGACTTCTGTATTACCACCNTCAGCACAGAGCCCAATGCGGGGCTCGAACCCACGAACCACGAGATCATGACCCAAGTGAAAGTCGGACGCTTAACCGACTAAGCTACCCAAGGGCTCCAAGTTGGTTCTTGATGGATGGGAGAATTCGGATGAGAAAAGAGTAAGAGAGAAAAACGGACTCAAACCTGGTGTGATGTTCTTCCCAGACTCGTTTAGACAAGTTATGATTATTACTGATAATATGATAATGTGCTTGGGGACTGTTCTGATAGACCTAAATGAAATTTTTTAGACTGGAGATATTTACTAACCTACTCTCCATCTACCTATCACATAGTAGTCTAAATATCTTTAAACACTTTCATCTTGTATCTGGTCTAACAATGATTTCCTAATCAGTTTTTTCCCTGTGACTTTACCAACAGTAAAGTCTTTTACTTGGCAGATTTAGAGGCTTAGTCTCTTGAATGAAACTTAAACAAAACTTTGACATCATGAATTTGTCATATTTGTTTTTCTTAAGAATGTGCAGGTCCTACCAAGATGGCTCAACTCATGAGAACCTACTGGAATGAAGGAAGAACAGCCCGGAGTCGAGTAATACCACAGTAGGAAGAATGTTGAAAACTTGGAGAGGGAGTCTAGAGCCAGAGTATTGGATGTCCCCATGGTGTGGACAATTACAGTGCATGTCTCCAACCTCGTACTTCCTGAAAGTTCCTGGAAAAGTCATTTGGTGCCAGAAGGATGTCAGAGGACTGGAGGAAAGGTGAGTTGAGTAGTACTTTATGCTACTAAGGGATGACCAAATCCCCTAGCAAAGATTGGGTGTGCAGTACTCATTTATCAAATTGGTTGCAGGAAGTTATTCTGTGTTTCACTGGCAAGGGCTTTGTCTCTTATTTTCATTTTTCTTTTAGCTAAAATTGTATAATTGGCCTGGCAACTTTTTACATGTTGGTATGTCGCTTTAAATAGTCATTTGTAATTCTTTGTGTTTGTGATCAGAGAGATTCTAGATAGAGAGCTGCCCATTTGTTGAAAATACCTTTGAAAAATTGTAGGTAGTTGATTGCAGGAAGTGGTTGTTTGTATGCACCAGGAGACCGCCTAGTCCAAAGAGAGATCCATCCTGAGGTAGAGAAGGAACAGAAAATCCTTTCAGCCGATATCACAAAAATCTACTATCTTATTCTCTGTTGTTAAAGCAACAGATAGTTTCTCGTGTTGGGCATAGTGACTTGAAGGATTGGCTGGAATAGACAAAGAGCTGGAACTTTCTCTGTAAATATAAGTAGTATTATTAAATGGAAACTATTTCCTCACCTACTTACTGTTGCAAGTTGGGTTCTCCTGGAAGTAGATCCAGAGGTAGAGTTTAGCAGGCAGGTATGAAGAGATCAACACATATGGGCAGAAGGAGAAGTCCAAACGAATGTCAGCCCCACTGATGCGTTGGCAACCCTGGGTGGGGAGGGTGCTCTGGAGTTAAAATAGCCCTTCAGAGTTGTTTCCTGTTTGATTGAAATGGCCACACATTAAATCACCACATGGATCAGGCTAGTGCTAACTTTGTGGCTCCCTGCAGCCGAGATATCAGTGACAGCTGAAGACTTCCTAGCAGCTGGGGCATGTCTATCAATGAGAGGGGATCCCGGTGGAACATAAAGGGGTCCACCTCCTTAGTCATGTAATTCTGTGAAACCAAATTGCCTAATCTAGAGGGAAATTAACAAGCTTGTTAAATTTATCATATTTAATGGAGCACATATTTAATTAGTCTAGGGACTTAGCTTATGTATATTGAGAATAAATGGTCTCAAGAACTCATACACTCAATAGGAGAAATCAAGAAGAAAAAAATGTGCTCAAAAGGGAACAATTAAATTTTAGGTAATGGCTGACCTTTAGTAACAAAGGAATGTGAACATTGTTATCAAAGCCAACTTTAAGAAAATGTTCTAAACGAAGACTTGAGCAAAATTACAATAGTTTCAATATTATGTAACACATAGGGGCTGCGGGGTGGCTCAGTTGGTTAAGTGTCCAACTTCAGATCAAGTCATGATCTCATGGTTCATGGGTTCGAGCCTCGTATCAGGCTCTGCACTGACTGCTCAGAACCTGGAGCCTGCTTCACATTCTATGTCTCTCTCTCTGCCCCTCCCCACTTGAGTGCGCGCTCTCTCTCTCTCTCTCTCTTTCAGAAATAAATATTTAGAAAAATATTATGTAACAAATAAATATGAGAGGGTTTTAAATGCTATTACTCTTAGTTATCATAAATCATATACAAATTAAACTATTTTGTTAAATTTGTCTTTAAAGATAGTGATAACATCTTAAACTTTCTAGAGAATATCTACAAAAATAGCTGTAACTAACATCATACTTAATGGTGAGACACTTGACTTTTTCCCCCTAAGATCATGTTCCCTGCCTCTGCTCTTTTTCCAAATCATAGTGAATGTTCTAGCTAATGCAATAAAGCAAGAAAAGGAAATAAAATATATACAGACTGGGAAGTAAGAAATAAAGCTGTCTTTGTATATGATATGATACTTTCTGTAGAAAATTCTAAAGAATTCACAAACAAAACTCCTGGAACTAATAAGGAATTTTAGTAAGGTTTCAGGAGACAAAGTCATTATTACAAAAGTCAATCATTTTCCTATATACCAGCAATAAACAAGTGGAATTTGAAATTAAAAACAATACCATTTAGATTGGCAATTCCCAAAACGAAATACTTACGTACATCTTAAACAATATTTGCACAAGAGCCATATGAGGAAAACTACAAAACTCTGGCAAATAAATTCAACGAACTAAATAAATGGAGAAATATTCCATGTTCATGGATGGGAAGACTCAATATTTTTATGTTGTCAGCTCTCCCCTAACTTGATGTATAAATTCAGTGTAATCTCAATCAAAATCTCAGCAATTTATTTTGTAGATATTGCCAAAATGATTCTAAAGTTTATATAGAGAGGCAAAAGACCCAAAATAGCCAACATAAAATTGAAGAACAAAGTTGGAGACCTAACTCTACCTCACTTCAAGACTTACTAAAAGCTACAGGAATCAAGATATTGTGGTATTGGTGAATGACAAATAGATCAATGGAATAGAACAGAGAACTCATGAATAGACCCATATAAATATGGTCAACCCATCTTTGACTAAAAAAAGCAAGAGCAATACAATGGAGTAAAGAAAGTTTGTCTATAAATGGTGCTCGAACACTTGGACATCCACATGCAAAAAAATGAAATTAGATACACACCTTGCACCCTGCACAAAAATTAGCTCAAAATGCATCACAGACCCAAATGTAAAACATAAAACTACAAAACTCATAGAAGATAGCATAGAAATTCTAGATTACCTTGGATATGGCAGTGACTTTTATATACAACACTGAAGGCACAGTCCATGAAACAAAGGCTCGATATACTCTACTTTATTCAGGTTAAAATCTTATGCTCTTTTTTTTTTAAAATATTTTTTATTTATTTCTAGGAGAGAGAGAGACCGCGTGAGCAGGGGAGGGTCAGAGAGAGAGAGGGAGATACAGACTCCGAAATAGGCTCCAGGCTCTGAGCTGGCAGTCAGCACAGAGCCCGACGTGTGGCTCGAACCCACGAACCGCAAGATCATGACCAAAGCGAAAGTCGGACGCTTAACCGACTAAGCCACCCAGACGCCCCCAAAAAATCTTATGCTCTTTTAAAAACAATGTCAAGAGAAGGAGAAATCAAACGAGAGTCTGGGAGAAAATTTTTGCAAAGGACACATCTGATAAAGGACTGTTAGCCAAAACAGCATTACTAATCATAGGGAAATGCAAATCGAAACCACAATGAGATATCACCTCACATCTGTTAGAATGGATTGTTTTTTTTAAAGCAAGAAATAAGAGTTGGCAAGCATGTGGAGAAAAGGAAACCCTTGTGCACTGTTGATGCAAATGTAAATTGGTTCAACCACTATGGAAAACAGAATGGACACGCTTCAAAAAATTACAAATAAAACTATCTTGTGATTTAGCAATTCCACTTCTGGCTATTTATCTGAAGAAAAGATACATGCACCCTCTTGTTCATTGCAACATTATTTGTAGTAGCCAACACATGGAAACAGTGTAAGTGTCTGTCAGTGAATGAAAGGGGAAAGAAGATATTGTACATAACACACACTCGCGTGCACACACACACACACACACACACAGAGGAATGCTATGCAGCCATTAAAAAGAATGAAATCTTGCTGTTTTCAACAGCCTGGATGAACCTGGAGAGCATTATGGTAAGTGAAATAAGTCAGACAGAGAAAGGCCAATATTATATGATCTCTTATCTGTGGAATCTTAACAACAATGACAGAAACATGCTCACAGATACAGAGAGCAGATTGGTGGTTGCAAGAGGCAGGGAGTGGAGGAGAAGAGGAGTTGGTAAACTTTTAAAAACAATTTAAATAACTGAGTAAGATTTTAACTATATATAAAGTATACACACAGAGAATTGTTAAAACTCAACAATAAGAAAACAAACAACCTCATTAAAAAATGGGCCAAAGATCTTCACAGACACTTCATCAAAGATATGTGGATGGCAAATAAGGATATGAAAATATGCTCCACATCAAATGTCGTCAGAAAAATGCAAATTCAAACAACTGTGAGATACCACTACACACCCCTTAGGCCAGTTCCAGGACACTGAGAACACTGAATGCCAGTGGAGCAAAAGGAATTCTCATTTTTTGCTGGTGAGGATGCAAAATCTTACAACCACATTGGAAGACAGCTTGGAGGTTTCTTAAAAAACTAAACATACTCTCACATAGGATCCTGCAATTGTGCTCCTTGGTATTTACCAACAGAATAAAAAACTTGTGTCCACACAAAATCTGTGCATGGATGTTTATTGCAACTTTATTCTTAATTGTCAAAATTCAGAAGCAGCCAAGATGTCCTACAGTAGGTGAAGGGATAAATAAACTGTGGTCCATCCAGACGATGGAATCTTACTTGGCACTAGAAACGAATGAACTATCAAGCCATGAAAAGATAAGGAGATTACATAAATGCGTGTTGCGAAGTCAAGGAAGGTGACACTAAAAGGCTACATACTGTATGCTTCCAAAAGTAGGGCATTCTGGAATAGGCAAAACTGTGGACAGAATAAAAGGATCAGTGGTTGCCAGAGGCTAGGGAGAGGATAAATAGGCAAGGCACAGAGAAATTTTAGGGCAATGGAAATACTCTTGGAGATACCATAATGATGGATATACTAATGCATTTGTCCAAACCCACAGCATGTACAACACCAAGATTGAACTAGAATGTAAATTATGGACTTTGTGGGATTATGATGTGCTGATTTAAGGTTCACCAGTTGTAATTAATGTACCAATTTGGTGGGGAGTCTTGATGATGGGGGTGCTATTGATTTGTGGGGGCAGGGAAATCTTAATATTTTCTCCTCCATTTTGCTGTGAACCTTAATCTGCTTTAAAAAATGTCCTAATCTAAAATAATTAATTAGCAAAAGATAGATGCGTTCGTTCTATATAAAGGATATATATAACACTTGATTTTATTTGCTTACAAAATAATCTCAGTAAGGGGCACCTGAGTGGCTCAGTTGGTTGAGGATCTGACTTCAGCCCAGGTCATGTTCTCACAGTTCGTGGCTTCAAGCCCCACCTCGGGCTCTGCTCCACCC
>NW_027530632.1:2577693-2581979 GCF_008692635.1 Crocuta crocuta
TGTCTGAAACAACAATTTTAGGAATATGTAAATTTAAACATAGATGTTCAACTAAATTGAACTACAATAACTAATACCTTTCTGAGTTTTTTGGTCCATGTGAATGCCAACCAATATTTCAAAATTCATAAACCCTAGTTCCTGCACTTATACCATATGAGTAAAATTTCGTTATGTTATAATTTTCTGAGAAGTTAATTTTTTAATGTCAACCGTGATTGCATGGTTATTTAATTAATTTACAACTTATTCAGAATCTTGCAACTCTAATTTAAGTTCAATGAAATATAAGTGTAGTTGATGAATAATCTTAGGTTAGCTGGAAACGTTTTAAAGAAATCAAAGTGAATAGAGGTAAATAATAGCCAAAGTAATTGATCNAGAGAGAGGGAGACACAGAATCCGAAATAGGCTCCAGGCTCTGAGCTGGCTGTCAGCACAGAGCCTGACGCAGGGCTCCAACCCACAAACTGCGAGATCATGACCTGAGCAGAAGTCAGAAGCCTAACCGACTGAGCCACCCAGGTGCCCTTATAATCTTTCATTTTTTTAGTGTGGTCATATATGTTTATGTTTATTTTCTTTACTTATCTATTAAGACATTTTATGCTTTAAAAACTTTTTAAAATGTTTTTATTCATTAAAAAATTTTTTTTAAATTTATTTCTGAGAGAGAGAGAGAGAGAGAGAGACAGTGTGAACAGGGGAGGGTCAGAGNGCACCCCTGTTTTTATTCATTTTTGAGGCCGAGAGACAGAGCATGAGTGGGGGAGGGACAGAGAAGAGAGGGAGACACAGAATCCGAAGCAGGCTCCAGGCTCTGAGCTGTCAGCACAGAGCCTGACATGGGGCTCGAACCCACAACCTGTGAGATCATGACCTGAGCCAGAGTCGGACATTTAACTACCTGAGCCACGCAGACGCCTCAAGAAATTTTATGTTTAAGTGAGAGGAAATATTGATAGCTCAGAAGACAAAATGTCATTAGAGCATTGTCTGCTTTGAATATGACACAATAAAATGTTATTATTTGTTTTCAGTATATTCTACCTAGATGACAGATGATTTTTGCCTCCTACAACCTGACGGTGCATTCTCAAAAACATCTGTTAATTTTTATGCTCTCTTATGCTTTGGGGAATTCCACAACTATAGACGCCTATAAAACACTGACATAAAGAACAGAGTTTTTAATGTTTGTTATCGAATCATTCTATTACAGTTGTTTTTTGGTATTGTACTGTCTGGACCTTTCTTGTTCTCGAACAGTTGTATTCTCATCTGAAAACTCTTACGATGTTGCTTTCCTCTGAGCTCAAACCTCACAATCAGAGAAATACAAATGAAAAGGTTTTACTGTCTTCCTAACCATATTCATTGCTCCCAAGCCTGCTGCTAGATAGCACCAAAGGATTTTCCTCATCTTCTAACTGATGAATTGGCACTCTTGTGCAGGAAGGAATGTTAGAAATAATTAGCTTTGCTTGGTATGCTCATTATCTTCTTAATTGGCTCAACAGAATGGTAAGGTTGTTCTTTATTAAGGTAAAAAATCTGAAGACAACTGGCAAATTAAAGAAGAAACTCAATCTCCCCTAGGTTAATTTTGTGCAAGACCAGCGCTATAGTACAGAGCTATTTGTAGTAGTGGTTACTCTTCATAATATGTGTGGATTCCTACTTTTATTTCTATGCAAAGGATGATACATTATCAATTGGCTGACTTCTCAAAAACGTCTCTGCCCAGGTATAAAAACTTCTTATGAGATGTTAATGATTGTGACATGCATCAAAAATTTTTTTTTAATCTTTATTTATTTCTGAGAGAGAGAGAGAGTGCAAGCAGGGGAGGGACAGAGAGAGAAGGAGGCACAGAATCCGAAGCAGACTCCAGGCTCTGAGCTGTCATCTCAGAGCCCAATGCAAGGCTTGAACTCACAAGCTGTAAGATCATGACCAGAGTCAAAGTCGGACACCCAACCGACTGAGCCACCCAGGCGCCCCATGACGTACATTTTATAGGAGAGACCCTTAGTTGCTTTAGATTCAGCAATTCCTCTGCCTATCATGGTATATTTTAACCTTTATGATAATCAATTAAGTTGGTATGAAGTGTTATAGGGAGGTTTATGTGCTTCAGAACTGTATCTCAATGAGAGATTTCATTCTTCTGCACTCTGATGTGACGGAGTTCCCGGAATAAAGGAATAGACTTCTCCTCAATCAGAGATTTCTGCTCTCATGTCACATTTATCTAATACCGAGACCATACATCACAGATTTGGGAAAACAGCCTTTAGCGGGGACTATGGACTATTTTAATGTAGTTGGGTTTGAGAGAATAAGCTCATGGATAAATGCTGATGTTACCACGGTAGTCTGACACTGGGGAGACTCAGCCTATGGGGAACTTTCCAAGACTGTTTTTACTTTTTCCAGAAGTAGATAACTTTATGAAACTAGACCGTTGAACATTATCATTGGAATAAGATTTAATTATGTACAATAGGGTACAACCTTTGACACAAAATCTAATAATGATTATTTTCTTGGAATATTGTGGTATTGTTTTTAATAATCTACCTTTATTAGGTATATAATGAAACTCTTTTCTTCCCTTTTTTCCCCTCTATCTCTAAATTTCAAATAACAGGCTTTCATTGTTCAAACTGTAGTTTAACCTGTAATTTAATACTCATGATTAAATGCCTACTGAACTGGACCTTCCTGATAATATTTTTAATCATAGAGTGATTGGCACACTGGTTAAACAGACCTGAAAAAAAATTATGAAGGTAGGAAGTTCTTCTTCTTGCCAAATTGGAGTGATAGGGGCCAGATTCACCCTCCTCTAAGAAACAACACTCCAAAATGGACCAAATAAAATGGAACTGCAGTTTCCAGAGTATGATAAGGAATCCCAACATCCCTGCCCGGCGGTATCAGAAAAGGCTAACTTGGGAGTCAGTACTCTCATCTCCACAGGGTGGTAAGGAGGTTCCCCAATAATTCCTTCCTTCACCACATAACAGGAGTCAAAACCACATAGAAAACCTAGATTTCTACTTCCACCTGGTGGTAACAAACCATCCCACTCCCTTGTTCTTGGGATGGTATCCGGGGAGACCTAGTATAGAATCAGAACGTTCACAACCTTTCACTGAACATGTGTCCATCACCCTCCGTGGTGTCATTGTAGGTCACGTGAAAAACCTGCATCTATGTCTCCACCCAGAAGTAACTAGACCTCTCCTGCCCCACTACTGGCATGGTGCCTGGTGGAGAGTCAGGATTTTTCCCACTACGTAGTGGTAATAAGGTAAATCTCTCTTGGTGTCAGTGAAGCTAAAGTGGTGAACAGTAATCAGATGCACCTCCCCTTACTAGCCATGGTGGTATCAATGAGGCCAAGATGGGAAGCCTGAACTCCTACCCCTGCCCAATGGTCAAAAGAGCCCTTCTCCCAGGTGTGAGCAGAGGCTGAAAAGAGAACCTGACAGTAACGAGATAGCACTTTGCTCACTCATCTAAGCAGTGTCACAAGAAGCCTGATAAAACACAAGATTTGAAAAAGATCCAGAATCTTATAATACCCAAATATCCAGGCTTCAACTGAAACTCACTTGCCATGCAACGCAACAAGATATCAAACTGAACAAGAAAAGATAATCAGCATTACTGAGATGACATAGAGCATAGAATGATCTGACAAGAATAATTAAGCAACCATCATAAAAGTATTTTAATGAGCCATCACATACTCCAAACAGATGAAAAATAGAAGACCTTACCAAAAAATAAGAAATCTTCTAAATGAAGTAAAAGACATAAAGAGGAATCCAAGAGATATTTTGGAACTAAGATACACAGTAACCAAAATGGATGCACTCAACAACAGAATGAAGAGGACATAGGAATTCTCCATAGGAAAGAATCCACGAACTTCAAGATAAAACAATAGAAATCACAAAATCTGAACAACAGAGAGAAAATTGAATAAAAAGCCTAAAGAGATCCTAATGGACAGGTGGGACTGAAGACAGTGATCGAACATTCATGTCTCTGGAATCCCAGAAATAAAGGAGAAATAGAGTGAGGTTGAAAAGCTATTCAAAGGAATAATGGCTGATGATAATTCCCTAGTGCAAAAGATGTCAACATATGGATTCAAGAAGCTGAATGAAACCCTGAGAAATCTGAATAAAGACACATAATAGTCAAACTTTTGAAAACTGAAGACAAAGAATGAAAGCAGATTTTCCATCAGAGACCATGAAATCCAGAAG
>NW_027530632.1:2582133-2582599 GCF_008692635.1 Crocuta crocuta
TTGTCCAGTGTTGAAATAAAAACAGTTGTTAGCCCAGAATCCTGTATCTATTGAAAATATCCTTCAGAATGAAGAGGAAATTAAGATACTCTCAGATGAAGGAAAACGAAGAAAATTTATCACCAGCAGACCTACCCTAAAAGAATGGATAAAGACTTTTTTCCATACAGAAAGGAAATGACAAAAGAAAGACTCTTGGAACATTATCAAGAAAGAAATAACTCAGAAAGAGTAAAAAAACAGAGTTATAGGAAAATAAAACATCACGTNAGAGATACACTAAAAAATATTGTTGATAAATCAAAATGAATTTTAAAAAATGTTCAAGTAAACCGCACAAAGCCAGAGGGGGAAAAACAGAGAAGAGGGGGAGAACAAACAAAAACTAAAATAATAAAATGTCAAATCAAGCCTTAAATAATTACTTTAAATGTTAAGGTCTAAATATACCAATTAAAAGAGATTG
>NW_027530632.1:2582690-2587221 GCF_008692635.1 Crocuta crocuta
GGCAGAATGAATTAAAAAATGTTTTTTCTCCCAAAATTACTTAAATCAGAAGATAGTTGAGGGGCGCCTGGGTGGCTTAGTCGGTTAAGCGTCCGACTTTCGCTTAGGTCGTGATCTCGCGGTTCGAGGGTTCGAGCCCCGCGTCGGGCTCTGTGCTGACTGCCAGCTCAGAGCCTGGAGCCTGTTTCAGTCTGTGACTCCCTCTCTCTCTGACCCTCCCCTGCTCACGCTGTCTCTCTCTCTCTCCTAGAAATAAATAAGACATTAAAAAAAAATTAAAAAAAAAAAATCAGAAGATATTTGGAAAGGGAAGAGAGACCAGATGGGGGAAACAGAAATGAAATAACAACATATTAGATTTAAACCTACATATCACTAATCACATTAAATGCTAATAATCTAAATATCCTAATTAAAAGGAAAGGATTGCCAAATTGGATAAAAATGCAAGAGCTGGGTATATGCTACCTATGAGAAACTGCCAGAATAAATAAAAATACAAGATCCAAGTACATGCTGTCTATAAATAAGTTTAAAGTAAGAGATAGAAAAAAATGGCAGCACTAGTGAAAAGAAAGCCAATGAGCCATTATTAATATCCGATAAAGCAGATTTCACAGCAAATAATATTAGCAGTAATGGAGATACCATATTATAATGATAAAGGTGTCAATTCTTCATGAGGGCATAATAGTCCTAAATAATTTGGCGAAATAAAAGAATTTAGTCCCAAAGGCTGCATGTATGATTCTATTTATGATCCTCTGGAAAAGGCAAAACTATAGGGAAACAAATCAGATCAGTATTTGTCAGGGTTTGGGGGATTTGGGGAAGGGTTGACCATAAAGTTGCTGATTAATAACTTCCATAGAACAGGGGTTGAGAAAGGGTCTGACTGTTAACAGAAAGGAAGAGAGATATTTTGAGGTAATGACACCATTCTCCAGGGTACCATGCTGGCGGGTACATCTCTCTGCATTTGCCAAAACGTGTAGAAGTCTACACCACGAGGTATGATTTTTCATGTGTGCAATTAAAAAAAAACCACAAGATGCTACAGAATCCCAGGTTGAAATGCAGACTGTGACAAATGAAAATAGCCACATTTCGGGGCACCTGGGTGGCTCAGTAGGTTAAGCGTCCGACTTCGGCTCAGGTCATGATCTCACGGTTCATGAGTTCAAGCCCCGCGTCAGGCTCTCTGCTGACTGCTAGCTCAGAGCCTGGAGCCCACTTCAGATTCTGTATCTCCCTCTCTCTCTCTGACCCTCCCCTGTTCACACTGTCTCTCTCTCTCTCAGAAATAAATGAAAACATTTAAAAAATATTAAAAAAAAAAAAAGAAAATAGCCACATTTCAAAGAATGACATTATCACATTGATGGGAATGAAGATGAAAGGTGATGATGTAAAAGCCGTGGATATAACAAACTGACTGTAAGGACAACGACTGAAAGAGCTCTATGCAAACAGTGCTGTAATTAGTAGATGTGTTTATCTCAGAGGTAGAGGTTAGCAATTGAACAAATAATTACAGGATGGGAATCAGCATCCTGAATTGGGTCTAGAGATTACTTAAAAAGAATTCTACGAAATTCAAAGCTGAGGAGTTGTGGCAGAGAGAGGGTGGCCCACAAATCCTACCATATTTACTGTCTGGCCCCTTATAGTAAACGTATGTTGACCCTTGTAGTAGATAATGAGGTCCACCTTTCTCCCTATTGGAGAAAGAAGTTCTAAATCAGTGAAGGAGCAAGACTAGAGTAAGTAAACCTTGTGGTGCTGGATTCGAGTCAGAGTCATCAGTATAAACTCATGTCTACTTTAGTAAACATTTTAACAGAAAGGTTGGTATGTTTGTTTATATGGGTTAATATAGCTACATATATTTCCTAGCTCTGTCCATTAAGATGGCTGCATTGTTTTAAGTGATCCTATCTCTCATTCCTACCGTCTGTATTAAGTGTAAACTATGTCCCACTAAGCCAAACAATTCCATGAACAAACTAAGCACAAAAATACACTTAAACCGGGGCGCCTGGGTGGCCCAGTCGGTTAAGCATCGGACTTTGGCTCAGGTCATGATCTCACGGTTTGTGAGTTTGAGCCCCGTCGGGCTCTGTGCAGACAGCTCAGAGCCTGGAGCCTGCTTCAGATTCTGTCTGTGTGTCTCTCTCTCTGCCCCTCCCCAGTCATGCTCTGTCTCTGTCTCAAAAATAAAATAAACATTCAAAAAAATTTTTAAAAATACATTTACACCATTTTTTCAAAAGCAAATCTTTAAAGATTGTTTTTAATGACAGAGTGAATCTGAATTCCTGACCTGCCATATTACCTGATCACCAGGAGGGAACCAAGCCTAATCTAAGAAAGGATATTTTTATGTAATATATTTCAGAAATCTGGAAAACAATGGCCATCTCTCATAAAATGCTTGAACGATTTTCTGATAGACCTAAGTAGCCACACTTGCTGTGACGTTCCTTACCTTTCTACATGAGACCACCAGTGAGGATGGTGAAGATAGGAACCAGAGGCTCTGTCATATTTATTTGCTTATTCTTTTGTTATACCCTGTGGACCAGACATTACCTCATTCTTCCTTGTTCCCCTACAAGTATCCTTAGATGATTAGAGAAATCTTTGTACTTGTTTCCTTAGAAACTTGCGGAAAGCAAAATATATACCTTTTATACATGCTTATAAATGACATAACTTTCCAACAGTGGAGATATGTGAAAGAGGCAGTCAAGGAAGAGGAAATATATGCAAAAGAATACAAAACCCTGTCTATTAACATGGCCATGTATCTGTCGCCTCCCCATTTCCCCCGTGAACTCACCCCCGAGCAGAAATTTTTTGGTCCTCTCTAAACTTCTCTACTTTGATTTTTTTTTTTCATGTACAGAAATCATCTCTCTCCTGGGNGGCAAATTAATTCTTGGACATATCTGCAGAGAGGCAAAATGCTGTTCATTTGCTGAATGAATGCCTTTTGTGTACATAGTAGAGAGAGTACAGGTCTGTGTGGTTCATCACAGAAGGAACATTAAAATAAAACATTTCCTGGTATAATGCTTCCCCTTCTTAATATATGTTTTTCACGTATGTTTACCTCTTCAGGGGGAGGTGGAGACCTGGAACCCCGCTTTCTGAGGCCACAGCTCCTTGTTGGAGTTCCCTGGCTAATCAGAATTTCAAAGAACACCTACAATGCTTCTCCTCTTTGCTCTTTTCTCCTGAGGTGTTCTAACTCCTTATAGTCATCCTCTCTCCCGTCCCACCCCCAACCAGTAACTCTGNGTCTACAGAAGAAAAGGACAAACATAAAAACCTTAATGGTAGCCAGTAGAGGTAGCAGAAATGGATAATGGCGTTCTTTACCAAGTTTATTCGTTTGTTCATTCAATAAAGATCTGTTGGTTACTACTCTGTGATAGCTGCTATGGGGAATCAAGTCACAGAACAGACCAGGTCTCTCCCCTTAAAAGATTTATGACCTGGAGGGAGGAGGGAGTTTTCCTTCAGCCTCTTAGGGTCCCTGGCTGTGTCTGAAAATTACACTGACAAAGATGAAGAGTAGCATACAGGTTTACTTCATGTAACTTTTATGTGACTGGCAAACCTTCCGTAGGGAAAGGAAGACCCAAAGAATCACTTATACCTGAGTATTTTTCTGCGAGCTTTGATGAAGAGTGGACAGTTATGGAGGAATATGAGAGGTCAAGGAGTATGAGGTAATCTAGCAAGAATTAGCAGGAAACTTAGCAGGTCCTGTCTGTTAGGATTTTTCTTGGCATCCTTGTGTCTTCAGTGATAAGGCTGCTTCTTTCCTCTAGGTAAGGAGGAGGGCAACTCTCACGTGAACATTCTATGGCCTGGTTCAGGGAAGACCTATAAGGTGGCTGGGAGTTCATAATGAGCTTCCTGCCTCTGCTGTTTTCTCAGACTCCTTCAACTTAAAATATTCAGTGTGACAGGGGCACCTGGGTGCCTTAGTCGGTTGAGCATCCGACGTCGGCTCAGGTCATGATCTTGCAGCCTGTGAGTTCGAGCCCTGCATCGGGCTCTGTGCTGACAGCTCAGCCCCTGGAGCCTGCTTCGGACTCTCTGTCTCCCTGTCTCTCTGCCCCTTTCCTGCTAGTGCTCTGTGTCTCTTGCTCTCAAAGATAAATAAAAAACATTAAAAAATTTTTTTAAATAAAAATATATTCAGTATACCAAGGTGCTATATTCTGAAGTAGCATGCTATGCTCATCATCCATTTCCACAGTTTTTAATTGGAAAGTACATACAGTAATACGAAATACTTCATATCAATAAATTTTTTCAGCATGAGTATAGTTGAGAGAATTCTCTTTCTTTGGATCAAATGTTGTATAAATATATCACTATCATTAACAAACGCATCATGAGCCAAATATCTAATCAACTTTCCACCCCCGCATAGTAGGAAGAGGTAAAAAGCTTCAAAATTATACTTTATGTAGAAATATAGTCAGAAGTAATCATCATAATAAAACAAAGCATT
>NW_027530632.1:2587428-2590267 GCF_008692635.1 Crocuta crocuta
ATAAATAGGAGATCAGGTAATGTAGCAGGTCAGGAATTCAGACTCACTCTGTCATTAAAAACAGTTTAAAAATCTAAAGAAAGTTAAATTTAAGTCCTTAAAATTAATAAAGAACTGACAGGTAAGAAGTTGTGAAGCCAGGGGCGCCTGGGTGACTCAGTTGGTTAAACGTCCAAATTCAGCTCAGGTCATGAGCTTGTAGTTCGTGGGTTTGAGCCCCGCATCAGGCCCCCATGCTGACAGAACAGAACCTGCATGGCTTTCTCCCTCTCTCTCTGCCCCTCCCCAACTCGTGCTTTCTCTCTCTCACTCTCTCTCTTACTCTCAGAATAAATGAAAAACTTTAAAGTATATATAAAAAGGGGGAAAAAAGATATTGTGAAACCAAATCTATGTGAAACAAAATCAGAGGGGTAGGAGAGCACTGTACTGTCCATGGCTTTGAGGTCATGGTATATTTTTGTAGGGCTTGGGGAAAGAAAATAAATCCCAGAATCTGCCCAAGTGTAAAAGCATAAGACACCTCTACTCTTTAGTAACCTTGAAAGCTATACTATCACTTGCTTAATGAAGGCTGAAAGGGAATATTTGTCCCAGCCCCTTGACTTAAGAAAGAATACTTGTACTGAATAAAGAAGTATGTAGAACATTTCCAAAAAGTTGTAAGCACAGGTCAGGTCTATCATGCCCTACAACCTACATCATCTAGGTGGTCCAAGAAGCTTCAAGCCAAGAATTTAGATTAACGTCATTGCGGACTGATAATGTCACCAAGGATTGACCCAAAGCTGATGAAGATTCTTTTTGCATGAATCATACTCATGCTGGACATCAAAGAGCTTAGGCAGGGGTGCCTGGGTGGCTCATTTGGTTAAACATCAGACTCTTGATTTTGGCTCCAGTCATGATCTCATGGTTTGTGAGATCAAGCCCCACATTGGGCTCTGCCCTGTCAGTGCAGAGCATGCTTGATATTCTCTCTGTTTCCCTCAAAATAAGCTTTTTTATTTTTATTTTTTTAAATTTACATCTGAGTTAGTTAGCATATGGTACAATAATGATCTCAGGAGTATGATTCAGTGATTCATCCCCTATATATAACTCCCAGGGCTCATCCCAACAAGCGTCCACCTTAATGCCCCTTGCCCATTTAGCCCATACCCCCACCCACAACCCCTCCAGCAACTGTCAGTTTGTTCTCTGTATTTAAGAGTGTCTTATGGTTTGTCCCCCTCCCTGTTTTTATATTACCTTTGCTTCTCTTCTCTTATGTTCATCTGTTTTGTATCTTAAAGTCTTCATGTGAGTGAAGTCATGTGATATTTGTCTTTCTCTGACTAATTTTGCTTAGCATAATGTGCTCTAGTTTCATCCATGTTGTTGCAAATGGCAAGATTTCATTCTTTTTGATTGCCAAGTAATACTCCATTGTATATATACTTTGTGTGCATACACACACACACACACACACACACACACGCCACATCTTGCTTATCCATTCATTCATCGATGGACATTTGGGCTCTTTTCCATACTTAGGGTTTTACCTTTAAAGAAGCTATGGCACAAGCCAACCAGATTTCAAATTAAAGAAGGCAACAATAGGTGTTTGCTAGGATGCGGAGAAAGGGGAACACTCTCCTACTGTTGGTGGGAATGCAGACCACTCTTGGAGAACAGCGTGGAGGTTCCCCAAAATGTTAAAAATAGAACTATCCTACGATTCAGCAATTGGCACTACTAGGTATTTACCCACAGGATACAAAAATGCCCGTGCAGAGGGATACACGCACCTTGAGGTTTATAGCAGCACTGTCAACAACACCCAAATTATGGAAAGAGCCCAGATGTCTATCAACTGATGAGTGGATAAGGAAGAGGTGGTATAAATATACCATGGAATAGTACCCAGCCATAAAAAAGCAATGAAACCTTGCCATTTGCAATGGCGTGGGTGAAGCTGGAGAGTATCATGCTAAATGAAATAAGTCAGAAAGATTAATGCCGTAGGATTTCACTCATATGTGGAATCAAGAAACAAAACAGAAGAACATAGGAGGGCTGCTGGCGGGGAGGTGGGCAGGCGGATGGGGATTAAGGAGGGCACTTATCTCTGATAAGCACTGGGTGCTGTATGTAAGTGATGAATTACTAAATTCNGTTAAACCCGAAACTAGTATTTCACTATGTTAACTAGCTGGAACTTAAATAAAAATTTGGAGAAAGGTAAAAAAGAGAAGGCCGCATAATGGGTTTACGTTGGACCCATCTTGGAAGATTAGTGGAGACCGAGGACACTGACATCCAAGCTGACATATTGTGACCCTGGAGTCTGGGTTAGGCATGGGGACCAAACAGAAGGCCAGAACAGGCCACCTTTCAGCTTGGGGAGAAGCTGAGTGAAAAGCTGTGCTTGCTTTCTATTTTAAAGCCATCACTTTACGTGAGATCATCAAGTATACGATTGATCCCTTTCTTCTAACTGTTCTTTTTTTAAGCTTTATTGAGGCATACTTGATAGAGAAAGCATGCACGTATTTAACGTATACATTTTGCTGAGTTTGTGCATAAGCATACACCTGTGATACAATCGCTGCCATCATGATTGTAAACATGCTCGTTGCCTCCAAATTTGTGTGTGTGTGTGTTTTCCTTTTGCAATTTCCAAGCATGGTTCCTCCAGCTCCTGTGTGTTTTTCCTTCCAAGAGCATACACCTGCTACTGTCTTTGGAAGGCTGCTCTTGGGTTACTGGGTCGGCTTTGTCACAATAGCAGAGTTAGAATCGCCAGGGAATTCACATGCCCTCCCCTCCGCCCCCTCCCCCATCTTTGTTTAAT
>NW_027530632.1:2590303-2592191 GCF_008692635.1 Crocuta crocuta
TCTTTGTCTATTTGGGCTGCTGTAACAAAATACCAAAATACCACAGACTGGGTGGCTAACCATCGACCGAAATGTATTTGTCACAGTTCTAGAGGCTGGAAGGCTGAGACCAGGGTGTTTGCATGATCGAGTAATGGCCCTCTTTTGGGTTCTAGACTTCTTGTGTGTGTGCATGGTGAAAGGAGCAAGGGAGGTGTGTGGGGTCTCTTTTATCAGGGCACTAATCCCATTCATGAGGGCCCTACCCTCATGACCAAATTAATCACCATTCAAAGACCTCACTTCCTGGTACCACCACCTTGGAGATTAGGTTTTCAACATAGGGATGTTTGGGGGACACATTCGGAGCACTGGGTGACCTTTCAGCAATGACTGACGGGTGCAGGAGTAAGAAAGCCGAGCTATTGTCCTAGAAACAGCACAACGTCTGGGGTGTAACTTACTCAGGATCAGGTTGAGGTCAAGGCCTGGCCTGAGTCACAGGTTTGCTTACTTTCTTCCCCTCCCTGTTTCTTCCTCTTTCGCCGGGAAACCATCCATCATAAAACACTTGTGTTAGAATCTTTATTGCAGGGTATGCTTTTGGGTAATTGATGGTGATAGTCAATAGTTTAGCCATTGTATTAGAAAATCACTACGGGGACGCCTGGGTGGCTTGTTAGGGTAACTGTCCGACTTCGGCTCTGGTCACGATCTCCTAGTTCGTGAGTTCAAGCCCTGTGTCGGGCTCTATGCTGACAGCTCAGAGCCTGGAGCCTGCTTCAGATTCTGTGTCTCTCTGTCTCTCTGCCCCTTTCCTGCTCATTCTCTCTCTCTCTCTCTCTCTCTCTCTCTCTCTCTCTTTCTCTCTCTCACTCAAAAATAAGCAAACATTAAAAAAAATTTTTAGAAAGCCACTACCTCTACTCAAGAAGAAACATCAAGGAGCCAAGTTCCCTTCTCTGAAATTCCTCTGCTCTAAAGGAGAAAATAAATGTTATTTAAAAAGAAAAGTTGGATGGATATTGAAATAAGCAAATTATATTTCATTTCATTGCACATATGTTCAGAGTTCCTGAAAATCACATTTCATAACTAGATTAGGAGGAAATAAAGGAAAAATGAGACTCAGTGCCTGTCCGTTAATAACTACATGTATACCAGTAACTGCTTGAAAACAATCAACTTTGAATCAAGTTCAAATTGGCTGCTGGCGAGATGGTGGAAATGAAATTCAACATCCGAGCCAGTGTGCGAAACGTTCTGCTTCCAGTTTGAGTCATAAGGGAAAAAAATACAAACAAAACCAAACTTTCCCTCACTTTCTTTCTTTTCTTCTCTCTTGTAGAGTTGGCTTAAAATCTAAACTACTGTGCTTGCTAAATAGATTGGTAGATTTACTGGTGCCATTTCTGTTGATTATATTTCAAAGTCTGTGAAACAACATTTGACATAAATCGACTTCGTGTTCCAGTGCACAGCGGACGTGCTGTTGATTCCGGATTCCTGTTACTCTGTGGCATGCATCGTTGCTGTTGGGAAGCCAAATCAGGGAATCCGAATGGCATCACTGATCAATCTTGAGGCTTTTTCCAAATCTCATGGTTCAGAATCCTTATGCACTGGGAACCTCTTCTGAATTTGAAAAAATAGTCCAACTCCTCCATCAGTTTTTGTTGGATGCATGCCAGTTTGGCATTAGGACCATCCAAAGGACTGGCAAATTCCATTCTGAGAGATCTCTTGCTGGTGGCTGTTTTGGGGATATTTCTCCATCCGTGGGCTAAAGAGTGCCTGTATAGTGGGAACCGTTTCCTCATAAGGTGTATGCAATGTTACTCTACCCCCTATGTGGAATTGAAGGCTTTGTTATTCACTCAGAATCTGTACTTGGAATAGGCGCTAAGAG
>NW_027530632.1:2592217-2595570 GCF_008692635.1 Crocuta crocuta
CTAAGAGAATTCTAGTGGTCATCTATGCTGATCTGTTAAAGTTTATTTATTTGTTTTGAGAGAGACAGAGAGAGCATGAGTGGGGGAGGGGCAGAGAGAGAGAGAGAGAGAGTCCAAAGCCGGCTCCTCTCTGTCTGCACAGAGCCTGACACCGGGCTTGAACTCACAAACGGTGAGATCGTGACCTGAGCAGAAACCAAGAACTGTCTGCTTAATTGACGGAGCTACCCAGATGCTCCTAATCTATGCTGATCTCTGAAAGAGAAGAGATGTAAGACTTCAGAGCAGAATTGGTATTGATTAGCATATAGTTTCCTAGGGCCACTATAACAAAATTTCTCAAACCGAGTAGCTTGAAACAAAATAAATTTATTGTCTTACATTCTGGAACCTGAAGTCTGAAATCAAGGCCATGCTCTTTGTCGTGGCTCCAGGGGACAATTCTTCCTTGCCTCTTCTAGCTTCCTGTACTTTCTGCCATCATTAGCAATTTTTGCCTGGCACGTGCGCCACTCAAGTCACATGGCCATCTTCTCCCTGTGTGTCTTTCCTCTGTGCATATCCGTCTGTGTCTAAATGTTTCCCTTTTCTATGGACACTGGTCATATTGCATTGGAGTCCAATGTGATGACCTCATCTGAACTAATTATGTCTGCAGTGACTTTATTTCCAACATACCTTTTTAGAGGGACACAATTCGGGGCGCCTGGGTGGCTCAGTCGGTTGAGCGTCCATCTTTGGCTCAGGTCATGATCTCATGGTTCGTGAGTTTGAGCCCCGTGTCGGGCTCTGAGCTGGCAGCTCAGAGCCTGGAGCCTATTTTGGATTCTGTGTCTCCCTTTTGCTCTCTGCCCCTCCCCCACTCATGCTCTCTCTCGCTCTCAAAAATAAATAAACACTAAACAATCCTGCTTAAAAAAATTTAGAGAGACACAGTTTAATGCATAATAGTTGGGTTTCCCTGAAGCTGGCCCTGAGATGAAGCTATATCTGCAAATAAATGAGTCTTCACGGGAAAAATCAGCCAAGGACCGATGGAAACTGGGTAGGAAAAGGAAAAAGCAAAAGTCCCACAGAAGGCAGAGAAATTCAGTCATATTCCACAGCAGAACCTGTGAATGGGAAATATACTTTGGAGTTTTCCTGATGAGACGCAAGGAAGTAGGGCATTCAGATGCCGTCAGACCTTATCCTTGTCTAAGGGCTATCCTAGGGGTGAGGTAATGTAAATTCCCAAGCATTTTTATTTCTGCTACATCAAGCAAATGACTCCAAGATCCCGTCAGTTGTCCTCTAAACGGGTCACAGGTGCTAACTGCTGGAAGGCAAAGTATATCAAAGCTAAAGGACCCACAAAAAGGGATTGGTGGAGCTCCGGGGGAAAGATGGACATCGGTAGCTACAGGTGACGTGGCCACTTCCCAGCCTATGACCTAAGTAGTAGAAAAGGCTGATCTTCAGAGAGAGAACAAGGAAGCCAACCCAAGAAAGAAGACCTGAGACAGCGCCCTTTGTGGGTGCCGGATGGCTCTCCTTCCCAACTGTAATCTCTTTCTGAGGCTCTGCTCTGTTCTTCCCGCTCGATCCCACAGTATTCTCCTGTAGTGGAGCAATAACTTCCTACACCCTTCTGCTGCTTCCTCCTAAGATAGTTACGATTGTCTCTGTGACTTGCCGCCGCACGACCAAGCTATCAAACATGGCACTCTTCCTGAAATACTTGGGATGCTATCCTGACCTGATCTGGGGTTTAACAGAATGTCTGTTGGGATAAATAGCCACTCCTATAAGACTCACTGTGAGATTTCCTCTAAGATTAATTACCCAAATGTAATTACCCAAACTCAGCTCATCATTTCTCCCTGGAATTTCATTCCTTTCTATGGCTGACACCACTATTCATTCATTCATTCAGTTACCCAAGCTAACAGCTATGAATTACCTCGACTGCTCACATCTTGTCAGATTCTGAGTCCCGTGGAAGCGTCTCGGCAACATTTCAGAGACCTGCATCCTCTCCCTTTTCACTACTGGTCTCCTGTTTCAGACATACACTCAAAAAATCTATGTATGCCTTTTGTTATTATTCCAGCAGGTTTCAACCAGTCTTCCTGCCTCCCATCTGTCCTAATTTATTCTGCACAGTACTACTGTTTATCTTTACGCACGCACACACCTGTTCATTTCTCAACTATTTACTGAGCACCCATATTTCAAGAAGAAGCAGAAAATACAAATATGAATGTGATATTGATAACAGTGACATATATTATTGTGCCTGGCACTGCTTTAAGTGCTTTACATGTCTTAGCTCATTAAATTCTCGTTAAAAAATACGAACAAGGTACAATTTGTACCCACACTTTGGACGTTAAAATGAAAAAAAACAGGCATGGAAAAGGGAAGTAATTTATTTAGCTTGCAGCCACTCTCCAAAGGGGTGCAGTGCGAGAATTAAGCCCTAGGGAAAAAGATTTGAGTGTTTCCTCGTTTCTTCCAAAGAGCACGCACAGCTCGCACCACCCGGGGTACATAGGAGAGAAATTCGTATGTTGTATCCGATGATTGCTTTGGAGGGCTAGGGCCTAAGTCTCTGGTGGAACCCCATTAAAAAGAGAAGTCATATTGTGATGATCATTTTGCAATAAGACAGATCTCCATCATTATGTTGTACACCTGAAACAAAATGAGAGGGATGTCAGGTCACAGGGCTGGGAAATGTTGGGTCCAGTATTGGTTTGCAGTCTGTTGACTCTACCGCCCATGCTCTCGTGGACAGTTTTCATTGTCATGGCAGTCAACCTCTTCCTATTATTGGTATATAAGGGAAAGAGCTAATTTTTCTTCGATCCTTCCGGGTTCTTGGCTGAAACTCTACCCCCGCGCATAAAAAATTAACAGGAGAGTGAGGCACCTGGGTGGTTCAGTCTGTTAAGTGTCTGGCTCTCGATTTCAGCTAAGGTTGTGATCTCAAGGGTCGCGAGATCGAGCCCTGCCTTGGGTTCTGTGTTGACAGTGCAGAGCCTGCTTACGATTCTCTGTCTCCCTCTCCCTCTCTCTGTCTCTGCTCCTGTCCTGCTTGTGCTCTGTATCTCTCTTTCTCTCTCAAAATAAATATGAAAGAATTTTTTTTTATTTACAGGAGAAACACAAGTTTAATAACATGTATACNTGGCTAAAGAAAAAGATGTGTGTGTGTGTGTGTGTGTGTGTGTGTGTTGGGGCTCTGTTATAGAAGGTTATCAGACAAAGCATGCTAAACAGGGTAAGATTGTTATGCAGATTTAAATTGTTGTCTTTTCCACTGATAAGAGTTTCTAGAGATTTAGAGTCCTCTCCTTTTTCTTAGTACA
>NW_027530632.1:2595655-2602391 GCF_008692635.1 Crocuta crocuta
TATTTTAAAAATATTTTTTAAGTTTATTTATTTATTTTGAGAGAGAGAGAGAGAGAGAGAGAATCCCAAGGAGGCTCTGCCCTGTCAACGCAGAGCCCAGTGCTGTGCTCGAACTCACGAACCGTGAGAGGAGACCATGACCTGAGCCAAAACCACGAGTTGGACGCTCAATCAACTGAGCCACCCAGGCACCCCTCTACTTTGTTTTTAGATCTNCCCACATTTCACACAGGGCCCTGCCTGCCATCAGGGAATATGAAATTGTTCTTTCTGTCTCTGCCCCAGGGGAGCCAGGCATAGACCCGTAACCCAGATTCCGTCATGAGGTGTGCACCCACACCTAGGAATTTAAGACTGGAGAGGGCAACTCAAGAAGATAGGGAAAGTTAGGGTATCCTCTTAATTACTGAGACCATGTTAGCAAGTGTCTAGCATCAGTGACTTCCACTGATTCAAAACATGGATTTTCTTAGGGTTTATCCCACCCTAAGATTGTTAAAGAAAAATGAGTCACAACATTTGCGAAGGAACAGGAAGGCAGACTTTATTCCGAACCATCACGATTGGTGCAGAACCCCCCACAATGGGGTTTTGCGGAGTGGGAGAGACCTAGGGCTCCACTCCAAATACATAAATGAAAAAGGGGAATTTTTGATCAAGGAACAGAGTCAAGTCAGTGGATGGAAAATTACTGAAATGTCATATCCAAGGTAAGGGAGGAATTCTGGCCAAAGTGACCTAACAGAATTCTTCCCAAAGGCAGCCCAGGGCTATTGGACATCACCTAGGAGACAGTAGAGGATGAAGAATGTGGTTAGATATTGAAAGTGATGACCGAGGCTGGTGATTCTGGCTACACTGGCTTAGCAAGGTTCTCACTAAAAAGGACAGTGCAAAGATAAACATGGAAGCCCAAAACATCGAGACCTAGTTGAAAAGGCAGTTCAGAGGATCCGGATTTAGAGTTTGGTCAAGGGCGGAATCCTTGTCAGAATGCATATATGTATTAACATCAACAAAGTTCATGTTCATATTATATAATATGAAGGGAACCATTATTTCAAGTTTACCACTGTTTTACACATTGACTTTCTAAAGATAGAGCTGATTTCTGAACATGTGCCTCGTGACATTGTTGTAAGGATTAAATCTGAATCTATACATAGATGTATATAGAAATACATTCGGGGGCCTCTGGGTGGCTCAGTTGGTTAAGTGTCCGACTTCGGCTCAGGTCATGATCTTGTGGTTCATGGGTTCCAGCCCCACATCGGGCTCTGTGCTGACAGCTGGGAGCCTGGNTTAACCAACATAGCAGTGGTCTTTAAACTTTTTTAATCAGCACCCTAAATTTATTATTTAAAAACGCTCAGGCTTTCTTTTTGGGTTTTATTTACTTTTATGTATTTTTTAAACTTTATTTTTTTAAGTTTTTTTTTTATGTTTTATTTATTTCTGATAGAGAGACAGAGAGACAGCATGAACAGGGGAGGGTTAGAGAGAGAGGGAGGTACAGAATCTGAAACAGGCTCCAGGCTCTGAGCTAGCCGTCAGCACAGAGCTCGATGTGCGGCTCGAACCCACAAACCATGAGATCACGACCTGAGCCGAAGTCAGAGGCTTAACTGACTGAGCCACCCAGGCGCCCCAACTTTATTTATGTAAGTAATCTCTATGCCAAACGTGGGGCTCAAACTCACTACCTTGAGATAAAAAGTCGCAGGCTCTTCCAAGTGAGCCAGCCAGGCTTCCCTCTTCTCGGGCTTTAAATGTTTTGTTTTGTTGTGTTTCTACATCTCAAGTCTTTGGAGTTTATTTTGGTTGATGGAGTGAAGGACGGGTCCTTCCAATGCGTCCCTCAGCTGAGTTCGCAGTGACCGATGCCATGTGCTATGAAGACTCTGCCTTGGACCCAATGATATGAAACTATCTTAAAAATGTTCCGCGGGACATGTGTCTCGGGCTGTTGAAGAAGTGTGTGTGAAGGATACACGAGGCTTCGATCTGTTTGGATTTAAATCCAGAATCTCATAACCTGTTTATGCGGATTGTGCAGCTCAGGCTGACAAGATCGGGCTGGTGATCTTGCAGCAAAGCCCCCTGGGGCACGGGCTTCTTACTTGATGACTAGGCATTTGAGCCTTCCGCTAAAGATTAGAGGCAAATCAGTTGGCCTTCTGAAGGAGGGTAAAATATACCATCCTGAAATATGCCTCTTTGGCACCTTGATTTTTTTAAGCTCGTTATTTTTAAGAAATAGCAGGCACAGGTTGACATCCCCAACATCTTCTGTCTTTTGCTGATGGTATTTAGGGTGGTGGCTTGGGCCATTTCAGGGAGTTACTCCATTTTCCTGGGTGTCTCCCACGTATTCCGGTGGCATACATGTTATTAAACCTGTTTCTCTCTCATATATCTGTCAAATATCAACTTAATTATTAGACCAGCCAAAGAACCTTGAAGGGAAGAGGGAAAAAACTTTGCTGCCACAGTGGCTGTCTGTTTCTGGAAGATATTTCGCTGGGGGCTGCCTGCCTTGCCACTGTGTGTCAGAGACTAGCTTTAAGGAGTTGTGAGAAATAAGCCCACTGACCCAATCGAAAGAGGGACATGGAGACTTGGAGCACAGCGAAGCCAGGCGTTAAACAATGTTCTTGCAAAAGCAGGTGTCTGATGGACAGGCACACTCGGGGCAGTCACAGCAGACATTTATCTCCTAGTGTGCAAGTCCCTCCCGATTCCTCATTGGCTGAGGACTACAGAGGTCACAGCCTTACCCGGAAGTCGCCTATGCCCACGTAAGGCGAAAAGTAGTCTGATTGGAACAAATGTCCATTCCCTGAGGTGACGCAGAGACTTTCAGTCCCTCCTTCCTTTGTTCTGTGGCGCATGCTCCTTGCAAAGCCCGCGATAATAAACCCGAGAAACAAAGGCAGAGAAGAACCAGGAAGTGAAATGTGNACTGTTAACTGCACAGCACGGCTTTTATCTAGTAGTTCTGAAAATGAATCCTCTCCCTTGCTTCTGAGAGTGTCCCCTACCTCAGCCCGGCCCTGCACTAGAACTTGCTCTGCTAAGATTCTCGTGCCATTTATTTTTAGAAAGTTTGTGCTCGCCTCAAGTTCCAGAGTTCAGACTCTGATTCTGATAATTAGCGGCTGTGTGATAATTAGGGGCCGAGGGCCGGCTGCCCCAGGATGGGCCACTTTGGCCTGAAGATTATTTTGAGTTAAAAAGCAATCACAACCTAGNCCCCTTCAGCTCCTCCAACACCTGGGTTAGATTAAAAAAGGAGGGGAGGGGCACCAGCTTCTTTCACAGGTTATTTTGAAAGCTCATAGAGGGTCCGGAAGCAACATGGTTCCTGCTTTCCCTCACAGGTTCCAGTTCCTTTGTGCTTCCCCACACTTTTAACTTCACATGAAAATTCTCTGCCCTCCTCTTTCCTCAAATGCCTGTCTTGATACTACAGAATAAGCACCAGGCAAAGTCTAATGTAGGGGCCGAGGGCAGGCTGCCCCAAAACGTGCCACTTTGGCATATTGATTCTTTTAAATAAAAGTTACTCAAGAGACAGCCTAACGAGCAAGGACACTCAGGTCCCCCTCTGCCCCTCTGAAAGCAAGAAATAAATCTCCCAGGTGAAAGGTACCGTCCTTGCTCTAGAAAGTCAAGAAAAGTCCTAGGAAATTTAGAGCCAAGGAGGTTGTATAAACAAACTTTGTAACATTTTACTAATTTACTACCCCAGTCTAAATTCTGTTTACAATTCATCCCTAATTGAACCTCCCAGAGTTCATGTGTTTTGTTCCTTCTGTTCCTCACGGATTGATGATCGCTTTGTTTAAAACAGTATAAAAACTGCCTGCCTGGGTCATGTCTTCAGGTTTCCTTTCTGTCATTGGGCGCCCGCACCCATGTAATGAAACCCTGTTTGTTTCCTTTTGTTAATCTTGTTTTGTGGAAACTGAATTCGTAGAACAGTTGGAAGACCTTGAGGATAGAGAAGATTTTTTTTTCTTCCTTTCAGCCCTTTACCTCATCCACAACTGCGTGTAAGACTTTAGGTAGGGGGCTTGCCTCGGGAAGAGAGCCATCACCATGATGAGGTTTTCCGGTGATGGGGGCTTCGGAGCTGATGGCCAAGAAAGAATTCTTTGGTGCAAAAAGGTGATTTTATGAAAGCACGGGGACAGGACTCATGGACAGGAAGAGCTGCCCTGGGACCCTGAGGAGAGACTGGTTATATACTTGGGAGTTGGGGGGAGGTAAAGTCAAGGGGAAGTTTCCAGTGAGATTTTCATATAGTAAAGAACACTCACAGGGCATTGGAGGCCTATTGTATCAAGCTAAGGTTGTTTTTCCCTCTAGCAAAGCATTAACATTAAGACAGTACCGAGTTCCTGGAGAAACATTTTGCTCTGCCAGCCTCAAGTATCTGCCAATGGGTTGCAGGTTATAAGGAAGTTTAATTTTATCTGCCATTTCCTTCTGCCTTTCTTTCTCACATCAACCACAGATAACTACATTACGATATAAACTAGGTAGGGTGAACAGGGAGGCACCTAGCAAGGCCTGTTTGATCAAAGTCCTCGTGGTAGGGTGGGGGGTGCTTGGGTGGCTCAGTCAACTAAATGTCTGTCTGATTTTGGCTCTGGCCATGATCTAGATGAGGGAGCCTGAGGTAAGCTGAGGGCAAGGTACAGGCTAACAGAACCCCCCGCCCCCCACGCCCGGGTGGGACATGTATGATATTCCTTAGACGCTCCTGGCTACCCAAGAACAAAGGACAGGGGCTTAAGTGCTTGCCGTGGTGATGTGGGAAACTAAGGCAAATGAAACATTAAATTCCCTTCCTGCCTACAGCCCACTGACAAGTCCTTGAAAGAGGCAGTGATCTCCCTCTAGGGACTCAGCTGCCTGGAGATGACACTTTTCTGGGGGCAAAAGAGAATCTTGGCTTAACATTATCCCAACCTCCAGGATCCTGTAAGTCTACTTTAACGTATAAAAATTCTTTTGGAAACTTCCTTTATCTCAACTTCCCCAAGATGCATGCTGGCAATCATACTCCAAGCTTATGGCCCCCTGGTATACATCTGAAGGGTCTCATGACTTGGGTTTTACTACACGGTGATAAATAGCATTTTCCTAACACCACCTAGCCCCTCAAGGTCCTGGAAACCTTCCTTCCAAAATATCTTAGAGACTTTGCCTATCCCTAACCTACTCCTAACCTGAAGGTGTATAATCAATTACCCATCACAAACCCAGTGCAGCTCTTTCTGCCCACCAGTCCTGTCTCCACGCTTCAATAAAATCACCTTTTGTGCACCAAAGACATCTTCAAGAATTCTTTCTTGGCTATCAGCACCGAACCCTACTATCACCCCCAAACCCCATCAGTCTCATGGTTCTTGGGGTCAAGCCCTGCCTCTGGCTGTGCACCGGTGACTCAGAGCCTGCTTGAGAGTCTCTCTCTCTGCCCCCCTCCCCCCCCCCAATAAATAAACTTTGGGCCCCTGGGTGGCTCAGTCAGTTAAGTGTCTGACTTCAGCTCAGGTCATGATCTCACAGTTCATGAGTTCAAGCCCCGCTTCAGGCTCTGTGCTGACAGTGAACAGCCTGCTTGGGATCTTGTTTCCCTTTCTTTCTGCCCTTCCCCCTTGCATGCTCTCTCTCTCTCTCTTTCTCAAAATAAATAAATAAGCATTCAAAGTTCTCTCTGTGTCCCATTGTTTGAGTGGCCCAGCAAATATTTATTGACCAAACATAGAGGCTTCGTCCTTCCTGAGAATTATACTTGCTTCTTTTGAAGTCTCAGACACCTACCCCCTTCTCCTTACTTCAGGATGACTCATATACCTCATGGTGCCAGTCTTTGGAGTCTCCATGTCTGTGTGGACTTCCCATATGTACACCATTAAACTTGATTTTCTCCTGTTAATCTAATCTGTCTCAATTTGATTCTTAACTGGCTGGAAGGACCTTGAAGGGGACAGAAATTTTTGTCCCCACTCCCACCCCCCCAACAGTGATCTTGGACCAGTTACTTTCTCTGTGCTTCTGTTTCGTTGTTTGTAAGTGGGGATCATAATAGTGCCTGCCTCACAGGGTCGTTAGGATTAAATTAGTTAATACTTAGAACACTTATTGGCATATAGTACATCCTCGGTAATTATAACCAATTATTCCTCAGTATCTGCAAAGTCCTGGTTCAAATTACACTGCGTTTGGCTGATAGTCTTTTAGGTTATAGTTTGTTATTGTGGCTTTTTCTTGATTTTATTTGAAATAGAATTTTCTTTTACATTTTCTTTGGGTGATGGTGGGGTTAGAAATATCTCTTCACAGTTTTTCAATGGAAGATGAAGAGATCGTTCCATACATATGTAATATGTCTCTGATCATTTCTATAGTTATAATAAGAAGATATATATTCTCTTTCTCTGTGCTTCAATTTTATTTGCTATTTACTTGGATATTGTGAAGAACACTTTATCCAGAAATAATTCAGAGACTTCGAAGCATTTTATTGTTGTTGTTGTTCTGTCTTATGTTTTGTTTTTTTTTATCTTACAAATACCTAATCTTCTATCTGATAGAAATGCTATCCAATTTGATGGGTGGAACATGTGATACAAAAGGCTTTAATTTTCTTAATGTTTATTTTTTTTTTGAGAGAGAGAGAGAGAGAATCCAGAGCAGGCTCTGCCTCTTCAGCTCAAAGCTGAAC
>NW_027530632.1:2602460-2611871 GCF_008692635.1 Crocuta crocuta
GCCCCGATACAGTTGCCCGTAAATAAATAACTGGAAAATAACAGGTACGGTTCAGTTTGGGGAAATTTCAAAATCCCTTTCCCCAGCAATTACACAGCCATAGAAATTTATAGGCAACAGACTGTTCTCTTTATTTTCTTAATTTTATTTTGTGTAAATACAGCAGTCGTGCTCTTCGTGAACTTTCCTTAAGAAAATATTTTTTTAATGTTTATTTATTTTTGAGAGAGAAAGAGACAGAGCATGAGCAGGGTAAGGGCAGAGAGAGAGACACAGAATCCGAAGCAGGCTCCAGCCTCTGAGTGGTCAGCACAGAGCCCGATGCAGGGCTCGAACTCATGAACTCAGACCATGACCTGAGCTGAAGTCGGACACTTAACTGACTGAGCCACCCAGGCACCCCTGTGAACTTCCTTTTAAATTATATTGTGTTTCTCCACTGACTCTCTAAAGTAGGGTTGATTTCTTCACTTGTGCCTCATCGAGGTGTTGTGTGGACCAAAGCAGTTGATGTATGCAAAGAGCCCCAAAGGTGCTTGGCATGCCATAAGCGCTCAATTGATGTTTGCTATTATTCTTAGCCTCTCTGGCCCTATAGGGGAGAGTGTATCCCATTAGAATATCTTCCTCAGCATTGACCTGGGGTCATTTCCATCGCACACAGAGCTCCCTTCCAGATCTCCTTCCCCACTTCCAGACACCTGCAATGAAACACCACAGGGTTGTGGAGCCTTCCCCTTGGGGCCCTTTCTCAAAATTAAATTTTGTGGCTCATCCCAGCTTCTTTTTCTTACTTAATTCAGGTTGAAAAACCCTTGGCGAAGTCACCTCCCAACAGGGTGCAGACTGCTTCTGAGGTCTCTGTTGTCACTAATGCTTTTAGAGGTTAAAATGTAGCAGTACAGCTGTGCATTTGAACTCACTGACCGCCTGTGGTAGAAGCTTTCGTTTCTGATGACTTTACCCAGATCTCGTGTGTAGAATCCGGGCACGCAGGGCTTAATGGTTCAAAGTCCCATCACTTAGCCTGGGCAGGCCTCCGTTTGAAGCTTTTGGTAGCTGTGTGACCAAGATAAGGTACCTAAAAGCTCAGTGCCTCAACTTCTTCATCTGGGAAGTGGGGACAGCAATAATTCCTCCCTCGCTGGATGAAGGGAAGGATTACATGAGAATTGATTATTGACTTATTTCAGCACACTGCAAGGATACAGTGCAGTATCATTTGTGTTGCATTATTTTATCATTGCTACTTTTATATATACTGCTATTGTTTTGTTTTTAACTTTCTTAATGTTTATCTATTTTTGAGAGAGACAGAGTGTGAACAGGGGAGGGGCAGAGAGAGAGAGGGAGACATAGAATCTGAAGCCGACTCCAGGCTCCGTTCTGTCAGCACGGTGCCCAATACGGGGCTTGAACCCATGAACCAGGAGATCATGACCTGAGCGGAAGTCGGAAGCTTAACTGACTGAGCCCCCCAGGCACCCCTGGATTGTTTATTATTATTTTCTGATACTGCAGTCTAATTGTCCTCTGTTCCCTTTGCCCAAGTTCCGGAGAAAACTACCTAGCTTGTGGGGTTTTTTTTCCCCTGCCAGGCCCTACCCTCTGTTATTTACAAAAACAAATAAGAGACTATTGGGGTGCCTGGGTGGCTCAGTCAATTTAGCATCCGACTTTGCCTCAGGTCATGATCTTGCAGTCCATGAGTTTGAGCCCCATGTTGGGCTCTGTGCTGACAGCTCAGAGCCTGGAGCCTGCTTCGTATTCTGTCTGTCTGTCTCTCTCTCTCTCTCTCTGCCCCTCTCCTGCTTGCTCGCTATCTGTCTCTCTCTCTCAAAAATAAACATTAAACAAATCTAAAGACAGACTATTTTCTTACTCAATTCTGTACATCCCCTTATATTCTCTTCTAATGGTGTTTGAGACATGCTACCCCAAAATATGGCACCTTGTTGAATGTTGAATATTTCAAGCTGAAGGAATTTGAGAAATGGCAGCTATAGGAAAGACTTTCTGAGCTTCCCCTGAAGCAGGTGATCAGACCAACATGTGAAAGGTCTCCTCCCTTTCCGGGGGGGAAAGCTCACCTTGTCTCCAAAGATGGGGAGACACAGAGAAGAATCTGAATGAACAGGCCCTGCCCAGTTTCCCTGTTTACTACATGTATCTCATACCCTTTCTTCTGTCATTTCGTTCCATGACTGTTCATCAAACCTATCACTCTTCATCAAACCTAACTCAATTTTAACTGTTTCTTCATTTCCTTAGGAAGGCTCATGAATCATGTAAAATTTATAGTAAATAAATGTGTCTGCTTTTCCCTTGTGCTCTGTTATAGGAGTCTGAGTGGAGAACCTAGAATGGTAGAGGGAACTATCTTTCCTCCCTTATACTTTATTTATTTATTTATTAAGTGTCTTATTATTTATTTTTGAAAGACCATAAACAGGGGAGGTGCAGAGAGAGAGGGAGACACAGAATCCAAAGCAGGCTCCAGGCTCCCAGGGGTCAGCACAGAGCCTGATGTGGTACTCGAACCCACATATTGGGAGATCGGGACGAGAGCCGAAATCAGACGCTTAACCAACTGAGCCTCCCAGGCGCCTAGTGCGGTATGTTTTTTAACATGTGAGACATGTGTCCACCTGTATCCACATGACATGAAAAATGGACGAAGAATTGAGATTGCCTGTGTCAACAAGACTTATTATTTGTTCTAGGAGAATCTCATCCAGGAAAGATGAGTCTATAAAACAAGAAGTAGCTTCACTCTTTGTTTCAGGAAATGCCTGTAAGTCAGTTTACCTGAGATAAGAGTTTGCTCTCCTGGAAAGCAATTCATCTACCAAACACCAGGGTGCCTGTCAAGGCTTCTTCTAAGACCACGTATCTACCAATGAATATTAAGATATTGCCTTCAAAACTTTGTCCAAAGAGGCCACCACTGGCGGTCATACTTTAAACTAGATCCCAAACTTGAAATGTCCCTCTTTTGCCCTCCTTAATCTGATCTGACCCTTGGTAACTGTCCAGCCTCATTTTGCACAACGTCCCACTCATCTTTACTCAGCGCCAGCCACATCAGTGCCCTTGCTGATTCTCAAATGGTCTAGGTATATTCCCACTACTGGGTTTAAAATTTCTCCTTCCCTGCGTATATCTATATGACTTATTCTCTTGTTTACTTCAAGTCTTTGTTCAAATGTCCCATTATCAGAGTGATTTTCTTAACTACTTCATGTAAAATTCACCTGCTCAGTGCTGGGTGTCCCTGATTTGCTTTTCTCTTACCATAGCCTAATACATTGTTTGTATGTGTGCACGCACGCTCACGTATGTCTTCCTCCCACTAGAATATAAGCATCGTGAGCAGCAAATTTATTTTTATTTGTTCTTATATCCCTCATGCTTGAATAATGCTTGAATCACCAGGAGAAGTATGAGCAGTATCAGTATCGGCATCAGCATGAGCAGACCGAGTGTCAGTTGCTGACACTTTGTAGAAGCAGCCGTTTCATCTAGATGGGAACAGGGTAAAGATGTTTCTGGCATGAACCAGAGAATTAGAGTCATGCTGTCCAAAACTGATTATGTCCTCCTCTTGCTTAAAACGCTTTAATGGTTTCCTACTTATCAGGAGTTGGCAAACTACAACCCATCTGCCAAATGCATCTTGATGCCTGTTTTTTTTTTAAATAAAGTTTTATTGGAACAGAGCCACACTCATTTATTTGTGTATTGTTTATGGCTGCTTTCCTGCTACAACAGCAGAACTGAGTAGTTGCAACAGAGACCATATGGCTCACAAAGCCTAAAATGTTTATGATATAATCTTTTAATAAACACAGTTTTGTGGGCACCTGGGTGGCTCGATTGGTTGAGCCTCCGATTCTTGGTTTCTGCTCGGGTCATGATCTCGCGGTTTCATGGGTTCGAGCCCTGCATTGAGCTCTGCGCTGGCGGCGTGGAGCCTGCTTTGGATCCTCTCTCTGTCGCTTCCCCACTTGTGCTCTCTCTGCCTCTCTTGAAATAAATAAACTTAAAAAAAGCCCCAATTTTATGATCTTTGCTATGGGCTAAAATGAAGTACAGTGTTCTTCAGACCTGTCTCCTACCTAACAAAGCAGTGTAGGATTTGGCTAAGAGTTTGGAATCACGTAGGTTCAAATGTCCACCCTGTCAGTTATTAGCTGTGGGAACTTGGGTGAGTTACTCAACCTTTCCGAGCTTCGGTGTTCTCATCCAAAAAAATGGAGATCATATTGGTGCTTACCTCAGCTGTTGTTAGAATTCAATTGCTGTTGGTAAGTATGGCTCTTGCCACAAAAGCTGGCATATGGCAGGCACATACGCAATTTAAGCTACGATTTTTATAGCTGACTCTGACAACTTCATGTCCTATGCGTCATTTATTATTAACAATTAACTTCTGAGTGTTCTGTATCCTTCAAGTTGCTTCTTGCTTCCATAATTTGCCAACTGACTTCCTTTGCCTGGAACTCTTCACTGGAATTTTACTTGCCTTTGTAGACTTCCACTAAGATTCCTTCTCCTGTCAGAAGATTTCCCTGAAAGCCATGGGTTAGTTCATTGGTCCACTGTGGTCTTACCTTGCAGTTGATGCCCTTTCTTAAGACTCAGCACATCAAACTGAAATAATGTAAGTCCTTGTCTCCCAGACTAAACCTCCCCGGTGGCGGTAGTNCCCAGTACCCAGCACGGTGGTTGGAACATAGTGCCCGGTGGTGACTAAATCAGTTACTCTAAGGAGGAGATCTTCCCTTTTGTTTGTTCCCGTTGGTTCACATGTTGCTTGTAGCTATTTCTAATTGAAAGAAGAACATTGATTCTGGCTTAAGCTTTCTGGAAAGGAGGATGTGTGGGGTGGGAAGCTGCCTCAGCTTGCAGTCTGCTTTGAAAGGCTCTGTTGGCTCAGGGCAGACTGTTAGGGACGGAGCAGTCAATTTTCTATGCAGTTTTCTGTGGCCAAGGGAGACTAGCAGTGCATCATCTTTCTGATGGCATGTGGTGGCTTGAGTCCCACTTCTGCCACTGACTAATGACCCGATTTTAGTTTGGCACTTCTCTCAGCCTCACGTTCCTTGCTGCAAACCTGGGGAACATTCTTCTCTCACTGACTTAGGACTATGAGGGATAAAGTTAGTAAAAGCTCTTGATAAATTGGTCCGTACACCAGAAGTGCAATTAAGCCATTTAGATGGGCCCATTGTCTTGGCTCATTGAGTGAGGAGCAGAATTGGGACCGTCATGGGTTTGTTTATAAAGTAGTTCATTCAGTAAAGACAAGGCCGGACCCATGCGGTTGGATCATTCTATCAGATTAGCATTGGCCATGAGGACCTGTGTGACAAACATTGACACAAAACAATGATTTTACCCAACGATGCAATACTTTTGAAAATATTCCTTCACCGAAGATCTAACCTAATTATCCAAAAATGTCTTCAAAGTCTTTCATGTTGATGACCCATGGTTAGCTCTGCGATCTAAAAGCAAGATCACAATTCCATTTGTGTCAGTTTTCTCTGCCATAAAGAAAATTCTGCAGCGTTTATTATCCCCCATTTCCTGTGGGTCACCAGTCCAGGCAGAGCGTAGGTGGGTCCTCTGTTTCCTGTCTCACAAACTTGCAGTCAAGGTGTTGGTCAGGCCTGGGTTCCCATCAGAGGCTCAGGAGAGGAAGGATTTGCTCCCAAGCTCCCTCAGCTTCTTGAAAGAATTCTTTTCCTTGAGGCTATGGGATTCATGGCAGTGTAGGGAGGGAAAAGTTTTCCTTGACTCTTGGGATCCCCTGCTGGGTCTGAAAATTAAACTGACATAGGCAGATGAACAGAAGAAAAGCCTACACATTTATTTAATATAAGTTTTACATCACAAGGAGCCTGCATAAGGAAAGGGAGACCCAAAGAAACACTTAGACCTGAGTATTTTTGTGCTATGTGTGATGAAGAGTAGACAGCCATGGAGGAGTCTGATAGGTCAAGGAATATGAGGTAAGCATAGAGAACTTGCGAAAACTTAGCAAGGCTTGTTTGTTCACCTTTTTCTCGGGGTCCCTTTGTTTTTGGAGGTAAGGATGTTCCTTTCCTCTGGGTGTAGGCAGGCCACCTATCACATGAGCATTTTATGACCTGTTTTAGGGGGAAACATACAGGGGGGAAATGAGTGTCTTTCCTGTTCCTACTCTTCTCCCAGACTCCTTCAGTTTAAACTATTCAGTATGCCAAGGTGCCGTATTTTGGCGTAGCTTGTCCCAAACCTATCAGCAGCTTGGGTTTTCAAAGCCAGCAGTAGAGAGAGCGAGAGAGAGAGAGAGCATCCAGCTCTAACATGACGGGTGTCATACACTTAGGTAATCATGTACATGGGATGACCTACATCCCATCCTCTGCCATACTGAACTGGTTAAAAACAAGGCACGGATCCTGCCCATATACTCAATGGAAGAGGATTACAGAAACAATGTGTGGCTTGCTTTTAACCGATCCAGTGTGGTGGAAGTGATGGGATCCTGTGTACATGGTCATGTAAGCGTGTCACACTTTCCTTGGCTAGAGCTCCTGTAATGGAAGACGGCTTAACAAGAGAAAAACAGACCAAAGTTTATTAACATGTATACCTCCTGTATACGTGGAAGATACTGATACAGGCAAGCCAGGTCTGAGGACCCAGAGGAGGCCTGCAGGACCAGCCAAGAAGATTTTTGGCTTTGCATGAGATGGAAATCAAACGCAAGCCAGCAGGAAGTGAGAGCAGAGTTGATTGAAGATCTCGAGAGAGCAGATACAGATGGAGTGTCCGAGGGACTCAGAAGGGGAAAGCAGAATGAGTCTCGTCTTTGCTTGGGATCTGGAGTTTTTATTCAGGACAGTGGTACGGTGTGCGTGTCCTCTTAGGCAGCCTGAAACTGGTCAAATAAGCGAGCGCTCAAGTGATGTCCATAAGTCACTTACACCCTAGAGCCATGGGTCTTGGTATATCAAGATGCCCAGAGTCCATGCTTTTAGAAAATGTACATAACGGCCTTGCCTGGTCACTCCTTAGATGTTATCTATTGTACTGGAAGAGTCCAGAGAGATCAGTCGCTCTTCGATCTTTACAAGGAGGACATACATTAAGACACATGTAAGGCGGGGGTGCACATCCTAGCAAAGACAGAAGCAGGAAAAGGAGCAAATGCAAAAATCAGCTTTTTTCATAGGGACCCTTCAGTTTCCCTGTCTCAATACCCAGGGGAAAATGAGCAACTCTTCAGAGGTGGCTTAGAATTCCGGCTTAAATACTATCTTCAGCAAAACCAAAGAAAGAAGGGCTGGGGGAGGTTTCTGGGCAGGTGACCTTGAGAAGTAAGGTAAACAAAATAAGGTTTGTTATACAGATTTAATTCTGTGCCTTCTCCATTGATAAGAGTTTCCACAGCCACCCTTCTCTTCCTGATAGGCCTGAAGGAGACACCTTTAGAAATGGAGGTTTCCTTTATACCTGTAAGTGTCCCTTGCAAGAGGGTAACTTTTACTCTGTTTTCAGAACTTCTCCTGTGTCTCCTGTTTCTCAAAATAATCTTGGTGGCAAAGAAGGTCATTTGGGGGGAGTCACATATTCCGCCATCCTCTGGTGTAAATGCCAGGAGGCAGGAATCCCGGAAGGCACAGTAGATAGAGTCTCACTGCTAACGTGTACAACCCCTAAGGTACGTCAGTCCTTAATTTAACACTGGTGTGTGTGTGTGTGTGTGTGTGTGTGTGTGTGTGTGTGTCTGTCTGTCTGTCTGTGTGTGTCTGTGTTTCAAGTGGTGATAAGCACAAGGAGAAAAGAAACCTTTGTTTCTCATGTCCATAGTTGAAACTCCAACACCTACATCAATATCCGGGAAAGGAGAGGTTCTTTACGTATTTGTGAGAGGAATGAATTGAACAAGCGAATCCCCGCTATATGCATGGCACTAACAATTATTTGCGACTGTGGTAGAGCATGGCATGTTTACTTGGTAGCATTTTGTACACCCAAATGGCATAAACCTTTATTCTCTTAGTGACAATAAACTCTAAATTATTGAATGGAAAACATTTGACAAGAATTATGGGGTTATTTTGAACTCAGTGAAGACACGTAGTTATTAAACTTCTGAAGCCCAGTGATTTTTATGATGTAAAATTTATGACCAGGTCACCTTTCCAGAACTAATTATGAGAAAATAGAACTTGCAAGTTGGAGAATCCTAACGTGATTAAAAAAGCACTTGACCCTTCCTCTTCTCCATCAAGTCTCTTTTCTTTTTTGTGCAGCACAGAAAAAGCCTCGAAAGAGTTATGCCCACAGTAACTTGTAATGACTGCCATCTGTTAAGGAGAAATCCTTAACATTATAAAATTATCGAATGTTATAGCTTCAGGGTTTCTTATTTCCAGAATACAGAAGAATAGCACCTGTGGCTCCCACAGATGTTTTTCTTGTTTACACTGAAATTCCAGTGTCGAAAAGCCAGCCCTTGCTCCATCTTCACAAGAAGACAATATTCCAGATTCCATAGTGGAATGTGAATGGCGGTGAGGGGGGTGGGGAGGAAAAAAAAAAGAATGTTTTAGATGCCAAACAGCACATGGAGAGTTTTGTGCGCTGGGACGTCTGGGAACATCGGTGACAGGATGCCTTCTCGCAGCTGCTGGAGTCCCTCTGATGAGAGGGCTTTATGGAAAAAAAATAGGCAATCAGCATTCTGCAAAGGATGACATTTTCTATTAAATCGTCCCCACTTTTTCTATAACACAGCTGCAGCGACTTTATGTGCCTTTTCCTAATGATACCTCGTCTTACTAGCACACACAGTAGCAAAATAGTTTGTCAATGGCTCCTAAATTCACAGTGTTTCAGAGTAATGACTTCCCACTTCACCTGAAAGCCCCCACCCCCGCCCCTGAGCATCCCAGATGCCTGTATTTCCCGGTGCCTGTAACAATACAGAGCTTTAAAATGAGCCACTGCATGGGAAGGACAGACTATGTGGGTTGATGATTATTTAGTACCGTGTCTTCTATACCCACTCCATAAATACTCACTGAGTGAATGGTCAATTAACTTTTCTAGCTTTCCTTTTAATTAAAAAGAAAGGCAGTTTTGTAGTTTTCGTGTTTAGCACGTTGCCGTTAAGTGCAAGGGTTGCAAATTAGCATGTCTTCCAAATGTTCTCAACGTGTGCTGATGCCCTTCCTCTACCTTAAATTGCTACTGTTTCGCAGATTGTATAAGACGCAGAATTATACATACTACTGACAAATAACATGATCTCCTGAAGAAATTGTCCAGATTAATCTCGATCAAGCACTTTTGGCAGTGAAATTTGATGTCTCATATTAAAGTGCTAGTTTTGAACATTAATGGTATACTTCA
>NW_027530632.1:2611939-2621267 GCF_008692635.1 Crocuta crocuta
TTATTGGTCTGTTATGTTCACAAGAAGTTCTGTAAGTATTTAGCCATATCTTGGATAGATCCTAAAATCAATTTTGTAAAGCTTAAGGCTCAGTTTCACAATATTTAAGCTAAAAAATAACAACACATCTTCTCTAGTTTTCTGGTTCATGTATTATTATTGGTTTCCACGGAGCATTTTAGATAACATAGTGAAAAACAAAGCAAAGCAAAAATTACTCCTATGGAGTACTTTGAAATTTACAAACGTGAAACAGTTTTTTGAATGCTGTCATTAACATTATTATAACCTAAAATTTACTTTAGAAGGGACACCTGGATGGCTCAGTCAGTTAAGCATCCAACTTTGGCTCGGGTCATGATCTCACGGTTTGTGAGTTCGAGCCCCGCACCGGGCTCTGTGTTGACANCTTTTTTTAAAAATTCTTTTAAAAAGTTTACTTTAGAAAGCCATTCTCTATCTCTGTTGTTACCAGGTACCTCTTTGATCTTTTCTTAGATCATTTTGTATTTTCCTTTCATGGTACTGATTTATCATATATTTTGATTGTATGATTTATTGGTCAGTTAAGAAGAAATTGCATATGGACTGGAACAGGGTACATTTTGCTTGCCAGTGATTCATAGCACAGATTTTTGGCATCAAATGGATCATCAGTAAATATTTCTTGAAAAAATGAAAGAGTAGAATATGGCTAGGGAAAGTTCAACTAACTGATTTATTTTTAATATCTGAGTAGAGCTTAGTTGCATAGGTAGATATGTTCTAATTTGCTGATCTCATACTGTTAGACATTTATTTTTTGCCAATCTTTTGCCATTTTAAATAATCCAATTACTAGTCTTATTTGCCTATGAGATGTGTTGTAGCATTTCCAAGTAATATCAAAAGGCTTTATAATACATAACAAAATAGCCCCAAAACATCCTGAAAAACAGCTGAAGCCACGGTAATGTTAACTGATGCGTAGCTCCTGTAGATATGAGACTAGATATCTAATTTTCATGATTTAGTATTTTCTTTTTTCCAAATCATTTAATATTGAAGTGTCAAAATATCCTTGATGTTTTCACGCCCTTAATCTTTTCACATTCCAAAGGAAGGTATGTAAGTCAAGCGTACATTCAGTTTTTTAATTTTTTTAAGACAAGGAAACTTTTATAAGAGATACTGTTTCCACTAGAATCACAAAAAATTAAAGCTTTTTCCCTCCCATTTGTTGAAATCTCACCTTTGTCTGGCTGCTGGTAGAAACGAAAACGGTGCCACATGCATAGCCTAGTTCAGAGCCCAAATAGCAATGGCTTCTACTTTAAAAAGGTTATATCATAAGCCCCTATCTCACTGACAGAATTATTTGTTACTGTATCGGGGAGTAAATGATAGAGGAGAAAACTGACCACAAACCATATTCATGTTTGTTCAGAAACAAGCAGTGTTTGCTTAGGGTTTTGATACAGATTCATTTTCCCTCAAATGGCAAAGTATAATGACAGTGGAGAAATAGGTCAATTTCACACCAACGACAGGGTAGAATGGAAAGTAAATGTGTAGTTCTTAACACAGCGTGCATCACAGAAGCATAATAAAGCTTGTGCACACATGGCACAAAAAACAGATCTGTGTTGTGAAGCATAAGAAAAGAGGTGGTAAGAGAGGTAGTCAGTAGGGTCACGCCTGGTTTGACCCCTGGAGGTGGTAGATCTGCTGGACTTTCCAGGGAGTGGCCCAGGATATATCCGGGGCAGGACTAGTACATAATAAATGGAAAAGTGGGTCGGAGCCAAAGGAGCAAGCAAGGAAATAAGAAAGGATACTATTGTGTAAATTGGTAAACCTGAGTGTTTGGAAAATTCTAGAATAATATAAACCTGTGTTTTCCCCTGCTGACCCAGTCTCTGGTCACACACACAGATCGGTATTGCCTTACTGCCCTGTGCCTGCTCCTTCTGCTCTGGCAGGAAATAGTGCAGAAGTCACGGTCCTTGGGCTGTGTAAATTGAGGTAGGATGGTGTTCGTTTTCAGGTACCTCCCTCAGGGCATCTTATAGTTCTCTATCAAAACGCTTCGACTGGCTCTGTTCGGGGATGACAGAGACTGTCCCGTATGGGGAAGGGAGGAGGCTGAAAACTTGGGAACGACCTGCGCAACAGCTGGCCCAGGTATAAAATGGGAGGGCTGGGTTTAATCAGTAAAACCAGAGCGCTCCCCATTGGTTTAACACATGCTGAGCTTCCTTGCCTCGCTGCCTTTGCCCCTATGGTTCCTTACACTAGAAAAACTCTCCGTGCACCACCAACTCTCAGACTCATTTATATTTGAAGACTTATCTCCAGCTCCTTATCTGTCATGACATGCATTAACGGGAGATGTTACTTTTTCTCTCTCTTTGAAGTCTGACAGCTTTTTGTTTCCAGCTTCCACAACTCTTTGTGTCTATACTTGTGATATCTAAGCATATTTTTCTTATTGGTCCTTTAACAAACATCAAACACAAACATTAATATGGCAAATTTGAAAACTCTTAGTGGGGCGCCTGGGTGGCTCAGTCAGTTAAGCTTCTGACTTCGGCTCAGGTCATGATCTCACGGTTTGCGGGTTTGAGCCCTGTGTCAGGCTCTGTGCTGACAGCTAGCTCAGAGCCTAGAGCCTGCTTCTGCTTGTACGTGTGCTCTCTCTCTCTTTCAAAAATAAACATTTTAAAAAAATGAAAATCCTTAGTTATTCTAACACACACACAGACTCACCTACATGCATTTGTACAGACTATAGAAAGAGTAAGTAAAGGTTCAGAATTACTTGAGCTCGTTTTATGTGCTGTTCACATCTCCAGTCCCTGAGGTACTCCACATTCTTATATTTAAACAGTAGATTTGAAATAAGCAATGATGGTAAAGTGATTTTAAAGGCACGCATCCACATGCATGCATGTGCACACACACACTCACTAAACTTGAATTATTTCACTTGGTTTTTCACATTGAAATCCCTTCTTTTTAAAGTTTTTTGTTTTACAACTAAAGAGTGAATCAAGAAAATAATGATTATTATTGATTATTCTATGACTTCTGCTGAAATAAATTTGGTCATAAGAAGAAGGGAGTAGCAAAAAAGGATCTACTGCAGATCTCAAATACACTAAGAGAGCCATTGATCTAAGCCTGTTTCCTAATTTGAAAAATAGGAGTAGGGGTACCATATTCACGAGGCAGTTGTGGAAATCTTAATGAGGTAACACACACATAGGCCTCATCCCAGTGCCTGGGACCAAGTGAAATAGCAATTCTTTTTATGTTGTTGTTCAATATGTATGTATTTAGAGAGAGCATGAGATACTGACAGTGAGAAAGGGAGAGAGAGAGAATCCCAAGCAGGCTCCATGCTCAGCATGGAGCCCGACACGGGGCTTGATCCCATGAGCGAGAGATCACGACCTGAACTGAAATCAAGAGTCAGACGCTTAACCAACTGAGCCACCCAGGCGCCCCGGCAGTTTTTATTTTGATGAATGTAATGTGTGGTATCTTAGTGAGAGTACAAAACAAGGTAAATGAATAAAATATATGATATATACCAGGGAGAAAACATAAATCAGCGTCAAATGGCAGGGTAGTGAGTTGGCATTTCAGAGACGGGATGTTGGTTGAGTAACAAGAAGTCAGGGGTTAATGGAAGAGCTTCAGGGATGACACTGAAGAAAAGGGGAAAGGACAAAGGCCCTGAGAAATGAGTGTGCTTGGAATATTTGAGGCACAGCAAGGGACCGGTATGGCTGGAGCAGGGTGTGTAAGAGGGAACAGTAGGAGATAAGGTTAACAGGTAATAACAGGATGGGACAGATCTTGTCAAGTTTTACAAATTCTAGGGAAGTCTTTACTTTTTCTCTGCGGGACATGGGAAGCATTTGAAAGGTTTGAGCACAATAGTGGTTGGAATTAACTACATTTTAACAGCGCTGGCCCCTGAGCTGAAAACAGCACACACAGTTATGCCAAGCTGAAAGCTACTTCTGTGGTCCAGGTGAGGGACAATGACAGATTGGACCAGGACATCGGCAGTGGTGGTGGTGAGAACTGGCTTTATTCTGGACATATTTCAAAGTTAGGGGTGCAAAAGTTGAAAGTCTTTTAGCCGTTTTCTCTTCCGTTATTCTTCCTTAACATGTATTCTTATTCTTTTATTTTTAAGTTTATTTATTTTGAGAGAGACAGAGACATAGCGAACATTGGTAGGGCAGAGAGGAGGGGGAGAGAGAGAATCCCAAGCTGACTCCTTGTTGTCAGTGCAGAACTGGACACGGGACTCAAACTCATGAACCTGTGAGATCATGACCTGAGCCAAAACCAAGAGTTGAATGTTTAACTAATTGAGCTACGCAGATGCCCCAACATGTATTCTAATTCTTTCTAATACTAATCTCACCTGATGGTTTGGGTGATCAGCTGGTCCAACCAGTAGCCTCAGAGTCCAAGTGAAGCACATAACTGGTCTGTTTATTAGAGATCAGCAATCAACAGTGAATTGATGAGTTTTTTTTCAAGTGAGAAAATGATATCATGTGTCCTAGTGTCTTGGGATTGCACATTCCTTCTAACCTTCACGTTACGGACCCTTTAAATTGAATGTGACCAACCTTCATTTCGCCCTTTACCAAGGTCTTCTTCCTTTTTTGTTTTTGTGCCAAGTCTTGTCTAATCCAGGCCATTAATGGACCTTTGACTTCTATTAACATTTGGCTTACCTGTATGGAGAGAAGGGATCCATTTTTCCAAACTTATTGTCTCTAAATCTTTTTATTCACGTAGAATACTCATGTGCTAGCTGGTAAAGTAACGATTTCCTCAATATTCATTTTAATTACATTAAATGAGTGTCATCACAAAAATCTAGCCAGACACTATCTAAGAGATAAGTAAGATATGGTTCCTTCCACTAGTAACTTATTATCTCAGAGACAAGTTTAAACGAATCAAACCCTCTGTACTACAATGTATTAAGTTCTTCAGTGAAGAGGAAGCAAATAGTTTTGCCTGATTATGGTGGCATCTTTTAACAAGGAAGGGCATCTGAGAGGGATATAGATGAGTTTCATCAGCAGAGAATAAGGGAAGGGGTCTTCCTGGAAATAGGAAGCAGGAAGAAGACTTGGAGCTGTGATCATAGGCATTCTATCCAAGGGGGAGAAAACACAAGTCTTCCACGACATCTGTGTGTCATGTTCTTTGTGTGGTTGGATGGAGGTGAGGTCGGAAAGACAGCCTGAGAAATGATTCCAAAAGTCCTGATATTAAATCATCATCTCGTTCCGCTAAATTGACTTACTGGTTTTGCACAGAAGCCAGAAGTGCTTAGTATAAAGAAGACTTTTTTTTTTTTTAAATAGTTTATTTTCAAGTTGGTTTCCATATAACACCCAGTGTTCATCCCCACAAGTNTGCCTGACTTATTTCACTCAGCATAACACCCTCAAGTTCCATCCACATTGCTACACATGGCTAGATTTTATTCTTTCTCATTGCTATGTAGTATTCCATCATATAGATAAACGCATCTTCTTGATCCATCCGTCAGTTGATGGACACTTCGGCTCTTTCCATGGTTGGGCTATTGTTGAGAGTGCTGCTATGAACATTGGGGTACATGTGCTCCTATGCATCAGCACTCCTGTATCCCTTGGGTAAATTCCTAGCAGCGCTATTGCTGGGTCATAGGGGAGTTCTATTGTTAATTTTCTGAGGAACCTCCACACTGTTTTCCAGAGGGGCTGCACCAGTTTACATTCCCACCAACAGTGTAGGAGGGTGCCTGTTTCTCCCCATCTTCGCCAACATCTAGAGTCCTCTGATTCACTAATTTTAGCCACTCTGACTGGTGTGAGGTGGTATCTCAGTGTGGTTTTGATTTGTATTTCCCTGATGCGGAGGGACGCTGAGCATCATTTCCTATGTTTGTTGGCCATTTGGATGTCCTCTTTGGAGAAGTGTCTGTTCATATCTTCTGCCCATTTCTTCACTGGATTGTTTGTTTTTCGGGTGTGGAGTTTGGTGAGTTCCTTATAGATTTTGGATACTAGCCCTTTATCTGATATGTCATGTGCAACTATCTTTTCCCATTCAGTCGGTTTTCTGTTAGTTTTATGTATTGTTTCCTTTGCCATGCAGAAGCTTTTAATCTTGATGAGGTCCCAATCGTTCATTTTTTTTCTTGATTCCCTTGCCTTTGGAAATGTGTCAAGTAAGAAATTGCTGCGGTTGAGGTCACGAAGGCTGTTTCCGGCTTTCTCCTCTAGAGTTTTGATGGTTTCCTGTCTCACAGGAATGGAGACTCTTTTGATCATCGAATACCAGCTGGAGTCTGAGCCTGCCCTTCAATTTTTCTAGGGAGTGAGTAACCCCAGGGCCTCAGAAATGTACCGGTTATGCATATTTGTGCCACAACAGTCCATTTCATTACATTTACACAAAAAAATTTCTGTTGAAATAATTATAGACTCAGAGGAAATTGCCAAAAAATTATAAAGGTTCTCATGGATCCTTACCCCAACTTTCTGCAACGATGGCCTCTTACAGAGCTTATAGGTAATACAATATCAGACCAGGAAATTGACATTGGTACATTACTATTAACAAGAATACAGACCATTTTCAGTTTTCACCATTTTAACTTTGATTTATGTATTTGTGTATACATGTACATTCCTATATAATTTTTTCCTGTGTATAGATTGTAATAACCCTCCAGTAAGCCCTACAATCAAGATGCAAAACTATTTAATTATCACAACAAGAACTCCCTAATACTACCTCTAAATTCATACCCACTCACTTGCCTACTCTTGTCCCTGTCCCCTGGAAACCGTGAGTGTGTTCATCATATCTATAGCTTTGTCATTTCAAGGGTGCTATATAAATGGAATCATGCATTTGTAACCTTTGAGACATTTTATTGAGTACAGGACACCGTTGCCCTTGAGATCCAACCAGGTTGTTGCGTATATCATTAGTTCGTTCATTTTTATTGCTGAGGGGTATTCCGTTGTATGTATGTACCAGAGTGGTTTGCCTGTTGAAAAGCATTTGGGCTGTTTCGAGTATTTTTGCTGTTGTGAACAAAGCTACTGCGAGTATTCAAATACAGGTGTTTTTGTGAACATACATTTCCATTCCTCTGACATCACGCCTAACAGTGTGATTGCTAGATCATGTAAGCGCATGTTTAGTTTTGTAAGAAACAAACTAATTTTTAGAGTGGTTATATCATTTGGCATTCCCACCAGGAGTGGATGAGCACTCCAGTTTCTTCATATCTTTGCCACCATTTGACATTATCACTAATTTGTATTTTAGGTTTTCAGACGGTATGTAGGGTATCTCATTGTGGTTTTAATATCCACTTCCCTAATGGCTAATGATGTTGAACATTTTCATATGCCTCTCACCATCTGTGTCTTCTCTTTGTAGAAATATCTTTTCATGTCTTTTACCCATTTTATAATGGAGTTATTTGTGAAAATGAAAATGGTTGCATTTTGAGAGCTATTTACAAACCCTAGATATAAGGCCTTTTTTAGATATATGGTTTGCAATTTCCCCCAGTCCATAGCTTGTCATCTCACAATGGGGTATTATTTGCAGCGTAAAAATTTTAATTTTGACAAACAATTCATGAATTCTTTTTTAAAGTCATGTTTAAACAAAACAGTAGGTCATCACCTAGAACTAGGTCCCAAAGATCTTCTCCTATGTTTTCTTCTAACATTTTATAGTTCTTCATTTTGTATTTAAATTCATAATCCATTATTTATTCATTTTTATTTTATTTATTTTATTTTTTTGAGAGCGAGTGTGCATGTGCATGCAAGAGCAGAGGAGGGACAAAAGGAGAGGGAGAGGAGCTCCATGCTGGACCTGGAGCTCAGTGTAGGGCTCAATCTCATGGGCATGAGATCATGACCTGAGCCAAAATCAAGAGTCGCACACTTAACTGGCTGAGCCACCCAGGCGCTCCTTTAATTCAAAATTAATTTTGAATTAATTTTTGTATGGGGTGTGATGATTAGATCAAAGTTATTTATTTATTTATTTCTGGCCTATGGATGCCCAGCTGTTCCAACACAACTTGTTGAACACAGTTGTTCTTCCTCCATTGAATTGTTTTTGTAACTGTATCAAAAATCAATTGGAGATGTTTGTGTTAATCTGTTATTGGGTTCTGTGTTCTGTCACATTGGTCTATATGTCTCTTCCCTCTCTAATAGCACATTGTCTTGCTTGCAGTAGAAATCTAGTAAGTCATAATCTCAGATTCCTCTCGCTTTATTCTTTGTAAAAATTGTTTTAACTATTCTAGTTCCTTTGCCTTTCCATATAAATTTTAGAATATGTTTGTCTATATCAGCAAAAAACCTTGCTGGGCCTTTGATAAGGATTACATTAAACCTATAGATCAAGTTGAGGAGAAACTAACATCTTTGCTATAGTGATTCTTCCAATCCATGAATACGCTATGTGTGTCTATTCATTCAAATCTCCTTTGCTTTCTTTTCTTGATGTTTTGTAATCTTCAGGATGCAGATCCTGTTTGTGTTTTGTTAGATTTCCTTGTTTTTTACTGAATTGTAAATAGTATTGCGGTTCCATTTTGGTTTCCCTGGTTTTGTTGCTAGTATGTAGGATACAATTAATTTGTGTATGTTCATCCCATATCTTGTGTCCTTGCTAAAGTTGTTAGTTCGTTGGTGTTTTCTATATAGACAGCAATGTCATCTGAAAGTAAGATAGTTCTATTTCTTTTTTTCCAATCTGCATTCCTTTATTTCCTTTTCTTGCCCTATTGCAATGGCTAGCTCTTTCTATACTAGCTTGAATGTGAGTGGTGAGATTGGACATCCTTGCCATGTTTTCGTTCTTAGGGGGAAAAGTATAATATTAGCTACAGATTTCTCTCTCTCTCTCTCTCTCTTTTTTTTTTTTTTTTTTTTTTTGGTAGATTTCCTTTATCGACCTGAAGACATTCCCCTCTATTTTCAATTTACTAAGAGTTATCAATAATAAATGTGTTTTGCATTTTATCAAATGTTTCTGCAATGATTGATATGATCATGTACTTTTCTTACTCTGTTGAGATGGTAGATTATATTTATTGAGTTTCAAATAGCATTGCATTCCTGAAATAAACCTCACTTGTCTGTGAAATACAATTTTTTTTATATATTGATAGGTTCCATTTGTTAGTATATTGTTGAGTATTTTTGCCTCTAAAGTTCTGAGAACTTTTTGCTTCTGAACTGATGAGAGATTTTTGTCTCAAGCTTTCTACTCTTAGATT
>NW_027530632.1:2621591-2621932 GCF_008692635.1 Crocuta crocuta
AGCTTAAAAAAAAAAAAAAGCCTTTTGTTTTAAGAATGCAGATTCTGAAGAAGCTTAATTTAATTTGGTCAACCTCTAGGCTTCTATCTCAACCTCTTATAACACCATGAAAGTAAAGGGGAAGTTAGAAAACTTAGTTTCCGCGGGCACCTGGGTGGCTCAGTCAGTTGAGCATCCAACTTCGCCTCAGTTCATGATCTCACGGTTCATGGGTTCAGGCCCCATGTTGGGCTCTGTGCTGACAGCTCTCCATCTCTCTGCCCCTCCCCTGCTTGCGTGTTCTTTCTCTCTCAAAACTAAATTTAAAAAAATAAAATAAATAAAATTTAAACAGAAAACTT
>NW_027530632.1:2621997-2624520 GCF_008692635.1 Crocuta crocuta
TCCTTCTATATTCAGTTCTGTACTTTTCCTGATAGTTTGAATGTTCTAGGAAAAGCAGTGTCAGACATGGAAAGCCAGTGTTTACCTCTTCTTCTCACCAATCCTGCACTGGTATTTGTGGTAACAATTTAAACTTGTATGGTCATCAAAAAATTAAGTGTATTTGCGATTTAACCAAACAATAAAACATGATGACACAATGAAAAAATTATTTTCTGTGATCCTCGATTTTATCATGTCTTCACCAATATTGATAACATTAAAACTGTCAAGAAGACCATGTAAAATTCATCAATTTATCCAGATATTGACTTAGTCTGGTCCACTTTTGCTGGTATTATAGTCAGTAAGGTAAGACCAGATCCCTTATTTTACATTTATTCATACAGAATTCTGGAAGGCTTTGGGTATGTGCTTGTGCAGGGTTGAAATGTTACCTTCTAAAGTTTTGTTTTATAGTTTTAGGGTTTTATATTTATCTTATTCTATATTCATTACCTGTAACACTTTTTTTCTGCTTTTTAAGGGTCCAGCAATAGCCTCTTAAATTATTTTGTGACTGTTCAGTAGAATGGGGTCCTAGAGCTTCAAGGTTGTAAAACAAGAAATCAAATAAAATCTCAGACTCAGACTGGTTAAGTGACTTACTAAAGGTCAGAACCACATAAGACTTGTAGCCCACAATTTTACCTTAACGAATAATGGACTGTATACATACAGTTCATGGGGTGCCTGGGTGGTTCAGTCAGTTAAGCATCTGACTCTTGATTTCAGCTCAGGTCATGATCTCGCAGTTCACAAATTCGTGGTCCACATCGGGCTCTGCTGTGACAGGGTCAAACCTGCTTGGGATTCTCTTTATCTCCTCTCTATTTCTCCCCTACTTGTGCTCTCTCTCCCTCTCTCTCTTAGAATAAATAAATAAACCCATACAGCTCAGGGGCTCCTGGATGGCTCAGTCAGTTGAGCATCCAACTTCAGCTCAAGTCATGATCTCACAGTTTGTGAGTTCAAGCCCTGTTGTCAGGCTCTGTACTGACAGCTCAGGGCCCAAGCCTGTTTCAAATTCTGTGCCTGTCTCTTTCTGCCCCTCCACTGCTTGTACTCTGTCTCTCAAAAATTAATAAATAAAGATTAAAAAAAAAAAGCTCAATCTGAATGTTTTGTACAAATAAAACTGAATGTAACCTAGTTCAATTTTAAGGAGCTTGAAACTCACACGGGGAGCAGATTCCATAAGAAACAGATTTAGGCAGGGGGTAGTGGGGTCCCAGACTTTCATTTCAAAAGACCTCGTATTATTTCAATGCTGGTTACCTGAGGAATCGCCTGTGCCTGGTGAGTTCTGTTCTGGTGCTCCCTGGCCCTGCTGACGGACGACAGCAGAACACTTGTCCCCTCCTTGCTGCTTCACCACTTATTGTTTTACGTTATTTAAATTCCAGTTAGGTAACATACATTGTGATGTTAATTTCAGGTGTACAAAACAGTGATTCAGCTCTTTGATACAATACCTGGTGTGTTTAACCAACTTCCAGTGTGCATTGATCCTTATACCCTCTTCAACTGGAAGGGAGATCCTCTTTCAGTTGCTGAGTCTTAGGTAGGGCAAGTACCGTTGCTGGTGTAGACAGTAAAAATTTCAACCCTACTATGAAAAAGCTAATTGAACCGCCAAAGTGAAATCCCTAGGAGCACCTCTGAAAAATAAAGATACAGGAGAGAAGGTTCATTGGTAGACTGAGATCAGAATAGCAAAGTGTCTTGAAAATATGAAACTGTTGTGAAAAAGACTTTGTCTTTGTTTCCAAATTGTCAGTTTCAGAACGATTTCTTATTCATCTTTGTATCCCTTGTTGCATTTTGCACACAGCAGATGCTCCATAATAGTTGCTGAAAATGTAGCCCATAATGAATTCATCTACTTAACTCTCAAAAGGTCACTCTCTCTCTATACTGCAATAAAGGGAATGTGGTTCTATTATTTTCCATCAAGTTCCCCACTTGTTATTTTGAAAAGATTTTGGGAGTTTGTACGTAGAGTGGAGTGCAATGGGCTTTGGCCTCTCAGCTCAGGAGACTTTGGAGTTGTGCGGTCTTCTGAAAGTGACCTCATGACTCCATGTCACAGTTTCCCAATCTTTAGAATGGAGATCACAATGTTAATTACCTCACAGGGCTGTTAGAAGGATAAATGACATAATGCTTATAAAATACTTAGTACAGGAATACCTGGGTGACTCATTCGCTTGAGCCTCTGACTCTTGATTTCAACTCAGGTCCTGATCCCATTGTCATGAGATCGAGCCCCACATTGAATCTCAGCACGGAGCCTGTTTGAGATTCTCTCTTTCCCTCTGTCCTTCTCCCCGACTCACACACTTTCTCTCTCAAATAAAAAAAATTTTTTTAATAAAGATAAAATCTGAAAAAAATAAAGTACTTAGTACAGTGATTGGAACAGAGAAAGTATATGCTCAATAAATGTTTACAAAATAAATGATCTAAAATCAGTAGTTTAGG
>NW_027530632.1:2624529-2624893 GCF_008692635.1 Crocuta crocuta
CAGCCGTTGTGACTTCATGGCACCACTGTGAGGCACCTGGGTATATGATTTGGTAATCATGAACTTAGGGATAGAAAAATGAAGAAAAATGCTTCCCTCACTAAAGGAATTTTCAAATTTAGCATTATAAATGCATGCAAACAACTTACTAAAATATTATAAATGCTTTACTGAAGTATTGCCAACATCTGTGGGGAACATAAAGGGAGCTGGGGTGTGGAAGACATCATAAAGGAAAAATGAGTTGACTAATTATTCAAGAAAGAGTAGGCGATAACCAAGCAGAAAAGTAAAGGCAGAGGGAGGGAACAGTGTCAGTAAGGATCCTCACATATAAAAGTTTGTAGAAATTCTAAAAATGGGC
>NW_027530632.1:2625099-2627452 GCF_008692635.1 Crocuta crocuta
CTAAAGACGGGCAATCCCTATCAAAATAACACCAGCATTCTTCACAGAGCTAGAAAAAAACAATCCTAAAATTTGTATGAAACCAGGAAAGACCCCGAATAGCCAAAGCAATCCTGAAAAAGAAAACCAAAGATGGAGGCATCATGAATCTGGACTCCAAGCTGTATTACAAAGCTGTAATCATCAAGGCAGTATGGTACTGACACAAAAACAGATACATACGTAAATGGAACAGAATAGAGAACCCAGAAATGGACCCACAAACGTATGGTCAAGGAATCTTCGACAGAGCAGGAAAGAATATACAGTCGAAAAAAGACAGTCTTTTTCAGCAAATGGTGTTAGAAAAACTGGACAGCGACATGCAGAAGAATGAACCCGGACCATTTTCTTACACCATTCACAAAAATAGACTCAAAATGGATGAAAGACCTAAATGTAAGACCGGAAGCCATCAAAATCCTCGAGGAGAAAGCAGGCAAGAACCTCTTTGACCTTGGCTGCAACAACTTCTTACTCAATACATCTCCAGAGGCAAGGGAAACAATAGCAAAAATAAACCTATTGGGACCTCAGCAAGATAAAAAGCTTCTACACAGTGAAGGAAGCAATCAGCAAAACTAAAAGGCAACCAAAGGAGTGGGAGAAGATATTTGCAAATGACATATCAGATAAAGGGTTAGTATCCAAAATCTATAAAGCACTTGTTAACTCAACACCCCAAAAACAAATAATCCAGTGAAGAAATGGGCAAAAGACATGAGCAGACACTTTTCCAAAGGAGACAGCTAGTTGGCTAACAGACACATGAGCCACTGCTCAACATGACTCATCATCAAGGAAATGCAAATCAAAATCACAATGAGATACCGACTCACACCTGTCAGGATGGCTAACATTAACAGCTCAGGCAACATCAGATGTTGGTGAGGATGCGGAGAGAGAAGAACCCTTTTTGCCTTGTTGGTGGGAATGCGAAGTCTTGCAGCCACTCTGTTAAACAGCATGGAAGTTCCTCAAACAAAAATAGAACTACCCTATGACCCTGCAATTGCACTACTAGGTATTTATCCATAGGATACAGGAGTGCTGATTTGAAGGGGTACATGCACCCCAACATTTATAGCAGCACTTTCAACAATAGCCAAATTATGGAAAGAGCCCAAATATCCATCGAATGATGAATGGATAAAGAAGAAGTGATATATATACACAATGGAGCATTACTTAGCAATCAAAAAGGACAAGACCTTGCCATTTGGAACAACATGGACTGAACTAGAGGGTAAGTTAAATCAGTCAGAGAGAGACAAACATCATGTGATTTCACTCATATATGGAATTTAAGGTACAAAACAGATGAACATAAGAAAAGGGAAGCAAAAATAAAGTTAAAACAGAGAGGGAGACAAACCATAAGAGACTCTTAAATACAGAGAACAAACTGAAGGTTGCTGGTGGGTGTTAGGTGGGGGGATGGACTCAATGGGCAAGGGCATTAAGGAGGGCTCTTACTGGGATGAGCACTGGGTATTATATGTAAGTGATCAGTCGCTAAATTCTATTCTTGAAANGAGCGAGGGGATAGAGGGAGAGAGAGAGAGAATCCTAGAGGTGCAGAGAAAGAGAGAAAGAGGCAGGGGTCAACCAGGGCTCATGTTCTACCCAAAGTAGGGCTTGTGTTTACCCAAAGTGGGGCTTGAGCTCACCCAATATGGGGCTTGAACTCTCGAACTGTGAGATAATGACCTGAGCTGAAGTCAGATGCTTAATGACTCAGCCACCCAGGCTCCCTCAGTCAGTTTTTCAGTTCTGTTTACTAAGTAATTAGAGCCAAGCAACTTCATCGTTATAGTTCATGGTGTGTCATTCTGCTTTCTTCAAAAATTTTAATCACCCCCATGACAGCCGTTGTGNTTAAATACAGAGAACAAATTGAAGGTTGCTGGTGGGTGTTAGGTGGGGGGATGGACTCAATGGGCAAGGGCATTAAGGAGGGCTCTTACTGGGATGAGCACTGGGTATTATATGTAAGTGATCAGTCGCTAAATTCTATTCTTGAAATCATTAAAAATAAAGATAATAAAAGTAAAAATGACAAAGATGGTAAAGAGAAAAACAAAACTTAAGAGTTAAATATGAAAAAGAAAAAGAAAGAAAATGAAAAGATATTCCAAAGATGAGAACTTTATCTGTTGGTAATGAGTGTAAAAAGCGAGTATTAAGACTAGGAATCGAGATAATGAAGATGACTGTGGCAGCCATGGATGTGCACACACAGATTGCCCCAGAAGAGAGAACTTTCTGGAATGAGTGCCATTAGCTGACAGCCTCCACCTGCCCTGCCTTTGGG
>NW_027530632.1:2627497-2637591 GCF_008692635.1 Crocuta crocuta
TCTGGCATGGACTTCTCTGGTGGGCAGTCTTTGGTGAAACCCATTGGCATGGCTCATGCTTTCTCAGATCTGGGCTGCAGCCTGAGGCTCTTCCCACCCAGTCATCCTACCTTTGCCCTTCCTTTACACAGTTATCAGACCTACATTGCAGTCTGAAGACTCTCCTTGCCTCTCCCGTCTCCTGCCCCTCCTCCCTTTATCTGTTGCGGGCATTTCCCACAATAAAGTCCTTGTTCTTCTAATTCCACCTTGGTGCTTGTTTCCTGGATGCACTGCTAAAACGGAATTAAGGAAAATATGTTATCTTCGTTGAAACAAATTGAGCCGTAATTCCCCCAATCCACGGTTGAGATGTTGGCAATGAAGATTCAACTTTAGATGTTCTCTTAGTTGAGGCTGTGTTCCAGAACAGAGGGATCTTGAAAGCCATATTACCCATGTGGGAACTTGGTTTGAGAGGCTCTGCTGGCACAAATGATGGGAAGTTTTTCTCTCAGTTATTCCAAGGCAAGGATCCTATCAAGATCCTATTTTTGTTCTCTTGGGAGCCTAAATTGCCTCCTGAGGTAGGTGTGTAACACAGTACGGTAGGTCCAGGGTGTAAGATGGATGGGCATGGGTAGTGTGAGAAGGACGTACTAGAAGGGCTCCCCACATTGGCCTCATGAGTTTGAAAGTTATCACTTAGAAAGGGCACCAGGGTGGCTTAGTCGGTTAAGCGTCCAACTCTTGCTTTCGGCTCAGGTCATGATCCCACGGCTTCATGAGATCAAGCCCCGCGTCAGGCTGTGCGCTGGTGGCATGGAGCCTGCTTGGGATTCTCTCTCTCCCTCTCTCTCTGTCCCTCCTCCGCCTGCACTGTCTCTGTCTCTCCCAAAATAAATAAATAAACTTTGAAAAATAGCTTATCATTTAGGAAATGAGGAGCCATCCAAGGTTTAGCAGCAAAATAATGATCTTTTTTTCATATGTAGATGAGTCTAATGATATTCAGGGTATTAAATGGATAATCAGGCCATGAACGGGGAGGAGAACCTGACTGGGGTAGGGGAAACCCAGTGTGGGTTTAGAGATACCGGCTCTGAGGCCCTAGTGAAATGCTTTCTATTTCTAGCCGGCAGAGCTGTTTCTTTGATTCCTGAAGAATGAATAAGGAGGGTCTTTGACTTCACAATATTGGCAAGGTGCCTGAAGAATAATGCTGTGCTAGTCTCTCCTTGCTTGCTTGTCACAATGGACAGTGTCGTGATTGATGCAAAGATGCAAACAGTCCCTGCTAGAGGATGTCAACTTTCTTTAATGGCAAAGGGCATAGAAATTTATGAAGATGGTTACGAAGCAAGAGATCACACAGCATGCCCTCAGATAGAGGGACAGCATCCTAGAACCTCAATCCTGCCTACCATTCTAGAGACCGCCTCTGGGCCAGCCAGCTCACCAGATGCAATCCACAGGCTCCCTGCCTTCAGGTGAGCCCTGAGAGCTGCTGGGAAATGCCCCTGTTTCTTCCAGGTCAATTCATTCTCTCATTCCCTTAGTGGGTTCCTCTCATGCCTTTTTCTCGTTCCACAAACCACTAGTACTTCCTGCCCTTTCTCATTCTCAGCAGATACTCTCGTTTCTTATTTCACTGAGAGGATAGAAGCATTCAAATGGGAGCATTCCTACTTTCCAGCCAGTGTCGTTCTCCGTCTTCCATATCTGTATCTTTATTTGGCATCTTCCCTTGCGTCTCAACAAATGTGTTTTTTCTCTTTCTATACTTTTTTTTAAAGTTTATTTATTTATTTTTGAGAGGGACAGAGGCGGCATGAAAAAGGGAGGGGCAGAGAGGGGAAGAGAGAGAATCCCAAGCAGGCTCCTCACCATCAGCCCAGAGCGTGATGCGGAGCTCAAACTCACGAGACCCTGAGGTCATGACCTGAGCGAAAATGCATTCAAACATGTGATCATGTTTCGCTCCCTGTATTGCACATTTCTTTCTGACAACTCTGTTGCCAGTTGGTAGCCGTTTCTTATGTACTACCTTCTCTTCTCTTATTGAGCACACTTGGATCAGGCTTCTGTCCCTGTCAGCCCACCACAGCACTTTGTCAAGGTCAGTGACTTCCACGTTGCCAAATCCAATGATCACTTCTCAGTTTTCATCTTACTGGGTTTGTCTTCCATGTGCCACACAGCAGCTCNTTTGTTCTCCTCTCTGATGCTGTTAAATGAAATAACAACCCCCTGCTGTAACTTTCTATCCCTTGAAACCACTTCACATCATGAAACAGACCATGCTATATTGCATACATACATATATATCTGTTCTTTGTCTGTCTCTTCTGAGTCTAAGATGTAAACTCTCTGAGATCAGCAATTTGTGCATTATTTACTGTTGTGTCCCTAGTACCTAGAGCCATACCTGCTATGCGTTCAATGCCAAATAAATATTTGTTGAAAAAAGTTGATGACCATACCTCCAATATAATCTTGAAGGCTATCTTTAGGTCTGAGTAAGCCAAGGTACCGTTTCTTTAGGACCATTCCTTGAGTTTCAGAATCATCCCCCCAGGTTTGATTCCTCATTGAGGTTCATTCTTATACTGGAGGAAAGAGAATTAAACATCACAATGACATGTTTAGAATTCAGATAGCCAAACACTTTGGTTTAAATGTTCATAAAAGTCTTATTTTATGTAAGAATGAGTTTTGAAAGCCAACCTTTAAGATAAAAAAATCCCCTGCAGTCTAAAATATCCTTGAAAAGACCCTTAAATCAACGAGGAGGTATAGTACATCTGGTTTTGAATATACAATCCGTCATATTAATTGTTATGCACACGAGAGCTTGCAAGCTTTGGAGCTATAGTAATGGAGCAAAATAAAAGTCAGTGTGAAGATTCTGACATTCAACGCAACCTTTCTTTAAAAGAAATATCAAATTACTCACTATGAATAAGAGGTGGGTGGATAATTCTTATGTTTTCATGCTTCCTGCGGACTTGATTCCATTCTATGATGGTATTAAGTCTCTATCGCCTTAATACAGATTAGATTTGCTTACTGTTGTGGGGATTAACAAAATACGTTTGGATAAGCATCCAGCACAAGGCTTGATACACTTGTTTGGTGCTCAGAAAATGTTGGCTTGGGGCTCATGGGTGGCTCAGTCGATTTAAGCAACCGACTCTTGATTTCAGCTCAGGTCATGATCTCATGGTTCGTGAGTTCCAAGCCCCACGTCGGGCTCCACGTTGCCAGCATAGAGCTTCTCTCCTTCTCTCTCTGTCCCACCCCTGCTTGTGTTCTCTCCCTTTCTGGAAGGAAGGAAGGAAGGAAGGAAGGAAGGAAGGAAGGAAAGAAAATATTGGCTAGATTAGAATCTAAGTCTTGTTTGATCACTTGCAGAGACATTTAGAAAAGAACGTAAAACCCATGCTAACAAATTCTTGCTTTTCTGAGTTACTCTTTTCTGATGTGACCCCAGTAAACAGACATTATCCTTAGAAAGTAGGAGTCCAAGGTTAGCAACAACAAGGGGGAAAATGAGCAGTAGGATTTTCAAAACCAATTATGAAGGGAGAGGAGAACCGAGAGTAACCATAGGAAACCAAAACTGTAAGGGTTCCAGAAAGTATGAGGTCTAGTCAAGTCCGATGTTTCAGAGAGCCCCCCAAAGAGACCATTGTTATTACTAGGTGAGAAGTCATCTGGGGTCCTTGAGACGGCAGTTCTAGCAGGATGGCTGCTGTTGAATAGACGACACGAAATAAAGAAATTAAAGATTGCCCTTCAGTGTAAGGGAGAATCCGCTATTTGCAGAGACTTCTGCTTTCTGTTTTCTGAGTGACAAGAACATGTACTATTTTGGCTAGAAACCTCCTATCAGTAGGGTATGAGAAGCCATTTTATTTATCTATTTATTCATTAAAAGTTTTTTTAATATTTATTTTTGAGAGAGAGACAGAGCATGAGTGGGGGTGGGGCAGAGAGAGAGAGGGAGACTCAGAATCCAAAGCAGGCTCCAGGCTCTGAGCTGTCAGCACAGAGTACGACGTGGGGCTGGATCCCACGAGCCCTGAGATCATGACCTGAGCTGAAGTCAGATGCTTAGCTGACACAGCCACCCAGGTGCCCCTGAGAAGCCACTTTAAAGAAAAGGTCTTGATGAATCATTTTGTCCCTCCATGTAGTTCTGTTAGTAAGCCACTCCCAGGGTGTATTTCTCACTGTAATATGTATGGGAATGGGTTGGTTTATTTGCTTGTTATTGTTATTGTTACCTTTGCCATTTGGGGTTGGGTCCCCAAAGCTATGTAGGTGACTCTGAAATACCAATTATCTTTTACATTTACAAGTCCTAAATCTGAATCAGAGAGAACTTAGGTGACAGATTTGTTTATAATTAGTTGAAGAAAAATAAACATTATTTGTATGAGGCATTCTGGTGATACCAGGTAAATCTAACAAATGCACTAATTGCCATTTTTTTCTCCAAAGCCACTAAGCTGACCATGAAGGGGATAAAAGATGAAGACAGTTAGGGGGCCGAGGTGGCTCAATCCGTTAAGCATCTAACTCTTTTTCTTTTTTTTAAGTTTTAATGCTTTTTTTCATTTTTTTGAGAGAGAGACAGAGCGCGAGGAGGGGAAAGGCAGAAAGAGACAGAAACAGACTTTGAAGCAGGCTCCAGGCTCTGAGCTGTCAGCACAGAACGCGACGCAGGGCTCCACCTCACAAACCTTGAGATCAGGACCTGAGCCAAAGTCAGACGCTTAAGCAGCTGCACCACCCAGGCATCCCAAACATCTCTGACTCTTGATTTCTGCTCAGGTCACAGTCGTGTGGGTGATGAGTTTTGAGCCCTGCATCAGCTCTGCACTGACAGCTTGGAGCTTGCTTGGGATTTTCTCTCCCTCTCTCTGGTCTTCCACCCACGCATGCTGTCTCTCTTTCAAAATAAATAAATAAATAAAATTTTTTTTTTTAAAAAAAGATGAAGACAAGAGGAGAGGAAGTAGAAGTATAAAAATTGTTCAAGATGGAGAATAAANATACTTGGTTGATAGACTGAATAGAAGCAGCACTTAAATGAATCTCACATCTGCTCCCTGCTGTGTGTGGAAGAGCAGAGATTTTACCCTGCAGACAATTTAAACCAGAGAAACTCTGACCTCAGGGCCCCTGGGCATTGCAGAGGACTGGTCCCAAGCTCAGATAGGGGGCAAAGGAAAAATCAGAACTTCTAAACCATGAGAAACTCTCCATAATCCTCTTTCCAATACAACTCTGAGAACACAGGCACAGAGAAATTAAGTGGTGCAGCGGAGTGGGGGACGGGGGGCAGGAGGGAGAATATAAATCACAGGAAAATAGGGATGCCTGGGTAGCTCAGTCGGTTAAGTGGCCGTCTCTTGATTTCCACTCAGGTCATGATTTCAGGTTCGTGAGTTCGAGCCCCGCATCGGGCTGTGCGCTGACAGCGTGGAGCGTGCTTAGGTTTCTCTCTGTCTCCCCCTCTCCTTCTGCCCCTCCTGTGCTCTCTCTGTCTCTGTCTCTCTGAAAATAAAGACATAAACTTAAAAGAAACTAAGTAGCAGGAAAATAAAACAGAAGTGTTAGGGGAAATGAAATACAAGCATGGAGACTATAAGGTTCAATCTGGAATTATGTTGAGCTGGTAATAATAATGCAAAACAATGTTGATCTTCCCAAAAGATAAGGGGAAGGGAAAGGTATTAATTGGCAGGTGTGTCTTTGAAACCTGTGGTCGAGGAGTGCCTAAGAGCGCTGAATACTCCTCTTCCATAGCAGGAAGCCAATAGATAATATTGAAAAAGAAAAATCAAAAAGCAGCAATAGGAATATTATACACTGAAACGGAAAGTGCCAACGTGGTGGGAAGTGGTTTTCTGCGAGTAGCAATCAGCTTGTGAGGATCTGTTTTTTTTTTCTTCTTCATAAACCTTATAATGTTTGCCTTTTAAAACACCACGTGTGTAACATTGGATACAAATGTGTAAGATAATTTTATGCACACCCAAATGCTTTGAAATACCCACCTACGGCATTTTCTGCAAACGGGTTGTAGAAAATAGATGGCCTCTTTTATAGTTTTCCTTTGTAATTAATGAAGTAATCTTTGCGTGTACCAAGGCTATGATACATTACTTAACCCACTGGAGTGCATTGTGCCTGCTATAAAAGCCTTTGTGGAAACGAGGGCAGAAAATTAGGCCTTTAAATTACAAAGACTGCAGGTGATTATGCTGAGAAAATAAGCCCACTTATGGAGATGGCAGCAGGGAGGGCCGTTTATATATATTTATATAATCGAATAGAGACTGACAGCATTGTCAGTGTGTGATGGGCTGCTGTGTTTGATTAACTTCACGGATATAATGGCAGAATTTCTTTTTATCCCACATAAATGACTCAGGTAAAACAGATCAATACGTAACAGTGAAACATCTTCTTGACCATTGTGTACTCAATTACACTGAGTAGAATATGACTCATATTTCACCCGAATCTCAGTATTTATTCACTGTTGGTACTGAATTGTGAGCACTTTCAATATGGAGTACATGCTTTTCATAGACGGGACTTTGTGGTTTGACTGGGTTTCAATTTACAAATCCACAGGTTTTATACATCTTAGAAAAACATATCTACCACTTCATGTCGTTCTTCAGCCTAAGCGCACTTCTTCTCCATGAGTTAATTTTAGTGTATTTAAAATGTTCATTATTAACTATATTTTATGTATGAGAAAAGTGCTTTTCCTTGACAAGTTCTAAATCTGTGAATTCAGTAACTTGAAGGAAGATGATTTGGGTCATTGTGAGGATTCCAGTCAAGACACCTAATTGTCCCCCACATTGGTGTTTCCTTGAGTGTCACAAATATGAATTAACCTCATTCTTGCCCTAATGGAGCATATACTCTGAATGGAGGGATTATATATGTGTACACACACACACACACACACACACGTTTAAATATGGCAGACACTGTTGTGTGCCCCAAGAGAGGTCAACGTAAAGCACTTTGAGAGTCCAACCACGTCCAAAGTGATACTTCAGTCAGATTTTGAAGAAAATCCTCATTTCTTTATTGGTCAATCATTAACGCATGAATCTTAGACATTCAAGATGCTCCTCATTCTTTAACATCGGATCTCAGACCTCAAAACCTGGGGCCAGACTGGAGAAGCTGAGGCTTTGCCTTGAAAAACGAGATGCCCCGCCCCCAACAGGAAGTGGGTCAGGGGCTCATAGACAAGTGCAGGTATACATGAGAAGGGAAACCCATCGGACAGAGGAACCTGAGGTCGGGTGTAGGAGGCGGTGAGTTCCATTGGTTGGGGCAGGGAGGTAAGGAACACAATCAGTGCTCAGCAGACAGGCAGCCAATGGTGTCAGAAGATCGGTGACAACAGATCTGGGACAAAAGATAGCCTGAGATTCAAGGGGCGCCTGGGTGACTCAGTTGGTTGCGCATCCGACTTCGGCTCAGGTGATGATCTCGTGGTTCGTGAGTTCAAGGCCCAGATCAGGCTCTCTGCTGTCAGTACAGAGCTCATTTCAGATCTTCGCGCTATTTTTCCCCTCCTCCTTTTGTGCTCTCCCTCTCTCCAAAATAAATAAACATGAAAATAAAGGTGGCTTGCAATTCAAGTTTTTTCATGAATCTCAAAAACTTTATTTGGAGCAAAGCTAGACACAAATGCACACATATAGGATGGAATTATATCAAACTGTAAGAAAGGCCAATGTGACCTATCGTGACAGATGGCAGGTCAGTAGTTGCCTCGGGCCTCAGGTGGGGTGGCTTACTGACTGCAGAGGGGCATGAGGGAGCTTTGGGGGCAATGTCGGGGTTTTACATCGATTGTGGTGGTGGTTTCATAGGCACATACATCTTCCCATCTCATCAAATGTAGACTTAATGTGGATTCATTGTCCTGTAGGTAAATTATATCTATCTCAAGGTTGACTGTGAACAAAATGACTTCCTCAGAAAATTTTTTTCTGAGCCCCCTTCTCAAACTAGGTCAGGTTCCCTAGGAGGCACACACTTCGTAATCTTGTGTTTTCTTCCACTGCATTTCCCCGAGTTTGTGATTATGTTCTTATTGGTTTCCTGTTCGTTAACTGCTTCTAGACAGGGAACAGCAGCAGGCCCTGATTCCATCTCTGCAGCTCACCACGGATGGGAAAGAAGTGGTGGGATTTGGGANGCACAGAGCCCTATGCGGGGCTCGAACCCACAAAACATGTGATCAAGACCTGAGCCGAAGTCGGACGCTTAGCCGACTGAGCCACCCAAGCGCCCCAAAGCCTCATACTTGAAGGGTCGGGGGTCCACTCTACAGTGGGAAGATCCCAGGCTCTGGTACAGAGTGCCTTGACCTTGAATCCTGGACCCGTCACTTGGTTAGTTAAACACCTAGCATAAGGCATGTAGTAGGGCCTCAGTAAATTAACATCAGAGACCTCATCTTCATTGACATTTTTATTAAGATGGAGACTCGGGCTTAGAATTAAAGCAATAGAGCAGGGGCACCTGGGTGACTCAGCCAGTTAAGCATCCGACTCTTGGTTTCGGCTCACATCATGATCTCACGGTTTGTGAGTTTGAGCCTTGTGTCAGGCTCTGCACGGACAGCACTGAGCCTGTTTGGGATTCTCTTTCTCCCTCTCTCTCTACCCCTTCCCCCACTCACGCTCTGTCTTTCTCAAAATAAATAAAGTTTAAAAAAATTTTTAAAAACCTTTAAAAATAAAGCAAAAGATCAAAACCAGACTCATAACTTAAACCCTAAGTTCTAAGCACAGAACTCAAATTTCCAAAAGTTTCCAGGGTAGACATTTATGCTTGTGATCACCGTTCCCTCAGCTGTGAAAGGGGCCTCATACACTCTACCACATAGGCTGGTTGTGAAGATCAGAGGCTGTCGTGTATGTAAATACCTCAGCGCACTATCTGGTACAATAAACACGGAATGGTCATTCGCGGTGAGAAGAGGCCAGCTTTCCCCTCTCCTTGGACCTTGTGATAGGCTGGATTTCCATCCGGTGTCCCCTGCTTACATGTATGCAACATGCATGGAGTTAGGTCTCCAGGCCTGGGACCCAGTGAGCTTGTAGGAAGGGCTGAAGTGGATCTCTCTCTCGGGAAAAGGATACTCCTGGGAGAAGGAAAGAGACCGGCACGTCACAAATGGGCTGGCAGTGCCTTGAAAGGTTTCTGGTTGCACCTGAAAGGCTACAAATTTTTTTAAAAAATCAGGTTTAGCCCTTATTTCTTTTTTTTTTTAATGTTTATTTTAGTTTTGAGAAAGAGAGAGAGAGAACGACCGGGGGAAAGGCAGACAGAGAGGGAGACACCGGATCGGAAGCAGGCTCCAGGCTCCGAGCTGTCAGCATGGGACTCGAACCCACGAAGCATGAGATCACGACCTGAGCCGAAGTTGGACGCTCTTCGGACAGACCCCCCAGGTGCCCCATTATTTCTATCTAAAATGGGGAACTCCGGGAGACGGTCCAATCAACTAGCATCTCTGCGTTCCTGGCAAGCTGCTGCCAGCCAACTCTGTCGGGCTCTCTCCCAGATGAATGGCACTCTGACTCATGAAAGCTACTTTGCAAGTCTACAAATATAATTAGCTTGTTGGGTATGCTTGGGAGTGTGGCCAGGAAGGCGATACGGAACAGGGCAACCTGTGGAAAAATGCCTTCCGTTTTTAAAATTGTTCCAAGCAATGTATACCCAGAAAGAAGGGTTGACCCAGAAGCCCTGCGTGGGGGACAAGAGATACTCGGTGAAAATTACGGCACTTAAAGTATATTCGAGGTCCTTGCAGTTCAAAGGAAGCACATAGTGCGCTTCAAGGGGCTGAGTGGTTTCATTTAATCTGTTTCAAACATTTGTTGACCGTCTCATATCAGGCACTGAACTAAGAGCGAGGTAGGCACCAGGAAATAATAGCGGCCGTCCTCAAGCGGGGGACAGACAATGGTATACAATGCAGGCACTGTCATACCGTAGGAGCCGGATGTGAGGGGTGGTTGACAAAGTGCTTCTTAGATGATGTGGCACCAAGA
>NW_027530632.1:2637629-2647541 GCF_008692635.1 Crocuta crocuta
CCCAAGATTCTTTTTTTTTTTTTTTAAGTTTGTTTATTTATGTTGAGAGACGGAGAGAGCATGAGCAGGGGAGGGGCACAGAGAGAGAGGGAGAGAGAATCCTCAAGCAGACTCCACACTGACAGCTCAGAGCCCGACTTGGGGCTCGAACCCACAAACCACAAGATCATGACCGACTGAGCCACACAGGTGCCCCAACACCGGATTTTTTTTTTTCTTTTTTAATGTTTTATTTATTTCTAGGAGAGAGAGAGAGGCAGCGGGAGGAGGGGAGGGTCAGAGAGAGAGAGGGAGTCACAGACTCTGAAACAGGCTCCAGGCTCTGAACTGGCTGTCAGCACAGAGCCCGACTTGGGGCTCGAACCCACAAACCACAAGATCATGACCGACTGAGCCACACAGGTGCCCCAACACCGGATTCTTAAAGTGCGAATAGTACCAGCCTTTGCCCTAGAGCCCCAGCCTGCCCTTCCCGAAGGCCTGCCCTAGGATTTTGGACTGTGGGGCCCCACAATTTCATAGGCCAGTTCCTGGCAATCCATCTGTGTCTCTATCATATATATCTCAGACAGTTTTATTTTTTCCTCTGGTGGAATCCTGACTGATACCATTATCAAGCTCGTTTCTTCTTCTGCTTTTTTATTTTAATGTTTATTTATTTTTGAGAGGGAGAGAGTGTGAGCAGGGGGGGAGCAGAGAGAGAGGGAGACAGAGGATCCGAAGCAGGTTCTGTGCTCTGAGCTGTCAGCGCAGAGCCCAATGTGGGTCTCAAACTCACAAACTGGGAGATCATGACCTGAGCTGAAGTGGGGCGCTTAACCGACTGAGCCACCCAGGGGACCCAAGCCCATTTCCACTGTGGACCACTGATCTTAATCCTCAGGGGACCTCTAAGAGCTAGTGAGACACATGTGCGGAGGGGTGATGGTGCCGGGGTATTTATACACCAATTCTTATCAATCAACGATTAGTTCTCTGACACTTTCACCCTGCCGTGCAGGTATACAAAGAGGGCTTTGGAAGTCAGAGAGAATTTGGAGGCAAAGAGGTGCTGGCAGTAAGGAAATGGATGGCATAGAAGGAAATAATGGTCAATTCCGAGGAGACGTGGGTGGCCCAATGACAGTATCCGCTGCATCTCTGAACAGAGTAAAGTTTCAAGAGACAAAATTCAAGATCGAAAAGTATAAAGGTGAGAAAGGAAATGCTTCTCCTTCAGCGTGTCCCATCTGTCTCCATCCAGTGTCCCTGGGCATTTCTGAGGTGCCCCACCTCACCCTCGGCCACCCACATGCACACGATTACTTCTCTATATTGTCTCAGGGAATGCCAGATTACCAAGGTCAAGAGTGGAAAAGAGAGGCCGTTGATGAGAGGCCTGCTGCCTTCACATGCAAAGAATGTTACACCTTCTTTTTAAATTTTTTTAATGTTTTATATATTATTGAGAGAGAGAGACAGAGCGTGAGTGAGGGAAGGGCAGAGAGAGAATCTGAAGCAGGCTGCAGGCTCCGAGCTGTCAGCACAGAGCCTGATGAGGCGCTCGAACTCACAAGCCACGAGGTCATGACCTGAACCAAAGGTCACAGCCTTCTTAATAAGGAAGACTAGGGGCACCTGGGTGGCTCAGTTGGTTAAGCATATGACCCTTGGTTTTGGCTCAACTCATGATCTCACAGTTCATGAGTTCGAGCCTCGTGTAGTGCTCTGCAGTGTACAGCCTGCTTAGGATTCTCTTTCTCTGCCTTTCTCTCTGTGTCCCTCCCCTACTCATACTTCCTCAAAATAAATAAACTTTAATTTTTTTAACGTTTATTTATTTTTGAGAGAGAGAGACAGAGTGAGCCTGGGAGGGGCAGAGAGGAAGGGAGACAGAACCAGAAGCAGGCTCCAGGCTCCACACCATCAGCACAGAGCCCAGTGTAGGGCTGGAACTCATGAACTGTGAGCCTATGACCTGAGCCGAAGTTGGAGGTTTAACCCACTGAGCCACCCAGGCGCCCCTCAAAATAAAATAAACTGTAACAAAATTTAAAAAAGGAAGACTAGCGGACTATTCCATAATAAATCACAAAATGCAATGTACATTCTATCTACACAGAGATGACTGGTCAAAGTGACCAATTTTAGTTTTTACTGTATTTAAAAATCCTCCTTGAAAGGCTGTCAAGCATAGTATTTAAGATCTTGGGTTCTGCAGCCAGAGTGCCTGGGTTGGAAGTCCAGTTGAGCCACTTGACTGGCATTTTTGGCCAAGCCGCTTAACACTTAGGTCTCAGTTTCTTCATCTGTAAAATGGTCTTTGCTGTGAAGATGAAATGAATTAGTATATTTGAAGGACTTAGACAAATGAGTGACAGTCTAACACTGTAGGTTTACTAACTGGAACGAAAATAAAAACTTAAATCTTAGATGTGCCCCTATCTTTCCTCTTTATGCAGCCTTCCATTCCCCCTCCTCCCCACTTCATCAAGCACTGTTCTGGGGACCAGAGTTATAAGCAGAGACCCGAACAACCACCGTGTTATGGGATAAGTGATACAGTGATTGCTATGCAGCAAATGATCCCAGCTGACACGCAGAGAATTGGTGTGCCAAGCAGTGTTCGCAGCTCCTTAAATATAAGATCACTTAAGGGGCGCCTGGGTGGCTCAGTTGGTTAAGTGTCCGTCCAACTTCAGCTCAGGTCATGATCTTGCAGTTTGTGGGTTCAAGCCCCGTGTCGGACTCTGTGCTGACAGCTCAGAGCCTGGAGCCTGCGTTGGATTCTGTGTCTCCCTCTCTTTCTGACCCTCCCCTGCTCACACTCTTTCTCTCTCGGTTTCTTAATAATAAATAAATGTTAAAAAAAAATAAGATCACTTAAATCCTCTCAAAAGCCCTTCACGGTTATCGTCACGCTCATGTTGTCCACAAGGCACCCGCCAAGACAAGCTCAGGTAGTGTGACCGCTGGCCAGGGGCCAGGGCTGGGGTCTGAATCTAGGCCATCCACTTACCCCCAGTGCTGTATGACCAAGAGGCTGGAGGCAGGGGTCCCGGAGCAGAGAAGAAGCAACAGACCCAGGCGATCCTGGGCTGGGATGGAATCCTGGGTCGAGACCCAAGCATCAGCAAGGGTTGAAGCCGTGAGTTTGGAGACCATCTGGGAACATTCCATTGAGGGACCCTAAAAAAAAAAGAAGAAGAATAAGAAGAGTGAGTAGCTTAAAGTAATACTATATAAATGTGTTGTTGTTAATAGAATTATCATCATTCTAATTCTCATTATAACTGACTCGTGCTTCCTGTGTAAGGTAGAGCTGGCTTGAGGGGCCATGTTGGAAAGGAAATTAATGAGTAGTAAGTGAGATCGTATCATTAGAGCAATTAAGAAGTCATGAATACTGTAATTCTCTAATTAAAGGTTGTTAGATGGGGCTTACACTACCCCTTCCTGATACTTCAAAGCGGAAGAATGACCTTTAATTTATTACTGGTGTTTTCCCCTTTAGTGGATGATCGGCATGCAGGTATACCCTGCTTTTCAAAAGTTCACGTTGGGCCACGTTGCTTTTAGGAAGGACCTATCCCTGTTTTCGCCAACGGAGAGAAATCCCAAGAGAATTTTCACTTCTACAGAAAAAAGTAAAAATAGCGTTCAGTGNCCCTCACACTCCTTCCGCGGAAACTATGCTCAGCACCTCAGCAGCAAGCCGCCAGAGGTTTGAACCGTGTCTGTGAGCATCTGTGCTTTATCTTGATTTATTTTGTGCACCTGTCAGCAAGATGTGTCCTAAGGTATCAGAAAAGCCTAAGAGAGTTGATTTTGGGGGTTAGGGAATGCTCAGATTTTTCATAGAAACGAACAGTAACTGCTTCTTCACTTTACACCATTTCGGCTTATGAACGTTTTCATAGGAACGGTCTATTCTCAGCGGGGGAAACCTGTATATCAAGATCTGTGTTGGGGATGGAGACTGAGGGAGGAAACCTTGAGCCCACATGCAATCCAGGTTCAAAGGCAGGTCCTGGCCCTTCAGTCTCCCACCAACGCTAGTCTGTAACTTACAACCGAGTGCCCAAAATGGCTCTGTTGTGCCAAAGAGTGCGATCTTTGGAATCCGACTCCGTAGGCTCAAATCCATTCCTTAGTATCTGAGACCTCGGGCCAATCGCTTAGCCTCTTTATGCTTCTGTCTCTTTGTCTGTTCAGTGAAGATGTAACCAGTGCCAACCTCGTGAATTCCATAGAGCAGGGGTCAGCCAATTATGGCTTGTGTGCCAAATTCAACCTGCAACCTATTTTTGTAAAGTTTTAATGGAACCTGGCCAAATCCATTTGTTGACGCCTTGGCTTTCAGAGCTGAATAGTACGACAGAGATATCGCGGGTCACAAAGTTGAGAATAATTTACCATCTGGCCATTTATAGAAAAAGTTTACCAGCTCCTGACCTAAAGGAATAAATAAGGTAATGCATATAAATGCGTATCCTGGTTCCTGGCACACCATGAGAACCCTTTGAATATTAATGATTAGCTCTCTCTGTTGCCGAAAACGCAAGAACCATTCACAAAGGCCTAAAATATTCAGCTCGTAATCAGAAACACTGAATCTGAATGGATTTCTGAAATGTTTGGAGAGGCAGCCTAATATCACCGTACTCCATTGTTTTCTTGGTATTTAGTTATGTCATTCATTCATTCATTGGGTTCCAAATGTGTTCAAATATCGGGTATATCTATTAGGTTAGTGGGCCAGTAACCCATGGGTATCTTTCTAATTAATATTCACATAGAGAAGGGGCCAGAGGAAGTTTGGCACTGGTGGGAGACAGAGATATCAAAGCCAGTATGGGGATTTGTCCTGTGATCTTTGGGTCTGTGTCTGATTTCTTGCAAGGGAAAATCTGTTTTCACGTGACAGCGTGAGACAGGGGAGCATGCTTATTTCTGCCTTGTTTGTTTATTTAATTTGTTTATTTTTTATTTATGTTTTACTTTTATTTGTTCTCGAGAGACAGAGTGAGACAGAGCATGAGCAGGGGAGGGGCAGAGAGAGTAGGAGACACCGAATCCGATGCAGCCTCCAGGCTCTGAACAAGCGTTCAGCACAGAGCCTGATGTGGGGCTCGAACCCATGAACCATGAGATCGTGACCTGAGCCGAAGTCGGATGCTTAATTGAATGAACCACCCAGGCGCCCATGTTTATTTAATTTTAAATTCAAGTTAGTTAACATATAGTGTAATAACGATTTCAGGAATAGAATTTAGTGATTCATCACTTACATATAACACCCAGTGCTCATCCCAACAAGTGCCCTCCTTAATGCCTTCACCCCATTAGCCCTTCCCCCCACCCAATACCCCGCCAGCAACCGCCAGTTTTTTCTCTGTACTTGAGACTCTCTTCTGGTTTGTCTCCCTTTCTGTTTTTATATTATTTTTGCTTCCCTTCCCTTATGTTCATCTGTTTCGTATCTTAAATTCCACATATGAGTGAAATCACATGATATTTGTCTTTCTCTGACTGACTTATTTCACTTAACATAATCCCTCTAGTTCCATCCATGTTGTTGCAAATGGCAAGATTTCATTCTTTCTGATCGCCAAGTAATACTCCATTGTATATAAACACCACATCTTCTTTATCCATTCATCCGTCAATGGACATTTGGGCTCTTTCCATATTGGCTGTTGTTGATAGTGCTGCTATACACCTTGGAGTGCATGTGCCCCTTTGAATCAGCACTCCTGTATCTTTTTGATAAGTACCTCGTACTGCCATTGCTCGGTCGTAGGGCAGTTCTATTTTTAACTGTTTGAAGAGCCTCCATACTGTTTTCCAGAGCAGCTGCACCACTTTGCCTTCCCACCAACAGTGCAAAAGGGATCTTGTCTCTCCACATCCTCGCCAACATCTGATGTTGCCTGAGTTGTCCACTTCAGCCATTCAGACAGGAGTGAGGTGGTAGCTCCTTGTTCACCTCTGCTTTGTGTCCCTTGGGCAAAGTGGGAAATAAAACGGAGAGAAGGGCAGAGGGGCATTCGTTCTCCCTCAGTGTTGTGCACACCATGGCTGCAGCTTGGTTTTCAGGGTGATAGCCTTGGAAGCATCAGGAGATGGTTCCCTAGCACCACTGTCACTGCTGTCTGTCACTCGCATGGGATACACGTGCAGTGTGGAGGGTTAAGAAGAAAGGCTTTCACCAGCAGACACTAACATGGCACCCGAGAATGGATTAAGAAACCCTGAACATGCCCATAAATAGTTGGGTGACATTTTGAGGAGGGCAGACGGCCTTGCCCTAAACATGTGGGTAGAAGTTCATGGAACTGACGTTATCAATGCTATCAAGTTCATTTTCATATGCACAAGTTGGTGATACCCAGTGAGACTCCATTGCATGCCTAGGACAGAAACATGACTGAGGACCCATTCTGCTTAGACCCACAGAATCCTTAGTTCAAGATGATTTAAAGACCCCAGTAAATGCCTAAAAGCCAGAAATAGCTATCTCCTCTTCGCCACTCTTACAGGTCAAAGAACTAGATGGAAACTTTAGCCCATCTTGTCCAACCTCCTTGTTTTACAGACAGCAAAACTCAGAGGCAGTCACACATATTTAAATAATGGGAGAGCTGGGACCACACGCTAGTTGCAGTCTTGTTCTTTTTTTTTTTTAATGTTTTATTTATTTCTGAGACAGAGAGAGAGAGAGATTGAATAAGGGAGGGTCAGAGAGAGAGGCAGATACAGAATCTGACACAGGCTCCAGGCTCTGAGCTAGCAGTCAACACAGAGCCCGACGCAAAGCTCGAATCCATGAACTGTGAGATCATGACCTGAGCCGAAGCCGGTCGCTCAACCAACTGAGCCACCCAGACGCCTCAGTTTCGGTCTTGTTCTGAGATGGGAAAGGAACAGCTCTGGAGGTGGTCCAAGAATTGGTCAGGGAGAGTCTTCTGCTGCCCAGAAGGAAGAGTGCCAAGCAGGCCCACTTCTCCCATTTGTTGGAGACCAGGTCAAGAATACAAATGAAGGCCCACACACTATTTATCTAAAGATATATTGTAAGTCAAGCTTGTAAACAGTGCAATAAAATATGTTTCATCCTCCTGTCTTGACAAATATACTTCCATAAAAATCTGCAAGTCCTGCTTCAAATGAGAAATCGCAGACCCCTAGGCCCCCTGGTCTCCTCACCTTGTGTAGTAGGGTACCATCCTAGGGGGGCCAGGATGGTTCTTTAAAATTAGAGTTCCAGATCAGTGTCTCTCTTGTTATGTTGTAAGCACGGTACCGGTGTCCAGCGTGGTGTTAGAAATTTATCATCCAAACCAGGAGAAAACCACAGAAGAGAAAAAAAAAAAAAAGCAAAAAACAAAAAACCAAAAAACATTTCTTAAAGCACATGCCAATGAGCTATGGCCCTGTGTCCCCTAAACACACCCTAGCTCCCAGCTCCTTTCCTTTCCTGAGTCCAGCTGTGCTAAAACGGAAGCAACAACCATTACAAAACATTTCAACTAATAGAAGTTCAGTCTGGTAGGCAGGAGGTAATCTTCGGGAACATCTACTTTGTAGGGAAGCAGAGAATTTTGGAACCATGTTGGGATAAATAATATGGGGTCCTGTAGACAGAAACCAATTAAGTCGAAACCCCAGGTTGAGACTTCCATAGTTGTCATCTCTACATAATAATCTCTATTCCAAGGCTCTCAGGGCCACCTGAGCCTCTTTGGTCTCATTCAAACTCAGAAAAAGAAAAACGCTCATTTTATTTGAAGCAGAAGAGGGGAAAGTGGATCCTCTCTGTTCATTTTCATAGGCCATTGACTCTTCCGCAGACTGCTTCTTTAAGTGGTTTGGTAATCGTCCTTACTTACCATTCAGCGATATTCTCTATGCTTTAGCAATAGGAGTAGTGGACCAGTTAATCTTGAAAACACCTCTTGTCCTAATTTCATCATTATGTTGACCATCCCTTCCTTCTGACTTCATTTAGTGTGCCCTCACTCCTTATTTCTGTATCCAAATAGAGGAAAGGTTCAATTTTCTTAACATTCTCCAAGTGCTTTTGCCTAAAATGGGAGCAAACTACATTCACAGCGGAAGAAAATTATGGGCTTATGTACTTTGTATTTTCAACAGTACATCTTCAAGAGTGTTTCTGTTGACCATCTGAGGAACTAGGACATTCAATACCTTAAGGCAGGTCAAGCATCTCCTCAGATAGTTTATCATGACACTATTCAGAAGCCACTTCACAAAGCCTTCGAAGTGACTTGGGAATCAGAAAGGTTTCCTTAACTGGTTGATATCAGTTACTAAAGAAAGAAAGATGCACAGAGTGATTTAAGAAATGTAAACAGTGACAATTGCATAGGCTAGCGTACCATGGTCTTACTTGATTTTATAATTCATCAAAATCCACAAATATTTCTTGAGAACCCTTTAAGTACTTGATATAGATCAATGGTATCTTGATTTTCAAGGACGGCATCCACTCAATACAAAGTTGGCAACCAGCAAGAGGAAAAAATCAATTTCTGGTGACAAATGTAACCATACTTCTTCATTGTTTTTTCCAAGATTTTGCTTGGCTCACCCACTTACCAATTACGAATCATGTTTAGAATGCCATCGGTGCTTTTAAGGAATATCTACTGAAGCTGGGCTACGCTCTCTTCATTATACAATTTGTTTAAAAAAAAAAACCCACAAACTACCTGACATTCCTGCCTTTAAGGGGATTTTAGTAGAAATGAAACGAAATAAAAATAAAAACATATATAAATAATATACAAATATATACAATTTTTTAAAAGTGTATTTATTTATTTTGAGAGAGAGAGAGAGAGAGAGAGGGAGAATCCCATGAATCCCTCAGCATGGAGCCTGACACAGGGCTTGATTTCTTCCCTTCCAATGGGCCCAAAACAATAGCCACTCAAAGCTCACGCATGGAGAAGACTAAGATAATAGAATCCTCAACACCAGTCAGTTCCGTTGTTTCACCTATGGTTTAACACGAAAAACTTCTGACCTCATTCTTCTGCAAGGCTGNTCTATGACAATAATCCCTATGAAAAATAAAATGAAATGCAAAAAAAAAAAGAAATTATGAGAAAGCGAACAGTTTTAGAAATTTTATTCATTTTTTAATATTTTTTTAAAATCTTTTTGTTTGTTTTGATTTATTTCTGAAAGACAGAGAGAGAGAGAGAGAGACAGCATGAGCATGGGAGGGGCAGAGAGAGAGGGAGATACAGAACATGAAGCAGGCTCCAGGCTCCAGAGCTGTCAGCACAGAGCCCAACATGGGGCTCGAACCCACAAACCGTGAGATCATGACCTGAGCTGAAGTCAGACGCTTAACCGACTGAGCCACCCAGGCACCCCTTTTATTCATTTTTTAAAAGTAGGCTTTCATGCCCAGTATAGAGCTTGAACTCACAACCCCATGATCAAGAACTTAGCTCAGATCAAGAGTTGGACACTTAACTGTGCCACCCAAGTGCCCATGGAAATTTTTAAAAGTGGGATTTGTGGGGGCGCCTGGCTGGCTCCGCTGGTGCAGCATGCACGATCTCGGAGTCGTGAGTTCAAGCCTCGTGTTGGGTGTACAGCTTACTTAAGAACAGAACAAAAATCTTGAAAATTAAAAAATCAAAAAAAGAAAGTGGGATTTGTACATTTAAAGATTCCAAAGAAGTGAAAAAATAGACTCAGTGCTGCTGAAAACTGAAGACGCCGCTTGAAAGTTCAAGTACAGAAATGATCTCAAAAAGCAAAACATGAAGAAATAGAAATCATGAGTAAAAAAAGAAAACACGTTATAGAACAAGCCTTGAACGTTTTCAGATCAAAAGTGTTCATTGGGCACCCAAGAGGATTAAAGATACACTCCTAGACATATCTGTTGAA
>NW_027530632.1:2647686-2653886 GCF_008692635.1 Crocuta crocuta
AAAAATTTCAAACCAAAAAAAAAAAAAAAAACAAAGTATGAAGAAAAAAGAAGATAATCAAAAGGAAACAGATTTCTTTTCTGCTATATAAAACTAGAGGGTATGGTAGCTCCTTCATAAAATTTGGAGAGAAAAATATAGCAGCCAATGCCCTCATTTACTAATGCTGACACAGTTTCACACATGCAAGGGCCCAGAAAGTATGCTAACTGTGCATCCTTTCTGGAGAGACGGAGGAAATTCCCGAGGCAAATGGAAATTAAATCAGAAGGTTTTTCCAGATGAGGGAAATGAAATTTCTCAGGAACAATAGTGAATGATAACGTTAAGTTCCTCTGTCCAATCATCTCCAGCTCTTCATTTTTATTGCTTTCCCACTAATCCAAGCTATTATAATCTCTCACTCGATTGCTTCTTTGATCACCTTCTAATTGCTCTCCATGTTTTCACTAAGTTCTCCTTCGGTTTGGCCACACTCATCTTTTCCAAAGAGTACTTTGTGTTTGTGTGTGTGTTTGTTTAATGTAAGCTTTATGCCCAAAATTGAACTCCTGACCCCAAGATCAAGAGTCGAATATTCTACTGACTAAGCCAACCAGGCGCCCCTTCCATAAGGTACTTTGGTCATACCTCCTCTCCCACACTCCTCAAACCTTTCAGCAGCATTTCATTGTTCTCGGGTTGAAAAGCTAAATCTTTAACATGTTCTATGAAAGTTTTGCATGATATGACCCCATCTTACCTACCCAGCTTTATCATGTACCTCTTCTGCCTTCTTTCACATCATGTGCTCCCCACCATGGGGATTTGTGCACTTGGAACCTGCTCCTTGAACATTCTCCGTCCCCTCCTCCACTTGGCTGAATTTTTATTCATCCATTTTGAGGGCAGACCCCTGAAAAAGATTGGTCTCTGGAAGAGAAACGATCAAGGCTCAACTCAGAAGGGACAATTAATCAGCTATAGATAGAATTCTTTTTGCTTTGTTTTGTCTTCTGGTTGGGGCAAAGGTGTAAATTTCTGAAAAGATGAGAAGATGGTGAACCGAAGGGTGAAGTCAAGATGACAAGAGACGACATTGTTTACAAGTTAATGATAGGGCTCACTTTGGGATGGGAGAAAAGGATGTCATGGAATTAGTTCTTAGAGTCTTATGTACATGAATTCACTCTCTAGCACTCATTGAAATATGGGACAGTTGATTGTACATAGAAGAGGTTTTCTGTGGAAACAAATATAGGTCTAATGGGAGTGTTATGACTTGAAACTCATACAACATTAAAAAGGAAAAGGTCTATTGGCGTATTTGTTTTCTATGGCTGTGAAACAAATTACCATAAACTCAGTTCCTTAAAACAGCACACACTGTTTGTTTTTTTTTCACATTTTCTGTTCCTGATGGGTCCAGGAATGGCTCAGCTAGATTCTCTGCTCCGAGGTCTCATAAGGCTACAGTGAAGATGTCAGGTAGGGTTGCAGTCTCATTGGAAGCTTGGCTGGGGAGGATCTACTTCCAAGCTCTGATGGCTGATAGCACTCAGTTTCTTGTAGGCTGTTGGACTGAGGGCTTACCTTTCTTGATGCTCTTGGCTCAAGAGCATCAATTGTTTACCACATGACCCTCTCCTTAGGTCAGCTCACACCAAGTCAGTTTCCATTCCAAGGCATCCTCAAAGTCCGCATAGGAGAGAGTGTCTCGGCAAGTGGGAGTTACAGTCTATGTAACATCATCGGGTGCACGTGATCACACACATCTCATCACATTTGCTGCATTTCTTGGTTACAAACAGATCACAGGTCCTGGTCGCACTTAAGAGGATGGGATGACACAAAGGCATACACACCAGGAGGCAGGGATCATGGAGATTACCCTTGACTCTGTTTACCACAGCTGGGTATGCATGGTTTAATTCAGCCACGAGAAATTGTTGGTTTTGCATCATGTCGTGTGACTTTGACTCTGATAACAAATATCTGATGATCCTTCCAAGCATCTTGACTTCTCTGTTGCCGGCAAGATTTCCCTCAGATGTTGAACTCCCTAAAGGGCTTTGGGACCTCCTAACACCATCAAAGTTACTAGGGAGGTACACCATAATATAATTTATGTTGAAGAAATTAGTATGATAGTCTGTCAAGGAACGTAGTCAATGGTATCATAATAGCACTGTATGGTGACAGATGGTAGCTATGTGTCGGGAGACCACAGCATAACATATAAACCTGTCCAATCTCTGTGCTGTACACCTGAACGAATGTAACATTGCGGGTCAGCCATATTCAAATTTTTAAAACTTAAGAAAAAGCTATACTTACAGCATTTTAAAAAAACCTGAAACTAAAAAATTAGTAAAAATAAAGAACTCTGAGGAGGCGAGCTCCGTTGCCAGGCTCGTTTACAGATGAGAAAAAGAAGGCGTCGAGTGGTGCAGGCGCTTGCCCCAAGTCACTCAGTCAGTAAGGGGTGGACTTCCGCTGGATGTCCAAGTAGATGAGGAGAATGAGGCACAAATTGGTCTGTTGAGGATGACAGCATTTCCACAGCCATTGTGCCTGTCTTGTTAGGTTCTGGTCCTTCAGACCCGCAAAGTAGTGAGCTCAACTCAAAGAAGGTGCCCACATAGATAGAGGTATTTCTTTTTCCTTTTACAATTTTTTAATGTTTATTTATTTTTGAGAGAGAGAGAGAGAGAGACAGAGAGAGACAGAGAGAGAAGGACAGGGGCAGAGAGAGAGGGAGACACAGAATCCGAAGCAGGCTCCAGGTTCTGAGCTGTCAGCACAGAGCCCGACGCGGGGCTCGAAGCCATGAACCATGAGATCATGACCTGAGCTGAAGTCGAATACTCAACCGACTGAGCTACCCAGGCACCCCTAAATAGAAATATTTCTATATGCCAGTGCTTTGTCATGCAATAGCCACTCAGCTGTCACCCAAGCCCAGACTAGGCTGGAATACAGAATGAGGTGTGCAGGAAACACTGTTGGGTTCTGTATGTCTGAAAAAAAACAAGAGCCCGAAGGATGCAAATGAGATGTTGAAGAAGAAGAGATTTGCTTTGCCGCCTGAATTTCTTATTCTCAATTAGCTCGTCTCTTATGACCGTTGAGAAGGGGCTTGTATGTATAAAAGCACTTCAAATGGCTGGGCTCGGGATCTATCTAATGAGGTCTTTGATTATTGCATGGGGAAAAGATACAAGTAGGAGGAAGAAAAAGAGCCTATGATGGACTGAAGGAGATAATGGACTTTAAAAATGGGGCAATTTGCTATTTAGAAGGTAAAAGATTAGCATTTGGGGGGGTTGGCATAATCATTAACAAATCTCTTCCATGTCTCCTTTGTCACAATTACAAAATAAGTGGCAAAGAGAATATCAAAAATAATCGTGAATCCTATAAAAAGGACTTAGTTTTCCTCTTAATGAGCACTCTGAAATCATCAACTTTACTTTTCTCCCAGACGCCTTTCAGTTAAAATAGAGGAAGAACATAAAAACGTTATGAAAAAGCACTGGCTCATTAGATAAATGATATATGCTGGACTTTCATGTTCTTAGAAACTAATGCACTGGTAGCTTTTAAGAGATCTTAGAGTCACATTAAAATGTAAAAAAAATCGTAGCATTGGCTCCTGGTTTATCAAGACTGAACTGTCCTTCAGGTCATCGGTTAGTGTTTTGTCACTGCCACAGTGTACTGGCTCTGGGTTATTAACCACATTTTCAAAAGTGAATTACAGGACTCAAATATGTGTATGGGAGTGGCCAAAAAATCCTGAGATAAATATCAAAGGAAGGAACTGGTTTCCAGTGCTTTATGCTCCTAATGACTGTTTTACCTGTTTTCTCTTAAATGTTGTTGATGATCTCAGGAATGTTAGAGGTGGGCATTGGCACCTGAATGGCTCAGTCGGTTGAGTGTCTGACTTCGGCTCAGGTCATGAGCTCAGCCTTCGTGAGTTTGAGCCCCTCGTTGGGCTCTGTGCTAACAGTTAAGAGCCTGGAGCCTGCTTCAGATTCTGTGTCTCCCCCTCTCTCTCTCTGCCCCTCCCCTGCTCGTGCTCTATCTCTCCCTCTCAAAATAAATAAACATTAAAAGATTTAAAAAAGAATCCGTGGACCAAATGCTTGGAGTTAGGCATGTATTGGTCCCTATGCATAATTCATTTCAGTGGTAGGAGCAGCCTTATCTGTAATGGCTAGTGTGATGTCATGGTTAGAAATTCACTGATCGGCTAGTTTGAGAATAGTGTCTGCTGTTCCTTACATGATTGTAACGTATGTAAATCTCTAATTATGCTACACCTCTCCTTCCTCCTACTGTGAAATCTAAAAGGACTCAGTTACAGGCTCTCATGCCCAGACTCAGTACACGCACTTGTGAAAGGATCACCATTTTGTACAAACTGAGTACTTTAGGGTTACTCTCAAAGGTGGGTTTTTTGTTTTTTGGTTTGTTTTGTTTGTTTGCAGGGCGAGGGAAGATTCTCATTTTGATTCTTAATCTTTTTTTTTAAGTATATTTATTTAGAGAGAGAGAGAGCGAGTGAGTGCACGATCGGGGAAGNCAGTTCAGAGGCCAACCCAGAGCCCTACGCAGGACTCCATCTCACAAACCATGAGATCATGACCTGAGGTGAAACTAAGAGTCGGAGTGAGCTGCTCAGGCACTTGGACTCTACCTTTTAAAGATGCGCTTTCTTGGGGCAGCTAGGTGGCTCAGTTGGTTAGGCAACTGCTTTCGGTTCAGGTCATCATCTCAGGATTCATGAGTTCAAGCCCCACATTGGGCTGTCTGCTGTCAGCACAGAGCCTGCTTCAGATCCTCGGTCTCTTTCTCTCTCAAAAATAAATAAACTTTAAAAAAAAAAAAAGAAAAGTTTTCGGGGCGCCTGGGTGGCTCAGTTGGTTAAGCGTCCGACTTCAGCTTAGGTCATGATCTCATGGTTCGTGGGTTCGTGCCCCGAGTCGGGCTCTGTGCTGACAGAGAGCTTAGAACCTGGAGCCTGTCTTCAGATTCTGTATCTCCCTCTCTCTCTCTCTGCTCCTCCCCTGCTAGCGCTGTCTCTCTCTCTCTCTCCCAAAAGTAAATAAGAAACATAAAAAAATTAAATTAAATGTAAAAATTTTTTAAAAAAGAAAAGTTTTGTTTTGCAACAGTAAAAAGACAATGACACATACCTTTCCTGTCTTTCTCACTGACACAAAATATTCTGAGNTCTGAAGCAGCCTCCAGGCTCTGAGCAAGCGTTCAGCACAGAGCCAGATGCGGGGCTCGAACCCACGAACCGTGCGATCATGACCTGGACTGAAGCTGGACACTTAACCGACCGGGCCACCCAGGTGCACCCAATATTTTCTTTCCTAAATGTGTTTTCATTTTATATTTATTTATTTTTGTTGTTTTTATTTTGAGTTTATTTTCCTAAATACATTTTTATTTTTTAAAAATTTATTTTTAAGAAAGAGAGAGAGAGAGAGCGCACAAGCAGAGGAGGGATGGAGAAAAAGGGAAAGAGAGATAATCCCAAGCAGGCTCCACACTGTCAGCACAGAGGCTGACACAGGCCTGAACCCGCAAACTGTGAGATCATGAGCCAGGCCCGAAGTCCGACGCTCAACCAACTGAGCCACCCAGGCGCCCCCTAAATACATTTTTAAATACATTTGGCGTGATTGATTCTCACATTTTGCCAAAAGCGGTATACGTGTTGAGTATTAATTATATTTGGGAAATACATTCAAGATTCCAGTGATACCGTGCTGACCGGCATATAATAGCTGTTTTTAATCTGTGACCTGGTGTTGCTCCAACTGGCATATATGATAAAGCATTTCTTAGGAGCAAGGGTGTTTTTGTCCTGTTAGAGAAGCAAAATGCTTTGATGCTAAGATATGTCTAACTTAATTTCTTTGATCCTTGCAAACACCACCTCTCTAGAGNGGCTTCTACTTCTATGGAGAGAATGCCCAACGTGATCTTACAGGCAGTTTGGTTCAATGGTGTATCTCACCTTCAGGAATGGCCTGGGTATATCATTTGTTTCTTTTTCTTTCTTTCTTTCCTACTCCTTTTTTCCCCCTTTCTTCTTTCTTCTTTCTGCTGGCAGAAAGCTAGCGCTGAGAATTCTAATTCTCTAAAAGAAGTCAAGCATATTCACTGAACTCTTCAAGAAATAATTCATTAGTTCTAGTAAC
>NW_027530632.1:2654099-2656044 GCF_008692635.1 Crocuta crocuta
CTTAATGGAATGTTCCAATTTCCTTATTTTATTTTTATAAAATTTTTTAAAGTTTATTTACTTTGAGAAAGAGACAGAGAGAGAGCGAGAGAGCAGGGGAGGGGCAGACAGGAAGAGAGAATCCAAAGCAGGTTCTGCACTGTCCGCGTGGAGCCTGGTGTGGGGCTTGGACTCACGAACCATGAGATCATGGCCTGAGCTAAAACCAAGAGTCTGACACTTAACTGACTGAGCTGCCCAGGTGCCTCCAATTTCCTTATTTAAAAATGAGGATGGATGGATGGATGGATGGATGGATGGATGGATAGATGGATAGGTAGGTGGGTAGATAGATAGACAGACAGATAGTCTATCTTTATAATATTTCTTGCTGGGCTTGAATAGGTATCCATTGAGATTTAATTTTATTCAATAGACTTATACTACATCATGCAAATAAAGGAAACGTTACCATGCCATTAGTGAGTTAGTGAATTGACTGTCAAAGTCTCCTCGGATTTGAATGACATGTGCACTGCTATTGGGAGTACACATAGGCAGTAAAAAGCATCAAAATTATGAGCCAGAGCTTAGATTTGGAACGTGCCAGCGGAAATTTGGAAGTGGGTGACAGAATATAGGAACCTGGAAGGAGATGAAAGAAATACACTTTAAATCCCATAGACCAATTTAGTGCATAGGGTTCCTTTAAAATGCTTAAGAATGTAGCTTCACTCTTTTTTTTTTAATGTTTATTCATTTTTAGAGAGTCAGAGGGAAACAGAGCAGGAGCAGGGGAGGGGCAGAGAGAGAGAGGGAGACACAGAATCTGAAACAGGCTCCAGGCTCTGAGCTGTCAGCTGTCAGCTCAGACCCACAAACTGCGAGATCATGACCTGAGCCAAAGTCAGATGCTTAACCGACTGAGCCGCCCAGGTGTGCCAGAATGTACCTTCACTCTTAATGCTGTTACTTAATGTTATTTACTGCTCAATACGCCTCTTTGCCATATTCTAATCAGCCCCATTCCACGTAGTATCAACGATATCTATGAAATTCTATCAGCTTTATCTTCTTTTAAAAATCCCTTAAAATTTCCCTGTATCTAGGTAACGTAGGTTACGATAACCACCCTTGCTCTCTAGGCTAAACAGGAAGCTGGAAAGTCAGTATTGGGTATGTTTCAGGCCTAAGATTGAACACAGTACCTTTTTCTTTTAATTTTTTTTTTAAGCCAGCTCTGTGCCAATGTGGGGCTTGAACTCACAACCCCGATATCAAGAGTGGCGTGCTCTGCCTACTGAGCCAGCCAGGCACTTCCAGAATATTTCTTTTCTGTAAAGCTTGGGAGAAGTGAGGTTTTCTATGTTGGCGTGATTTGGCCGATCAGATCCAGACATCTTCAATTTTCCACAATGGCCATGACTTAAAACATTTGTTGCCCTTATTGCAGTGAGGAAAATCATCCTTGGCAGGCCATGCGTTCCATTTCTGATATTTGGGAGTTTACTTATTCGACACATCGTTTTGAGTTCCTCCTCTGTATCACAGGGTGTCTGCCCTTTGTAAATCAAAACCAGAATCATGTTTTTAATCATGTGTTTAACTCAGAACACAACCCACTGAACAAATAGGTGTTGTTAGTTTACAGTGTTCCAGTGGTGAGCAGAATAGACACAGTCCTTCCCCTAAGAAAGGTTTCATTCAAGTGCGGCAATGTGACGTATCCATCTACCCCACTGACGTTCTGTGTTTCTGAATAATGGCTTTTTCCATGCCTGTTTTCCTTTGGTGCAGTTAGGCTTTGCTGCCTGTGTCCACCATTTCCAGGGATTAGAGCTCAAGTCCCCATTTAGCAGATTAACTAAAATATATTATAGGATCTACTTCTTTTGGCTTCTCTTCAGTATTTGAAAGTTTTTAAAAAGTGCCAGTTTTCTTCTCTTCCTTGATCTCCAGATTTATA
>NW_027530632.1:2656243-2665147 GCF_008692635.1 Crocuta crocuta
GCTCCTAGGTGGCTCAGTTAGTTGAGCATCCGACTTCGGCTCAGGTCATGATCTCACGGTTCTTGGGTTTGAGTCCTGTGTCGAACTCTGTGCTGCCAGCTCAGAGCCTGGAACCTGCTTTGGATTCTGTGTCTCCCTCTCGCTCTGCCCCTCCCCTGCTCATACACTGTCTCGCTCGCTCTCAAAAAGAAATAAACTTAAAAAAAATTAACTATTATATCTGATAATGTCTGTGTACAGTCAGCTGTCATGAGCTGGTACGCACCAGCTCGAGCACCCAACTGGCTATAACTGCAACACCTTGGAAGACATCAACAGATTTTCATGTTGAGCATAATAGTCAGGAAAGGAAAAAATACATATAATTCTACTAATATAAAATTCAAAACACAGGGAAAACTAAAGGATAAATTAAGGCTGTGCTACCAGAAGGAACTGGTTAGGAACTGGAGGAAGCCAGGCAGGGGACATGAAGGGACACTAAGGGTGCATTTACAGACTCCAGGCAAAGTTCCATGGAGGGCGGTGTGTCACAAAGGGGACCTCTGAGAGACTGTCCCTACGGGCACAAGGGGTCTGGGCTTTCATACTTTTTCACAAGCCACTTGTTGGCCAAGGACCCCCTTGGGGAGGTGGGTAGGGAAGTAAATTCCCAGGCAATAAAACGATGTGGGACAAAGCAAAACGATCTCCAAGCTCAGGGACGGTTGCCCAGGATGATGAAAAGGATCAAAGGAATCTGGGAGGAGCGTCAGTGTCTCCCGCAAGAGGCATTTAACATAAGTGAACACCATCCTGTCGGGCGCTGAAGCTGTCAGTTCGTGGTTTTACAAAACAAAACATTTGCTTTATTTTAAAGTATAAACCAGGTCCTCAACAGGCAATCTAATGGGTTCACGTAGAAATGGAAAAAGCCAGTCCTCTGAAGCATGCTTTGATTTGTAGAACGCTTGGTGATAGGTGTGATCACTAATTATGTATATAAATCTTACATCTTATCAAATGCCACCGGGAGGAACCATCTTCTCTCCCACTAACCCTTTTTTGTAAGTTATTGCTCAACAATCAGCAACAGGAGGGGCCCCCAGTTGTGGAATTTGGGCACGTTTGCTCCAATTTGCCATATCTTAGGTACAGCTCTCAAAAACCAGTGGACAGCGACACCTGGGTGGCTCAGTCGGTTAGGCGTCCAACTTTCGGCTCAGGTCATAATCTCATGGTTCGTGAGTTCAAGCCCCGAATCGGACTCTGTGCTGACAGCTCAGAGCCTGGAGCCTAAGCTTCGGATTCTGTGTCTCCCTCTCTCTCTGCCCCTCCCCTGCTCGCGCTCTGTGTCTCTCTCCCTCTCTCTCAAAAAATTAAATTAAATGAAAAAAAAAAAAACCCTGATAGACAGATTCCTATTATATCCCCTAAAGGAAGGACAATAAAGTCTCAAAGTTATCGTCAGTCGCTCAGATAGGTAATTAAATTGATTTTTATTCAAAATATTGTTGGTTAACTGATTCTTTTAGATCCTAAGACTTAGACAGTTCCTTCAAATAAGCAGTCCAAGGATCAAGGTATCTTTTTCTTCTAAGAATTTCCATAATAGCCCAATATTTATGATATAAGGTACAACTCATAACCACATAGCAACTCAGTTATTCTCAATCTTTCTTCTGCATGGGTCTCTTTAGAAAATTGCTCTGAAATGAATGGACTCAATTTTCTGATAGTTACTAAAGGTGATTGCCTTTTGAGAAATATCACTGTTGCCTAACTTTAAAGACTTGCATCTCAGGGCCCTAGTCAGGAAATGATTTAATTTTAATTGCAAGTCATGCTGAGATCTGGAAGAAAAGTCAACGCTTTGGGTAGGCTCCAGTAGCTAAAATTCAAGCAAAGAACAACTCCAGGCGAGCCACCTGAGAGCAAGCCCAGCTCCCTGGTTCTCTTCCAGGATACTGCACTTGTGAGCACCTTGGAGAGTGCAGAGTGAATAATATGAAAGTACAATGCATTCCTGGCACAGAAATCAGCTGGCCAAGGTGTATCATTTTTTTTTAATATAGTGTGGTTCTGGACTCTGTTTGCTAATGTTTTATTCAGAGTCTTTTGCATCAATATTCATAAGTGATATTGGCCCCATAATTTTTTACAGGGCCGATGTTATACTTGCTTCATAAAAATAATTTGGAAGTTTTCCTTCACTTTAAATGCGTGTCTCATTAGGACTATCTGGCCTCTAAAAGTTTGGTAATATTGCTCTCTGAAATCATCTGAGCGAGGTGCTTTTACAGGGAGCAGTTTCCCGATAACTTTTTCTATTTCAATTATGGAAATTGGTTTGTTTAAGCTCTCTGCCTCTAGTGGGTCAGTTTTTGTAAACTGTATATTCCTGCGAAATTATCAATTTAATCTCCGTTCCCCAGATTTATTTGCAAAGATGAGTACAAAATAGATTCTTATGCTATATTTCTTGGGTCACGTTATTTCCCTCTTATTTATTTGTATGCTTTTTTGCCCTTTTGATTAAATTAGCTGGTGATTTAACTAATTTTTCAATTTTTTCAAAAACATCGGATTTTGATTTATTAATTTAACCTACTACTTTCCTGTTTGCTACCGCACCAATCTCTTGTCTGATCTTTAATATTTTCTTATTCTGCTTTCCTTTGCTTTACTTTGTTTTTCTTTTCTTACCTTTTTGAATTGAGGATGTAATTCTTGTATTTTCAGTTTTTAATTTTTATCGATATGAATGTTTAGTATTATAAATTTTCTTCTGATCATTGCTTTAAATATATCTTATAGATTCTGATAGGTACTGCTTTAAGTACCATACCTTTTCAAAGATTCTGTTGTTTTTTGGTATGTATTTCCTTTTTCACTAAGATTTAATACAAATCTTATAAATTTCCATGTGAAAGGGTCATTTTTTTTTGGTTTATTCATGGGTTGTGTTTGAATTTCTAGTTTTATTGTATTGTGACCATATAGTGTTGTTTATGTTAGTTTTACTTTCTGAAACAAACTGATCTTTGGGAAAGATGTCCTAATTAATATAAGATCAATTCTTTAAAAACTTCCATGTCGGGGCTCCTGGGTGGCTCAGTCAGTCAAGTGTCTGACTTCAGCTCAGGTCATGAGCACGCGGTTCATGAGTTCGAACTCTGCGTCCAGCTCTCTGCTGACAGCTCAGAGCCTGGAATCTACTTTGGATTCTGTGTCTTCCTCTGTCTCTGCCCCTCCCTTACTCATGCTCTGGCTCGCTCCATCTCTCAAAAATAAATAAATATTAAAAAAATAAACCTCCCATGCCTACTCAAGAAGAAATTATATTTTCTATTATCAGGGTATGATGCTTAGTATATCTTATTGGTTTTTCTGTTTAGGTACTTTAGATTATTCATTGATTCATTGATCATTTATGGTCCATTTTACCTGTTTTGTACTGAGAGTGGTGTTTTAATCTCCTACTAACTGCATTTCTGTTCTTTCTGCTTGCCCTTCCTATAGTTCTTGCTCTGTATGAGTGATTATTATATTGTCTGGTACCTAGGTATTTATAACTGTTGTATCTTCAATTCACACTCTGGCTGTTAGCACTATAAAGAATCTCTGTTTCATTTATTGCTTTTGGGCCTAAATTCTATTTTGGTAAAAAGATCATAACTTTCAGTTTTCTATTTTTTTTTCCATTTCTGTGATAAATTTCAGTGGGAAGTTCTTCTTCATCCTTTTATATATAGACTTTTGGAATTCCCGCATTTTCGGTACTTATATACAAAAAGAATTAGGTTTGCTTTACTGTGTCAATTTGAAAATGTTTTATTTTACCAGATAAAGTCAGTGCATTNCAGCTTCTTTCAGCTCTGCCTGTTAATTTATGTTATAACTTTTGTTTTTATTTGGTCATATTTGTTTTGCTCCCTTTTTTGTCTTTTTGTCTTTATAATACTTTTCTGTATTTAGGAAATTTGTACTTTTTCTTTAAGTGTTTACATTTCTATTTATATCTTTCATAGTGACCCCATTTTGTAATACAGGTTTTTTTTTTCTGTGTTTTTCCCAGATCAGCCTAGGCAGAAGTATATCTATTTTACTAATCTTTTCCAAAAACTGCTTACTTTGGTGATTCTATCTGTTTTGTTTTTTCATTTCACTAATTGTTACTCTTAGGTCTATTATTTCATTTCTTCTGCTCATTGAATTTATTCTATTGTTTTCATTTTCATGAGTCAAAGAAACCTGATATATTTCCCAATTTTATGGTTCTCTGATCAATCATTTTATGGCTATATAAGCAAATATTTTTTAATTTATTTATTAAAATTTTTTTAATGTTTTTTATTTATTTCTGAGAGAGAGAGAGAGAGAGACAGCGTGAGCAGGGGAGGGTCAGAGAGAGAGGGAGACACAGAATCCAAAACAGGCTCCAGGCTCTGAGCTGTCAGCACAGAGCCTGACGTGGGGCTCGAACCCACGAATCGTGAGATTATGACCTGAGTCAAAGTTGGATGCTTAACTGACTGAGCCCCCTAGGTGCCCCAGCTATGTAAGCAAATTTAATCTCTGAGCGCCACGAATTACTCTTTGGTTATACCTAGACAGAGGTCTTGATCACCATTACTAAAAGTCATTTCTANNTAACGACAGGTAGGACAATTGTGTCAGCATGAACATAGGTGAAGCCAGGCTACATTTACAGTTTTCCAATTTATATTCTGAACTAACTAGGACTATGCTTTCGAGATGACATAAAATCAGTTGACCGATGCTTTTGGTCAAAAAGAGATTCTTCCTAAATGAATTATTGCATTTACTTTTCAGAGATCGTTGTTTTCATACTAATTATATTTCTGTGTGATGCCAGAGTGACTGTTGAAATGAATATTCTCTTGCTGTGCCTCTACTCGAAAATCAAAGAGGAAAAAATGAGGAAATTATCTAATTCAGGCAAAAGCAAATCCAGAGCTCATCATTTTTAATGAAATGTTTGGCTGCATTTCTGTGATACGTTTTGGTTGCATGAATTTCGTCCTCAAATCATTTTGACAATTGCCTCAAATCTCCACTTGGCATGGCCAGTGGACATTTCAAACCTCGAGTGCAAAATAAAAGAGACTGTGAAAAAGAGAGCTGTTTTGAAATCCACATGCTATCATTTCTGGCTCCAGGCCCATGAATCCCTCATATCAATGAGGTAGAATGTTACCTTCTACACACCCTTCTTTCTTTCATTTTGATAAGGTAGAACCCAAGTATTTGTGCTAAGGATTTCTACCTTGATCACTTGGCCAAAGTTCCCGAGAGGAGGAAATAAGAATTGTGGTCTTTTTGCTCAACGTGGACACTGATACGAATCTAATAGTTTATCTGGTTCTTAGTCAAATGGCGACAGGGGCCTCTCTATGAATAGAATGTTCTACTCTTTCCTGTGGAGGAGTAAAGAGAAACGCAAATTACTGATAATTGTGTAAGAAGTCCTGGGTCTTGGGTCGTGGTTTTATGTAAAATCTTTTAGAAAATACCAGTCACCCAATTTCAAAACATTTCTTGCCTCAGATTGTTTTATGTAAGTGTTTTATAGATTGCTCTGTGTAACATCTCTGTAAGTGACTCCAATATTGCTGCCCTAATACTGCTGACCAAAAATCGAGCTATAGGCTGAGTATTTAATTAGCCTATCAAAATTCTGGACAGCTCTGAAATTGAAATTCCTTGCATTTATATTATGCGCCTGTCTTAGTGTGCTTGGGCTGCTGTAACAAAATACCATAGACAGGGTGGCTTAAAGAGCAGCCATTTATTTCTCGAGGTTCTGGAGGCCAGGAAATCCAAGATCAAGGTGCTGGCAGAGTCAGTATTTGGTGAAATCCCACTTCCTGTGCTGCAGACAGCTGCTGCATCCTCAAGTAGCTTCTTCTCACCATGTGCTTGTGGAAGGAGAGGTCCCTCTTTTTCTTCCTCTTCTAAGGGCACTAATCCTATCATGGGGTTACTAGTCTCATGACCTGATTAATCTAAACCTATTTGCCTCCTAAAATCCCTACCTACACATACCATCACCCTGGGAGTGTGGGCTTCAAGGTATGAATTTTAGGGGTCGTCGACAATCAGTCCCTAACAGTGGATAGAGAGGCTGGTTTCGAGCAAAACATTTTCTATAGCTCTTGGGTTTCCATGAAGGGAGCAGAGGCCGTAGAACGGCNTTTTTTTTTTGTATGAAGGTATGGAATATAAATAAGACCATGACAGGAAGCTGAATAGAGCAGATAGATGCCAGTATCTCTAGTCAGGAAGATTTATCCTTGCTTGCCAGCAGAGATTAAATCTCAGCTAAATATAGACATATGATCTCATCCAACTCAGGCAAATGGTCCATCTGAATGAGTCATCTTATTCTATTAATCTGAATCTACAGAAGATGACGGAATCTTGGAAAGTACTTTAAAAGAAGTTCTCAATATGATAGAAGAGGTGGTTAGCAGTATGTTCAGTCGTCTGATTTTGTTTAGATTTTCTCCTTGATGTAAGACGTGCAGAAAACGGAACTATAGATTTAAAACCAAAGTTTCATGTTTTTAAGGATTTTTTTTTAAAGTAGTCTCTACACCCACGGTGGGGCTCGATCTCACAACCCTGAGATCAAGAGTCACCTGCTCTTCTGACTGAGCCAGCCAGGCGCCCCTAAAACCGAAGTTTTATACTGGAGGAGGAGGAACTTCTGCTTTCAGTCAAGGTAGACTTAGAGGGACTATATTTATTCTACTACCTGAAACAACCCAAAAGCCAAAAAAATAAAGAAAACAATGGTGTTTTAAAAAATTAAATTAAATTAAAAAAAATTTTTTTTGAGAGAGAGAGAGAGCACAAGCAGGAGAGGAGCAGAAGGAGACAGAGAATCTCAGGCAGGCTCCATACCCAGCACAGAGCCCAGCACAAGGCTCAGTCTTCAGACCTGAGGTGAAATCAAGTTAAACGTTTAACTGACTAAGCCACACAGGTGCCCCAAGGAAGTAACACTTTCGAAGACAGTAGACAACAAGGAGTGAAGCATAGTGATCCTTGAGAGATTCCTTCAGTTTACTGCTTGAGAGAGTTTCCAGGCCGTGGTAAAGAGAGAGGAAACTGAGATAGAGCCTGGTGGACTCTTGAGTTTTAGAGATGAACCCAACTTTCCTGGGACATGGAGACAGAAGGCTCACAAGACAAAATACCAAGGAAGAGATAAATGGTCAGAAAGAGAACTTCAGAGATCTGTCAAGGGCCAACCTCAGTTACTCAGCAGAGTACTTAAGAGCACATGTGTGTGGGGGCGCCTGGACAGCTCAGTCAGTTAAGCATCCAATTTTGGCTCAGGTCATGATCTCACGGTTTGTGAGTTCGAACCCCACGTTGAGCTCTGTGTTGACAGCTCAGAGCCGGGAGCCTGCTTTGGATTCTGTGTCTCCCTCTCTCTCTGCACCGTCCCCCCTCAAAAGCAAATAGACTTTAATTTTTTTTTTAAGAAAGAGCACATGTGTGTGATTTCCTGCCCAAGACTGGGGAAGGACCCCCTGAAGGAATTAGAGAAAACAGTGCCTGGTATTCACACAAGGCCAAAAAAGTACCTGTTAGCATCAGTCAGCCTGGAAAGCTTATAATTCATGGAACATTAGGTAAAGTATTCAGGAAGATTGTGAGATAGTGGTGGGGAATAATTAGCCTTAGACTGATTACTGCTCTGGAGTTGCGTTATAAATCACAAAAACAAGACCCAAAAGATCACATTGTTTCCAAGCAATATTCTTTTCAAGTGCACATCGAACATTTATCAAGATAAACCATTTTCTGGGCCATAAAACAAGTCTCAGTGAATTTTAAAAGTTTTAATTCGTATAAAGCATACTTTCTGACCACAAGGGAATTAAATGAGAAGTCCATCGGAGAAAGATCTCTGAAATAACTGTAAGTATTTGGAAACAAAATAACACACTTCTAAAGAACCCATAGTTTAAAGAAGACATCAAAAGAGAAATTTAAGAGTATATTGAATTGAATGAAAATAAAAACAAAACATATACAAATTTGTTGAATGCCAGAAATTTATAGTACTATATGCTCATAGGAAAAGAACAGAATAATTTCAAATATCTGACTTCACTCTTCCCCTTAAAATGCTAGAAAAGAGCAAAAATCTCAACATAAATAGAAGAAAAGAAACATAAACATTACAACGGAAATCAATAAGCTAGAAAGCAGGGAAATAATAGAGAAAATCAATGTAACCAAAAGGTGTTTTNAAGTGTCAGAAATGAGAGAGGTTAGATCACTATATAATCTACAGATTTTAAAAGAACGAGAAGGGAATATTGTGAACAACTTTATGCCTATAATTTTGATAATTCAGATGAAACGGAAAAATTCCTTGAAAGACACAAATTGCTAAAGCTCATTCAAGAAGAAAAATATGACCAGAATAACTCTGTATCTATTAAAGAAATTGAATGTGTGGTTCAAAACCTTACCACAAGGAAAACTTAAGGGCCAGATGGCTTGACTGTTTAATCTATCAAATACATAGTGAAGAAATAAAACCAATCATATACAAACTCTTTCAGAATATTTAAGAAAAGAGCATACTTCCGAATTCATTCTATGTTTCCGGTGTTACTGTGGATACCCAAACCAATCAGACATGGCAGGAAAAACAAAAGCAAATCAACAAAAAACAACAGACCAAAACTCTTCGTTAAGGTAGATGTAAAAATTCTAAATAGAATTTAACAAACAGGAGCGCCAGTCAGTTAAGCATAAGACTCTTGATCTCGGCTCAGGTCTTGATCTCCAGCTCATGAGTTCAAGCCTCACATTGAACTCCGCACTGGGTGTGGAGCCTAGTAAAAAAAAAAAAAATAAAAATTAGCAAACAGTATT
>NW_027530632.1:2665275-2668685 GCF_008692635.1 Crocuta crocuta
CATGGTGATTTGATATTTAGAAATTAATCTAGAGAATCCACATATTAATAAGCTGAAAAATTAAAAGGCATGTAGATAGTCACAGTAAAGGCATGTAATAAAATCTGATGTCCATTCCTGTTAAAATCTCAGAAAGTTAAGAATAGAAAGGACCTTGACCTGATAAAGGACATCTATGAAAAACCGATAGCTAACATCATACCTCTGGTGAAATACTGAATTCTTTTCTCTTACATCAGGCCAAAGACAGAGTGTTTTCTCTCACCATTTTATTTTTTTAAATGTTTATTCATTTATTTTGAGTGGGGCTAGGGGCAGAGAGAGAGGGAGAGAGAATCCCAGGCAGGCTCCATGCTGTCAGTGCAGAGCCTGATATGGGGCTCAGTCTCCTGAACTGTGAGATCATGACCTGAGCTGAAATCAAGAGTCGGTCGTTTAACCGACTGGGCCACCCAGGCGTCCCTCTCACTATTTAAAAAAACAAAAAAACCCAAAAAAAACTACATTAGAGTATCTAGGCTGTTCAATTAGATAAGAAACAGAAATAAAAGGCATACATATTGGGGAAAAAAGGAACTGAAACGATATTCACAGAAGACCTAATGACGTATGTAGAAAATCCAGTGGAACTTACAAAAAAGACACTAGAACTCATAAGTGAATTTAGCAAGTTTCAGACTATGAGATCAATATATATGAATCCATTGTATTTCTATACTAGCAATGAATCAATGAATAATCAGAATTTGGAATTGAAAAAATATCATTTCTAATAGCAGAAAAATTTAAATACATAGGAACAAACCTGCCGACGTTGTGCAAGACCTATACACTAAAACTACAAAGCACTGGGGCGCCTGGATGGCTCAGTCGGTTGGGCGGCCCACTTCGGCTCAGGTCATTATCTCATGGTTCGTGGGCCGCGTCGGGCTCTGTGCTTGACAGCTAGCTCAGAGGCTGGAGGCTGTTTCAATGAAGAGATCTTGCATGTTTATATATTATTGAAAGGCTCAATAGTAATATTTCAACCCTCTCCAAATTCATCTTTAGATTCACTGTGATCCTGGTCCAAATCCTCGTGGGCTGTTTTGTAGGCATTTACAAGCTCCTCCTAAAATTTATATGGAAATGTAAAAGAATTTAGAATAGACAAAACCACTTTGAGAAAGGAGAAAAATAAATAGACCCGCACCTGTTTGGACAACGAATTTTTGAAAAAGATACAGAGGTAACTCAGTGGGGAAAACGTAGTCTTTGCACAAATGCTGCTGAAGGAATGTGATACGCTTATAGTATATGCTATATTTCATACCATATTCATAAATTAATTTCAAGTGGACTGCACACCCAAATCTAAAACCTAAAGCTGTAAAATTTCTAGAAGAAACTTCGGAGAGAAACCTTTGTGACCTGGTTTGGGCCCAGAACTCTTACATATGATATTGAAAGCATGACCTATAAAAGAAATAATTGTTAAATTGAATTCATCCAAATTAAAATCTTCTACTTTTAGTAAGGCACTGTTAAGAGAATGAAAAAGCAGATGACAGATTGGGAGAAAATGTATTCAAGGCATATAGCATGAAAGGACTTGAATCCAAAATACATTCTCCAAGCACGGTAATAAGAAAACAAAAAAAGCAATTAAAAAAGAGCAAGAGCAAGGGAGTTTTTAGGGTGATGTAACTGTTCTCTGTACTTGTCAAGTCCCAAAGAAATGTGCACACAAAGAGTGAACACTACTATATGTCAGGATTCAAATATCCGCTGGGATTGTTCCGATTGGTTATCGTAAAGCTAGAAACCAAAAGAAGTATATACGAATACTGTACTCTAGTGGTAAATGTGTTTCACATAGGAGTATGCTATTTTGAAGCTATGTTGCATGTATTCTAGGATTAAACAAATAAGTAAATAAGTGGTAGATGACAATAGCTGAGTTTCCCACTGTCAAAGAAGCTTCAAATAGGCAAACGTATAGAGCAANTATATATATATATAATGTCTATATAAAACCTTGGTTTGCGACATAATTTGTTCCAGAAACATGCTTATAATCCAAAGCATTTGTACATCAGTCCGAATTTTCCCATGTGAAATAAAGGAAACTCAGATGATTCCTCCCACAGCCCAAAAATATTCATATAAAATGATTATAATACTGTAATATAATATAAAATCATAAAGAAAATACTAAATATAAAGAGAAACAAATTAATCTGCACTTAACCTTTGAAAACCTTCCTGGCTGGTGTGAGAGAGACAAGAGAGAGGAAGGTTATTGCGTAGGACGACTTTCACTATCACTAACTGAATCACTGCTATTTATTGGCTCAATGGAATCTTTTTCTGCATGGGGGCCATGGTATAAGCACGCATAGATGTTGACTGCAGTACAGTATTAATAACCTATTGTCATATCCTGTATTTAATGTAACTGGCAATGAGACAGCAGAGGAAAGGGTCTATGTCTGCAGGCAGGCTGACCTAGAATAAAACAGTGCATTCCTAAGCTTCCTCTTATATAGAACAGCAAAGGGCTGTCCATAGGTGCTTTGAAGTGACCAAAACATACACTAGTGCCCATTATGGGCACCTTCCAGCATTTTAAAAATCACTGATTTCTGCCAAACATCATGNAAGAGAGAGAGAAAAGACCCATTGGCTCAGTTGTGATCATGTGACATTCGGCGTCAGGTACTACTCATATTGCAAGACATCACTTGTTTATCAAGTTGAAATTTATTAGAACCGTTTGCTCGTTTTGCAGAACACTCACAAAACAAGGTACTTGCAATTCAAGCTTTTACTGTGTATATCTATATTTGTATCTATATCATCTATAACTATATCTATATCTATATCATCTGTATCTGTAGATATACATGGCCCAGCATACATACATACATTTTCTAGTTCTCTGTACTAAAAAGACCTAATTGCAATGACATTCTAATATATAATGAGCATAGCCAGTGCCTAGATCTTAGTTTCTAAGTAACATTCTCTCATTAAAAGAAACCAGGGCACCATGGAGAAATTGATACTAAGGTTAGGGCAGGAAAAATGCGACACAAGTTGGGAGCTAATCTTGTGTCAGAATGTAAAGGCATACTCACAAAAGAAACAAGCAAAAGCATATCAAAGAGACACAAGAGCCAACCTAAAAGATCCTCTCATGGCCAAATCTGAAACAATTGGAGCACTCAAATACATAACATAGTACTACATATAATATAGTATTATAGTACATATAATAACAATTATAATCTAAAGAATGAAATAAATATAAATGACTTCATGAGTGTAATGAATGAAAGAATAAGTAAATAAATGGAGAAGAGACAAATCTTCATTACTGATAAATTCCAAATAACAAATGTAGAAGGAAAGAGGCATCAGGAGAATAT
>NW_027530632.1:2668908-2670547 GCF_008692635.1 Crocuta crocuta
TAATTATCTTGATGTTTCTAACATTATGGCCACGCGTATTCTTAGCTATGCCTCTCTTCATGAGATGGAGTTCATTTCCCCTCAGCTTGAGTGTGGGCTGGACCTAGTAGCTATGCTTCCAACAGAGCATGAAAGAGGAAAAAGAGTAGTGATTTGACAGAGGAGGAAACTTGAAGACAACACCTTAGTCAAATGGTCTGGGTTAACAACGCCAGTGATGATTCGTCTTGATGTCAGGTACCCCTGATAGATGTGATGAGAAAGACACTCCGTATCTCTAGTATTCTTTCCCCAAACCTGTAACCCTCACCTAATAATAAGAAAATATCAGGGGCACCTGAGTGGCTCAGTCCATTGAGCCTCCGACTTCGGCTCAGGTCATGATCTCACGGTTCGTGAGTTTGAGTCCCGCGTCGGGCTCTGTGCTGACAGCTCAGAGCCTGGAGCCTGCTTCAGACTCTGTGTCTCCCTCTCTCTCTGCCTCTCCTTTGCTCGTGCTGTTTCTCTCTCTCTCTCTCTCTCTCTCTCAAAAATAAATATACATTTTAAAAAATTAGGAAAGAAAAAGGAAATATATCAGAAAATCCCCAAGCAAGGAACATGCTACAAAGTACATGACCCATCCTCTTCAAAAGTGTCATAATCATGAAAATCCAGGTAAGATTGAGAAACAGCCACTGATTGGANAGGTATGCGAACTAACTGCAGTGAGGTATCTTGGATTGGATTTTGGAAAACCAACAGGGCATTAGTGGAAAAACTAGTGAAACCTGAATAAACTCACCGTTTGGTTGATAGTATTGTACCAGTATTAAATACGTGAGTTTTGAGAAATGTGTTATGGTTATATAAGATGCTAACATTAGGGAAAGCTGTGTAAAAGGTATATAAAGACTCCCTGTACTATCTTCACAACTCTCCTGTAAATCTAAACTCCTTCCTTCCTTCCTTCCTTCCTTCCTTCCTTCCTTCCTTCCTCCCTCTCTTTCTCTCTCTTTCTTTTTTCCTTTCTTTTTTTTTCTTTTACTTTTTTNCTCATCCCAACAAGTGCCCTCCCTAATGCCCATCACCCATTTTCCCCTCTCCTCCCCTGCCTAACCTTATTTCAAGACAAATTGTTTTCTAAAAATGAGCACAGTTTTGAACTGACATATCAACAAAGAAAATATAACACTGGCAAATAATCAAATGATCATTATCATTATTCACTAGGGACGTGTGATATAATACTACAATGAGATATTGGGACAAACGTATTAGAATGGCTAAATATTTTTAAATGTTTATATTTGAGAGAGACAGAGAGACAGAGCTCGAGCTGGGGAGAGGCAGAGAGAGAGGGAAAGACAGAATCTGAAGCAGGATCCAGCTTCTGAGCTGTCAGCACAGAGCCCAAGGCAGGGTTCGAACTCACAGACCATGAGATCATGACCTGATCGCGTCAAAGTCGGATGCTTAACCGACTGAGCCACCCAGGTGCCCTTGGAATGGCTTAAATTTAAAAAACAAACAAAAAACCCCACTAACTGTATTGAGTGTTGGTAAGAATGTAGAGCAACAGGAATTCTCATAATTGCTGGTAAGAATGAGAAATAGTTCTACCATTTTGAAAGGCAGTTTGGCAGTTTCTTGAAAAGCT
>NW_027530632.1:2670589-2671034 GCF_008692635.1 Crocuta crocuta
CGTAGACTTGTAAACCGATGTTTATAGCAGTGTTACTTATAGTAGCCAAAAAGTGGAGACGACCAAGACGTTCATCAGTAGGTGAATAGATAAACAAATTGTGGAATAAAATACTACCCCTCAGTAAAAGAAATAAAACATGCAAAAACATACTAATGCAAACTAACCTGTGACGACAGAAAGCAGGTTGTTGGCTGCTTGGGGAGAGGGAGGTGGAATATCGTGGAAGGTAAGATTACCAAGAAGCATGGGGAAACTTTGTGAGTGATAAATAAGTTCATTGTTTTGATTGCGGTGGTATTTTTTATTTTATTTATTTATTTATTTATTTTTTATTTTTTATTTCTAAGAGAGACAGAGAGAGAGAGACAGTGTGAGCAGAGGAGGGTCAGAGAGAGAGGGAGATACAGACTCTGAAATAAGCTCCACGCTCTGAGCTGGCAGT
>NW_027530632.1:2671485-2671709 GCF_008692635.1 Crocuta crocuta
CAATATATAATTAAATAGTGTTTTAAAATATTGGTTCTCAAACTTCAGCATGTATCAGAATCTCCTTGTGGGCTTTTAAAAACACGGATTTCTGGGCCTCACCCCCAAAGTTTCTGATTCAGTAGGTTCGGAGTTGTACCTGATAATTTGCATTTCTAACATGTTCCCAGATGATGCTGACGTTGAGAACATTGGTTTAAAGTATAGGTTTTTGGAATCAGAAA
>NW_027530632.1:2671907-2672246 GCF_008692635.1 Crocuta crocuta
CTAAGGAGCATTTACTTATAATGTAAAATGGTGATAATAATACTTGTTTCACAGGACCATTGTACAAATTAAATGATTATGGTGATTAACATAATAATTCTTGGCATATAATAAGCTACCATTAAGTGATAAATATTATCATTATTATGGCATATTAGAGACCACTCATCTTTCAGCGGTTGCTTTAGTTCACCCGTATTTTGCAGAGTGGAGAAAATGAGTAAGTTAAGTTTTCAGTGTGTGAGGTTTGAATTTAAATACAAACCTTTATTATTAACCACTGTAGGTCTGGATTTTTCTTCCTTCACTATTGCAAGAAAACCCTGAATGTGTTCTCGT
>NW_027530632.1:2672365-2674601 GCF_008692635.1 Crocuta crocuta
GTGAACTAGCTGGCTTTTGTTTGCTCAGTCGCAAAAGTTATCGTATGCCTGGATTTACTTGAAACTTGTAAGCTCACACTTAGAAAATTAACACAGAGTCAATCCTCCGGATTCACAGATTCCATATTTGCAAATTGCTTACTCACTAAAATTTGTTTGTAGCCCCCAAATTGATACTTGCGACACTTTGGTGGTCATTCGTGGATGTGTGCATGGCAGTGAATGATCTGAGCTGCCTGAAGCTCAAGTTCTCAGCTGAGGTCAAACAGAGTGACTCTCTGCCTTCTCGTTTCAGCTCTCATACAAGTCTTCTTTTCACAGTTTATTGAGTGCCATGCTCTTCATACGTCTGTACTTTTTGCTGATGATACTGCTTGCTAAGACTTCATTTTATTTTATTTTTTAGTAATCTCTACACCCAACATGGAGCTCGAACTCATGACCCTGTGGTCAAGAGTCACACGCTCTTCTGGCTGAGCCAGCCAGGCGCCCTGGTGATTTTGCTTTTTAAAATGTCCCCCAAGCATAGTGCTTCCGTGCTATTTCGTGTTCCTAAGTGTGTGAAAGCTGTGATGTGCCTTACAGAGAAGATAATGTGTGTTAGACCAGCTTTGCTTATTAGTTATAAGTTATAGCGCTGCTGGCCATAAACTCGATGCTAATGGATCCACAATTTATATGAAATAAGGTGCCTTTAAACTAAACACACAGAAAACAAGATTATGTAGTCATCAATTGACAGAAATGTTGTGACCAGGGGTGCCTGGCTGGCTCAGTCAGCAGAGCATGCAGCTCTTGATCTCAGGGTTGTAAGTTCAAGTCCCGACTTGGATGTAGAGATTACTTAAAAAAATGTTGTGACCATAGGCTTGCAGGAACATAATCCTGTATTTCTCCTAGGAGCTGTGGTTCAGTATTCACTACTTTAGAGTTTGTGGCCACTTAACAGGACACAATTACTGTGAATAATGAGATTTGACTGTATATAACCATACATGCAGTTGAGCCTAAAGTCAAGGAAAACAAAAACAAACAAACACAAGAGAAGCTGACAAATAGCCAACATTGAAAAACATTGCAGGGGCACCTGGGTGGCTCAGTCGGTTCAGCCTTGACTTCAGCTCAGGTCATGATCTGGTGGTTCATGAGTTTCGGGCCCGCATCGGGCTCTGTGCTGATGGCTCAGAGCCGGCTTGGATTCTCTGTCTCCCTCTCTCTCTGCCTTTCCCCTGCTCACACTCTGTCTTTCTCTCTCAAAAATAAATTAGCATTAATTTTTTAAAATGTAAATAAACATTAAAGAAAATTAAAAAGAAAAAAGAAAACATTGCAATTGGCATCTTGGGAAGGAGTGAGTTTGCTTTCCAGGAGCACTGTGGTGCTGGAGATGACTGTTGCATTCATAAATACTTGTATATCGTTAAAGGCTTAATCCCCATTTGCTTTACCAGCTATCTCTTCCCTTCTTCATGCCTAGTGAGGCAGAAATTGAGACTGCTGCATTTGGTATACAGTGCTATTGGTCAGGGTCAGGACCTATGCATTTAATGTCACTGAAAATAGAGGGAGAGGAACAGTAAACAGTTAGGAAACATTCACAAAGTGTGCGTGTAAGACCATAGTGAGGCCAGTAATGGGACCTCTACTTAACTGAATGGTTTTTCATGTGACTGGCTTCCTGTGGTATTTTTCCTCCAGCATTAGCAGGAAGCCTTAATCGTGGTGACATGTTACATGTTCTGCATTCAAATTTCTTTGAATTCTCAGTGGTTTCCCTGACTCTTGGAAGAAGGTCGTTGAAATCTTCAATTCAAAGATGAAGGGACTAGGGGTACCTGGGTGGGTCAGTCGGTTGAGCATCTTGGTTTTAGCTCAGGTCATGATCCCAGGGTCATGGTATTGATCCCTGTGTCGGGCTTCACACTGAGTGTAACACCTGCTTAAGATTCTCTCTCTACATCTCCTTCCTTCCTTCCTTCCTTCCTTCCTTCCTTCCTTCCTTCCTTCCTTCCTTCCTTCCTCTCTCTCTCTCTCTGTATAAAATAAATTTTTAAAAAAATGAAGGGACTGGAGCGCCTGGGTGGCTTAGTCGGTTAAGCATCCAACTTTCGCTTGGGTCATGATCTCGCGGTTCGTGGGTTCGAGCCCCACGTCGGGCTGTGTGCTGACTGCCAGCTCAGAGCCTGGAGCCTGTTTCAGTCTGTGACTCCCTCTCTCTCTGACCCTCCCCTGCTCA
>NW_027530632.1:2674622-2681587 GCF_008692635.1 Crocuta crocuta
AAAAAAAAAAGTGAAGGGACTGAGAGAAAGGGCTGATGGTTGGAGGATAGAAAGAGAAGAGAGATTTGCTTCAGAGAAAATGCAGAAATAGCCTGTGTATCTTTAACATTACCCAGCACAAAGATTCTGATTTTAGAATCGAGATGAAAATTGTAAGTATTTTTTAAAAGCATGGAAGAAATGTTGGCATTTCAGGTTGCATCTAAATAGCTTAAACCTTTTAAAATATTCTCTGAAGAAAACGTAACTGTGCAAATCTGAGCTTGAGTTTTGAAAATATATACTGTGTGGTTCTTTTGTTAAGTGTTTAGGGAAGGTGAAAAACTCAGAGAACGTCCTGGAGACTGTAGGATTCAGGAACAGAGATGTACCCCCAGCTGTAGAATTTGCTCATGCTTAGCGGCGCCTGGGTGACTCAGTCAGTTAAGTGTCCAAGTCTTGATTTTGGCTTACTTCATGATTTCACTGTTCATGGGTTCAAGCCCCACATCAGGCTCCATGCTGACCTATGTGTCTGTAGGAAGATGAAGTGTGCATAAAGTTGGGAAAGTAAGTTATTTATTTTTGAAAATTTTTAATGTTTATTTATTTCTGAGAGAGAGAGAGAGAGAGAGAGAGAGAGAGAGAACACGAGCAGGGGAGGGACACAGAGAGAGGGAGACACAGAATCTGAAGCAGGCTCCAGGCTCTGAGCTGTCAGCACAGAGCTCATTGCGGGGCTTGAAGTCATGAACCACGAGATCATGACCTGAGCCAAAGTCAGATGTTTAATCAACTGAGCCACTCAGCCACCCCTGAGAAAGTAATCCTTTAATAAAAGAGCCAAAATACTGTTGGTAGAGCGTCTTCCCAATTGAGCACACAGTCAGGGTGTGTGTGTGTGTTTCAGTGTGTCTGTGTATCTGTGTGTATTAAGATGGAGGGCACAGAGCAGCAAAGGGCCCAGTAACCCATACTGGCAGAGAAGATGGTAAGAAACCCTAGTGCCATATCTGATCATTAAAGCCCCACGAAGCCAGGAAGATATGGTACCAATGGATATGTCTGGGAAATTATAAAGGCCAACAAGAGATCATGAGCCTAGACTGATTCAGTCAGGGAAAAAGAGGGGATCTGGGAAGAGGATGGCTTTTGATCCAAGCAGCTCTAGTCCAGTGAGCATGGTCATTATAATTGCTACTCGCATGCACATGACTGCATGTCCTCCTCCCCAAATACCCAGGCCATGGGCTGGAGAAACAAGGGTTACTCGAGTAAGTATTACATTGCCCAAATGGTCGAGGATTAGCGATTGAGTGTCAAGCATGGAAAGTGTGTGCTGAGAGCCACAAAGCATACTACATTCTTCCTGCGAGTAAACACAAATGTGAACTTGAAAAAATTGAGAACCAAGTTAAAAGCAGAAGGGCCATCAATCCAATAAGCAAAACTTGCCCACTTACAGTTGCAAGATGGTGGAGATATCAGGGCAAGGCAAGGAGGTCCTTGTCCTTCATAAATAACTGTACTATTTTGTGTGCGCAATGAGAGTTCTAACAGAGGGGGGAAATGCAGTGTTTGGGGTGAAGAAGCAAGAAATTTAAATAGTTCCAAAACAGTGGCAGGGTTGTATGTTGAAAACGGGAGTGGCTTGGGGGGTCAGCGGTTATTCGTTTAGGGGTTCAAGTCCTGAGTGTAGCCTTTCAAAATTAGAAAACCATCTCAAGAGAAGTAATTCACCCAAATGGCAAGGTTAGGGTATCAGCAGAATATAGATTAGGTCTATTACCCCCAGACCTTGCTCCTTCCGCTCCACCTTGTTTCTGGCCAGTGTCTTAAGAGGCTTATAATGGGGACACTTTTACAGAAATACTTTACAAATAAAGGAGAGAAACTGGCAGCCATGTGTTATTTGGTCTCCTGGGTTACAGTGCCTGCGTTTAGAGAGGATGACAGCGTGTGCTTAAAAGCTACAGCCTGCTTATTATTAAATATTAAAGACCTTGTTTCTTTGCCAGTCTTGTGGTTCTTAACGCAGTAAGACTTCTCAGCTAAGGTGGTTTCGAGGAGGTGTGGGATTCAGTAAATGCTTTATTGCAAACTTCAAACTAAAATTGCCTTTGTCCTAAAGAACATAATCATCTTCTAAACGAACGCACCCTCGGACCCTAACAGCAGTACACCATGGTCATTTGGAATCAATCAGGCAGTTAGTGACAAAGAACCTCCTTCCTTCCTTCCACCGCTACCCACCCCCACTGCAGTGCAGTAATGGGTCTGCTTCCAGACTGTGAAAATGTGTCTCTAGGGATATTGTATTAGGCAAGTGAAAGCAATAAACTTGTCTTGGGAATCTGTTCTACCTCTGAAGGGGAAGGAGAAAGGGCACTGCGTGAATACCCAGACCTTTGAGTCAGATTCCTGATTTTAGAAATGCTTTGACCACACTATGGGGTGTGATTTTTCTAAGATGCATTTCCCTTAGCCTCCCTCTCCTTCCATCTGAAAGGAACTCCATTAATGGATAAAAATCAGGGGGTGGGGGTTCATCTCACCTAGGCTGAAATGTACCGATGAGGCTCAAGGACAATAGTACTTACTATGATGCTCTGGTATACTTGGAGGCCAGTAGGACCAAAGGAGGCCAATGGGAACAAAAGCCTTTCTTGTTTCATTGAAAGATAACAAAATGCTCCCAGTATCATTTCTTTTATGCTATGTATTTTTTTTAATGTTTTTTTTTTTTTTTTCTAGGAGAGAGAGAGAGAGACAGCGTGAGCAGGGGAGGGTCAGAGAGAGAGGGAGACACAGAATCTGAAACAGGCTCCAGGCTCTGAGCTGGCAGTCAGCACAGAGCCCTACGCGGGTCTCGAACCCACGAACCGCGAGATCATGACCTAAGCGAAAGTCGGACGCTTAACCGACTAAGCCATCCAGGCGCCCCTATGCTATGTATTTTGAGAAGATTTTCATGCATTTTATTTTGTCTTTTAGTCCTCACAGAGGGAGATATTATTTGTTCCTACATTTGGACAGGTGAGGACATGATTCTAGAGAGACCAAATAACTCGTCTATGGTTATATAACCAGTGAAAGGGTTAAGCTGACTCCTATGTTCCCTGGTCACATGTATGATAAACACAAATGAATGTCTTCTCAATCACAGACATGTCTCCTAGCCCTTTTCCATCCAGTTTGGGACTGTTCAGCCTAACCTGTAAAAATCCTGGTCCTGCCATTGAAACACTTGAATTTAGGAATTGAAACACCACTTCCTTACCCTATGGGAGGTTCAAGATTTACCTTTAACTGAAGAAATGTGTTTCAGGGGTACCTGGTTGGCTTAGTAGGTGAAGAGTGCAACTCTTAATCTCGGGGTTGTGAGTTCAAGCCACACGCTGGGTGTAGAAAAAAATCTTAATGAAATGTATTTCAGGGGCGCTTGGGTGGTTCATTCAGTTAAATGTTCAATTCTTCATCTGAGTTCTGGTCTTGATCTCAGGGTTGGGAGTTCAGGCCCCAAGTTGGGCTCCATGCTGGATGTGGGGCCTAATTAAAAATCAAAAAGAAATGTGTTTCAATCTTTCTTTCAAATACTTCACAGAACAACAATGCATTAGTAAAATCAGTTAGTCAATCACTAATTCACCTGCATGCTATTTCTCAGATATCATTCCCCCCTTCTTCTCCTCAATACTTATTCCACTGCTCATATTCTTGCTTGGATATGTTAAAAAGAAATTAAGACTTTGCTTAAAAATCTTCAGCAACAATTTACTTCTTAGCATCCAAAGAATTATTTTTCGACTTCCCCACTCATCCTAAAGAAGTATTTCTTTAATCAATTTAAAAGCATCTAGGCAATGTAGATGCTGCTAATAACATGTCAACCTGAAAAGACTTATTTAAAATTTTGTTCAAGAGGCGCCTGGGTGGCTCAGTCGGTTAAGTGTCCGACTTCAGCTCAGGTNGTTTCTAGGACTGGGGCCGGAAATATACAGGATGAACTTGGAGTATCTTGTAGTGCCAGAGAGTAAGGAAATACTCAAACAGACAGAACTAATCACAGTGATGGCGTTTGTCAGAGGGGCACAGGAATGAGCTGGAAGAGTCCCCAGTGGCCAAAGCTGGAACAATTTAGGCAACAAAATAGAGAAGTTTTACATTATAACCCAGAGTATAAAGTAAATATCCACGAGTCCATACTGATAAAGATGACTGAATGAACACAAAAATAAAGAAACGAGGCAAACGAGACAAATCTGTACAGAAGAATTCCAAGTAATTTGTGTAGCTCTTTCACCCGAAGGAGATGGAACATAACTCTTAACTTTTTAAGTACAGGCTACGTCTAGCACCGTGCTTCCAAAGACCATAGTATGGAAAGGAAGGAGGAAAAACAGTAGCTTTACAGTGGAGAAACCTGACAAACAAAAGTCAGCCAGATGATCAAGGTCAACATCAACAGTGATCTGTCATGTTGGTAGTATATGCCCTCGATGTGATATAATGTGACAAGAATGGCACTTCACCTCTGTGGTCTTCCTCTCTGAAACCCATAACCGTAGTCCAATCAGGAGAAAAACATCAGAGAAATCCCAACTGAGAAACATTCTACAAAATACCTGACCAGTACCCCTCAAAGCTGTCAAGGTCATCAGAAACAAAGTCTGAGGGATTGTTACAGCCAAGCGGAGTCTAAAGAGGCACGGTGATATGTCATAGGGTGCCCTGGATGTGAAGAGTAAAGGGATATTAGGTTAAAAAAAAAAAAAACACAAATAAATAAATAAGGAAATTTGACTAAAGTATGGACTTTAGTAAATACTGTATAAATATTGGCTCTTTAATTGTGCAAATGTACCATAGTCATATATGTTACTAATAAGGGAAACAGGCTGTGGGGTATATAGGAAGGCTCTGCACTGTTTTTGCAATTTTCTATAAATCTAAAAGTATTTCAAAATAAAACGTTTATTTAATTGAATAAAGCCAATTCAAATCATGCTGTACCAGTTCCCTGGAGGAAGAGGGTAGAAACAAAGTATGGATGCCAGACCTTTGCCTATATGTAAATATCTATTGCATTACCCCATCTGAATCCAATTTGTTGAATTATAAATCAATCTGCACCATTTTTCCGTAACCGGGGTTGCCATATGTGTGGTAATGGAGCTGACTAATGTCGTTCCTATAGTAAGTTCCAGGACCCTCTTCTCCTTCCTCCTCCTTCCTCCCCTACTTTCTCCCCCCACCCCCTCAGACCTGAGCAGCCCATATTAGCTCAAAGAAATACCACTTGAGAGGACCCCTTTTAGTAGTTAGTATCACTGCAGGTTAATTTACTAGATTTTCACTTCTGACCATGTGAATTTAATTATTTTCATTTGTATCATAGTTTCAGCTTTTCTAGGTCTGTTCTATCCCGTGCAAGTAAACTATCAAATCCAATAAGCTTCCATTGCTTTTTTCCTAGGCCTTCCATTTCAAAACTCTTTTGTCTGTCAGCACTAAACATGCGGTAGATAGACCTTTGTGTAGAAAAGATGGTCTGGGATAGCTTGAGAAAGGTTCATACCCTAAATGGAGCTTTCTCTCTGTACCTCTCAGATCCCTTTTTAGATTCTCTGATTGGAGTCAGAAACCTAGCTCTATTGTGATTTCCCAACAAGGCTACCCCACTGGTCAAGTCCCTGGAAAGAAGGATCTAGTGATGTTTCACCCGTTTTCCTTCCCTTTTTAAAATTCTTCTTTGTTCAATGCTTTGATTTTTCTCATTTGACTCAAAGGAATAGATTCATATTCTTTTTTTTTTTTTAATAGTTTATTGTCAAGTTTGTTTCCATATAACACCCAGTGCTCATCCCCACAAGTGCCCTCCTCCATGCCCATCACCCCCCTTCCTCTCTCCCCCACCCCCCTCAGCCTTCAGTTTGTTCTCAGCATTCAAGAGATTCATATTCTTATTTACATTAAGGAGTGACTGATAAAAACAAGTGCTGTTCTCCTTGAAGAGGTTGCGTGTTAAAAGGAGTCCCTGTGAGCCGTGTGACAGTAGCTCGTGGGGATGTTTTTAGTACAGATACCTTTCTTATATTCCCCAAGTTCAAGGAGACTGGGATACAGGCTTGCCCAAGACGATCTCATTTTATGCCTGTTATCCTGGAGTAATTATTAGAGGAAACTACTTTCACTCCCCAGATTACCCCAGTTAGCACAATAAATTATACGAACACCCTACCCAAATCATCCAAGGCAACAGCCTGTTTCCTCAAGTCAGCACTCATCTAGGAAGTGCAGAGGAGGTAACAAAGCTCGACAATTGTCACAGGGTATTGGGAATGGCCAACATTAAACACATTATTGACAATAAATGGGATTTTGTTGCTGATGGGACATAACCAATTTGTTCCTAACTCTGTTATTTCGATTTGTCTATAAGGTTAACTCAGGATCTTAGATGCTCTTCACATTAAGTTCTACCTTTGAATGATTTAAGTTCCCTAGGAATAGACAACAATAGTCAAGTACCACCTAACCATGCTCAGTAAAGTTTCGCTGTGAACCTCTAAACTTCTTGCAGATCCTTGTGAGCGTGTACCCAGAGATGCTGCTGCTCTTGTTGAGTTGATATTTTCTGTGAGATCATAGTATTTCAACCTGTCGATATCTTATAGAACCAGCTTTTCAGGGGTGCCTGGGTGGCTCAGTCAGTTGAATGTCCGACTTTGGCTCAGGTCATGATCTCGTGGTTCATGACTTCAAGCCCCGCAATGAGCTCTGTGCTGATGGCTCAGAGTCTGGAGCCTATTTCGGATTCTGTGTCTCCCTCTCTCTCTCTGCTCCTCCTCGGCTCATGCTCCGTCTCTCTCTCTCTCTCTCTCTCTCTCTCTCTCTCTCTCTCTCTCTCAAAAATAAATAAGACTAAAAAATTTTTAGAAATAAGAACCAGCTTTTCAGAAAAAAAAAATCACAATCCAAACAAA
>NW_027530632.1:2681615-2682630 GCF_008692635.1 Crocuta crocuta
TCTCTCTCTCCTCTCTCTCTCTCTCTCTCTCTCTCTCTCTCTCTCAAAAATAAATAAGCCTAAAAAATTTTTAGAAATAAGAACCAGCTTTTCAGAAAAGAAAAATCACAATCCAAAGCCATCTCAGGTCAAAGAGAGTAAGTCATAAACTGACCTCTGTGAGACACTTTCCCTCTGTTCGGGTTGAACCCTTGTTCAAGTTAAGACCCCTCAAGACCCGTGGCACTGTGGGCAGCTCTCTGGGAAAGACTGATTTCCCTACACAATTTGCCTTTGTTCAGTTCTTTGGGGGCTCTGGGGAACCGAACTGTGGGATAATCATCTTCAGACATTGTATTTGTAGAGGAATTCTCACACATGAAGTAGAAGGACGTGTGAACGCTTCTGCCTTCCCATCCTCTTTCCTCCAAATCCACCCGGGAGGTGACCCTGAGGGAACTTTTGACAAGTTCTTCTAGGGTGAAGTAATGATGTGCTGAAATAATGATGGGCAGTGTGAGCAGTAGTTCTGCCTGTAGCATTTGGTGTCGTCAAGGGTCTGTCCTCACAGTGCACCACGGAGGGGAGGAGAGAGAGAAGGAAGGAGGCAGAAGAGGAGAGATGAGAGGGGTCACTTGCCAAAGACGGTCAGTGACCCATGGCTTAGTATCCTCTCCTTGCATTCTGGGAAAAGAAACCTGAAGAATATCCAGCAAATGGTAATTACTCACCTGTGTGCTAGCTAATGATTGTGGTAATGAGATGGAGCAGGGCCAATCTTCTTCCTGCTGTGCTCTTATTAGTGAGAGATAGCATCTACTTGTCATGTTTCCATTTTTACACAAAATGGAAGGAGGAGGGGATAGTTACAGTGCAGTCGAGATAGTGGGGTAGAGATGTAGAAAATGCTCTGGGGAGAGCAAGTAGAAATGGGACAATCAGCCTCTTGTGGGGAGGGAAATCTTACTGAGACAAGCGGAGATAGAGGGATGGGATGGAAACAGGTTCTTGCTAGAAAAGAAGACTTGAGAATATG
>NW_027530632.1:2682865-2690625 GCF_008692635.1 Crocuta crocuta
GAGAATATGCTAGTCACTTCACTCCGTTGTTACAGACAACATTGCTGTTTAATAAATAGCCTCGAAACTTAATGACCGAAAGTTCCGAAGCTTTCTGCTGAAGAGCTTAGCTGGATCCAAAACATCCAGGATCTGTTTCATCATCCAGTAGTCTAGCGTCTTTGCAGCATGATTCTGGCTTCAAAGAGGAAACATTCCAAGAGGAAAATGCTCAATATACAAGACTTATCAAGAACATACGAATAAAGAAATAATTAGGACTGCTGGGTTCTAACTCTGGCTTTGCCTTCAAGGTCGTCCACTTGAGTGATGTGCTTTATTTCTGTGGACCTCAGAGTCTTCTTCCATGAAAACCAGGAGTTGACTAAATGTTCTTGAAGCTTCTTTAAAGCTTCTTTACAGAGAATCTGCTATTCTTGCCCATTTTTCAGGAAGCTTGAGTGGAATCGGGAAAAATTGCATCTTGATTATTATCACCTCCTGGTCCAAACCAACTCGCTCTCAACTCGTGTTGTCTCCTTTTACAAATTCTCTGCTTCCATTTGGGGAATCAACGTTAGCGTTGCACCAAACTTTTCTTCTACTTTCTCAGCTCAGTTATTTCATTCATGCCTATCATCGAAGGTCATTTGAGCACTCGGATCTCTCTTTTTTAAAATGTTTATTTATTTTTGAGAGACAGAGAGAGAGAGACCATGGGGTGGGGGGGTGGGGTACAGAGAAAGGGAGACACAGAATCCAAAGCAAGCTCCAGGCTCTGAGATGTCAGCACAGAGCCTGACGTGGGGTTCAAACTCAGGAGCCGTGAGATCATGACCTGAGCCAAAGCTGGACGCTTAACCGACTGAGCCACCCAGGCGCCCCAGCACTTAGGTCTCTTAACTTCAAGTGTAATGTACTTTTCAGTATAGCTCTTCCACTTTTAGACATGCGTCACTCACTTCCATTCCCCAAACTCAACCCCTGGAAACCTTCCTCATTATTTAAAGTCTAAGTCAAAGCATAAACTCTTGCATATAGTTTACTCCTGTTACTCCAATGGAATGTGACTTCTCCCTCCTTTGAACTACTTTTTCTGATTATCAGCTCTACTCACATGCTACTTGCCTATATGCTTTATATTCCCAAATCGAGTATGATATAAAGAGCCCACTTCACAAATTTTATCAAAAGCCCAGTTGAAAGAAGTGGTCTTTATAGAGGATTGTTGAAAGGACAGTCAGGCCTTCTGTTCTGCTAAAATAGCCTAAAACTTCTGTCTGGTTCAAGTTACATCATTAAGGCTACACAGTTGTACTGAGCTTTCTTGCCTTGCACTACGAAGCTGCTTATACTGAGTTGTGTCTTGGTGTTACATCCTCAGATTTCAATGAGTGATGTTATAAGAGTCTATTCCTCACTGGGAGAGACAGCTTCCTGTCAAGATCTCCCAGTGACTCCTAGCTCAGAAATATATATAGTTTTTTGAGAGAGTGTGTGAGCAGGGGAGAGGGGCAGAGGGAGAAAGTGAGAATGTCTTGTTCTGGGGCTCCTGAGTGGCTCAGTCGGTTGAGCGTCCAACTTCGGCTCAGGTCATGATCTCACAGTTCTTGGGTTCGAGCCCCGCGTCAGGCTCTGTGCTGAATGCTTGCTCAGAGCCTGGAGCCTGTTACGGATTCTGTGTCTCCTTCTCTCTCTGCCCCTCCCCAGTTCATGCTCTGTCTCACTCTGTCTCTCAAAAATAAATAAAAAATGTAAAAAAANTCCAAAGTATTTAGCCAATATTATTACCATTAGCTGTTGAACAATCAAGCCTTTTCTGATTACAAGGAAAATTTTGTTCATTTTATGCATTTTGAAATATATAAGTAATACATGAATTGTGAATAATTCCAAGACTGTAGACAAAGCAAATTGCCTCATTTAGTCTCACATGGCCTGTCAATTTCCATTTTCCCTTAGAGGAAATTTTATCAGTTCACTTTTTATCCTTCCAATTTGTTTCTATGCATTTAGGTGCGTGTATGAACATGTCAAATATATAGTTTTGCTATATGAGGGGTTTATACATAAATGCATTTGTCCAGTATATATTGTACTGTAACTTTTTTTTTATTGACTGCTTATGATTTTCTATTTATTTATAGTGTTTTTATTTATTTATTTTTATGTTTATTTATTGTGAGAGAGAGTGGATGAGTGAGGGAAGGGCAGAGAGAGAAAGAGAGAGACTGAGAAAGAATCCCAAGCAGGCTCCACATTGTCAGCACATAGCCCAACACAGGGCTTGAATCCATGAACTGTGAGATCATGACCTGAGCCAAAATCCAGTTGGACGCTTAACTGACTGAGCCACATTGGTGCCCCTATAATAGTGCCTTTAAATAAAGCTGATTCTTTTTTAATAGCTTCATAATATCCCATTGTAGAAATATTAAATTCTTTTGCAACTGTTAATGCCAATAGGTTTTACATGATTTCCAATTTTTCATTTGTATAAAATAATTTTATTATTCTTTAAAAATTTTTTAATGTTTTATTTATTTCTGAGAGAGAGGAAGAGAGAGAGCAGGGGAGGGTCAGAGAGACAAGGAGACACAGAATCTGAAGCAGGCTCCAGGCTCTGAGCTAGCTGTCAGCACAGAGCCCGACGTGGGGCTCGAACCCATGAACCGTGATATCATGACCTGAGCCGAAGTCAGACGCTTAACAGACTGAGCCACCCAGGCACCCCTGGATAAAATAATTTTACATGCATCTTTATACTCCAGAGTAAGTATTTACATAGACATATTTCCACATAACTGGAAGTGAAATATATATGTCTCCAGATAGTCTGTATCAATATGTATCTCTCTTGAGAATGCATGATAATAAATATGTTTCATGATCTTCAACAAAACTAGATATTTTAATTTGTGTAACTTTTGTGCTTCTAAGTATGTCTGAATCATATCTGAGTTTATGGTAGTCTTGTAGTTATCTTCCAATTCAATTCAGGCAATATATAGTATATATTGTATCTTTTGTCTATATAGTATCTTCTGAGCCCTTCAACCTTAGGTGCTTATGTGAAGTAATAAATGTGTGGGCGCCTGGGTGGTTCAGTTGGTTAAGCATGTAAATCTTGATTTTGACTCAGGTTGTAATCCCAGGGTCGTGGGCTCGAGCCTTATGTCAGACTCTATGCTTAGCGTGGAGCCTGCTTAGGATTTTCTCTCCTTCTGCTCTTCTCCCCCACTCACAGTCTCTCTCTCTCTCTCTCTCTCTCTCTCGCTCGCTCGCTCGCTTTCTCAAAAAAAGAAAAAAAAAAAGAAATGTAGAACTCTTTTGTTTCCCTGGCCCTTCCTTCTGTACTTCCTAATCTTAGAACATGTAATCTGGAATGTTAAAGCCAGATGATTGTTACTAAATATATATTTAACTTATATCTCATCTCTTTCAAAAACTATCTTTTATATTTTCATTCTCTCTTATAAGCCTGCTTCCAGCAATAACTGTATGATTAACTAGTGCTTAAAATCAGAGTATTATATCACTATTTTTCTTTCTTGGGTTATTTACTTTCACCCTTCCAGTAGTACTCGAATAGGTCTTTCCATTTTGCTAAATGAATATTGTCTTTGGGCAGGTTCCCTAGATACAGCCTCTGAGACAGAGAAGCACATGCTGGAGGTTGACTGGGGAGTGAGCTTGAGAATAACAGCTGTAGGGGCCGAAGGAAGCAGGATGGGCAGGGGAAGAATGATCCGGTAGTTGCAACATGAGGTTTCAGCCAAATCTTCAGGGGAGATGGGACAGTCCTTCACAACTGCCCCAAATTTTGAAACAAAAGGGCTAGCTAGACCTTTGTACTTCAAACGGAGCAGCGATTGTATGTGGTCTTCCCAATGAAGGAGTGGAATCTTCGATTCCCATCTGCTGAAGACTATTTGTAGAGAGGGACTCAGCCATGAGCCCTCAGCAGCTAGCACTTCCAGCAGTTGGGAGAATGAGTATCTCTTTCCCAAAGTGGGGGGGTCTATAGCATCTACGACACATGGCAACTTCACCTGAAATACAATTTTTTAAAATCTCTCTGAGTTCAAAGACGGTCTGTATTTTTAAGTGTATTTATTTTTGAGACAGAGAGAGAGAGAGAGAGAGAGAGAAAACACGTGCACAAGCTAGGGAGGGACAGAGAGAGAGAATCCCAAGCAGCCCCCATGCTGTCAGTGTGGATTCCAATGCGGGGCTCAATCCCAGGAACCATGAGATCATGACCTGAGCCAAAATCAAGAGTCGGACACTTACCCGACTGAGCCACCCAGGTGCCCCAAAGACTCTATTTTTTTTTCAGACTTTTATTTCAGTGTAGTTGGCACACAATGTTACATTAGATGCAGGTGTACAACATAATGATTCAACTTCTTTATACATTATGTCATGCTCACCACAAGTGTAGCTACCATCTGTCAGCATACAACACTTTTACATTATCATTGGCTATGTTCCTTATGCTGTGCCTTTTATTCTCGTGATTTATTCATTCCACGACTGGTAGCCTGTACCTCCCACTCCTTTCACCCATTTTGCCCATCCCCCCTCCCTCCAGCCTGAAATAGAATTTTTAACCCTAACTTTTTTCCCTCAAAATTGCATGGATGGTATTATTTGCTTTCTGGAATTTAATGGTACAGGGAGAAATATGATGCTGGTCAGATTCTTAGTCTTTTCTAGATAAGCTGTTTTGTCCATCCACACATACTTTTCCTTTTTTCTCAAAATTCAAAATTTGCACCAGAATACGTCATCAGGCACAAGTGTGTCTATTCATTAATCACGCTTTGTACTCAGCGATTGAAAACCGTTTTCTCCCGTCGTACCACCAATGACTGAACTATTTCTTTTGTTTCTTCTTCAGGAACACTGATTGTCTTTGTGAAAGGAAGTTTCCACGCTCTTGTCCTCATATCTACCTTCTTTTTTTCTGATAATCGTCTTTTGTCTATTTTTTCCATCTTCAGTGAATGCCTCACTAATCTATTCTTCTCATCGCTGATTTACTTTCCTGCAGTGTTAAATCTGTTCTTTCCTCATTGGGCTGTGAATTTAAATTTTTATTATTACATTTCTATATCTCTTGATGTCTTTCTCTTATCACCTATGTCCCTCTTCATCTGAGCCTATATTTCTTGCAGTCTTTTGTCATCTCAGCTGATTTTGCTCCCATTTCATCGTTTTCCTTGTACTTACAATCTGTATTTTTCTTGAGAACAACACTACTTTCTTGATCAAAGTTGTCTTTATAACATGTTAAAACACAGATTCAAGGTCATATGAATTATCTCCTGCACCTTCAAGCGAATATTTCCCTTCCTTGTTATAATCAACATTTTTTTGTTAAGACCCACTTTTTAAAAAATTTAACTTAATTTTTTGAAAGAGAGTGCATACACACACACAAGCAAGCGAGGGAGGAGCAGAGGGGGAGGGAGAGAGCAAATCTTAAGCAGACTCTGCGCTCAGCCCGGAGCCCAGCTCGGAGCTCGATCTCACGACTGAGATCATGACCTGAGCGGCAATCAAGAGTCAGACATTCAACCCACTGGGCCATCCAGGTGCCCCAAGACCTACTTTTTAGTTTGGTTCACTTCTACTCATCACTAAATGATAAAGTTCAATCCAGGCTCAATGTAGATTCCCTTCATTTGCTCTCCTGTCCAATGGAGTGCTACAAAGATCCCCCTTTGCGATATCGAGCTGAATGACAATGGATACACACAGCTCCTAACCAAATATCTGGGATGCTGCAAACATGAATCCACTACGCCTCTCCTACCCAAGCAGGGATTTTCTCGTGCTGCTTTGAGTTTACATTATAAAGACAAATTGATTCCTAGATAAGTAGAGGCATTCTAGGATTTTGTGGTTCTTTTTTTAAATGTGTGTGTGTACTTTAAAAATTTATTTCACCAAAATATCGCGTAAAATTTATTTATTTCACCCACAGATTCTAGCATCCGTAACCCTGTTGCATCTCTTCTAGCTGAAGAGTTCAGAAGACAATTTACCACCGTCTTGGGATTTGAGCAGTGGTTCTAGTGCATTTCTAGGGGCTTCAACTCTTGGAAAGAACGTTTTTCTTTTAAAATTTTTTATGCTGATATATTCTTGAGACAGAGAGACAGAGCGTGAGCAGGGGAGGGGTAGGGAGAGAAGCAGACACAGAACCCCGAAGCAGGCTCCAGGCTCTGAGTTGTCCTCACAGTCTCTGAGTTGTCCTCACAGAGCTCGATGCAGGGCTCAAACTCATGAACCGTGAGATCATGACCTGAGCCGAAGTCGGCCGCTTAATTGACTGAGCCACCCAGGCGCCCCAGATTTTATTTTAAAGAGGCACTACATGGGGTAGAACAGCAGTGGTAGCCAGCTAGTATGTATGCAAATATCTCCTGCCACCTTGTTTCCTGGTTGGGATCGGTCCCATGTCTTTGAGATAGGATGGGGAAGACTTAGTGGCAGTTGGCAGACATTTTTTTCTTTCTCCTTTATATTTTTAGCGTTTAGATCCACAACTTAGTGTGTTCCTGGGCCTCCAGTACGATGCTTGGTATTTGACCCTTTTCTTTAAGCGTCAGTTCCTCCTTTCCCCTTGCTCTGCTCTTTATTACACGGGGCAGACCCTGATGGGCTGTTTCCCACACTCCCGTGTCAGCTGGCCTCTGGCTGGGCTCTCCAGAAGAGAGGCACTCATGGCAGACTGAAACATGGGAGGAAATGAGAAACTGGGTGTTTCTTTCTCTGTCTGTCTGTCTGTCTGCCTCAGGCATCGCCTCTGGCAGGGTCTGTGGTTCCTTCATCACTGCAGCCCCTTCAAAGTCCCAGCTCTCAACAGACAGCTCCATCCATTTTCCCTTTGCGGATCCCTTTCTGATTCTAGCCCTCACCCCATGGCCCTTTCCAAAGAATGGAAGCGACTTCTTGCTCTGGCCAGCATCTGCGTTGTCTCATTCTTGTATTTTGCTTTCCCTCGACTACAGAACCAATTTCCTTGATTAAATCTCTCCTTTTGGAAAACCTAGAGGTGTTTCTGTCTTCTTGACTTAGTCCTGATGAACACATTTAATTTCTCAAACTGCTATTTTCATTTAATAAAAGTTTGGAAGTTCTTAATATCCGGTGTTGTTGCAACCTTACATACCTCTCCATAGTTTTTCTTTATGAGTATTTCAATGGAGAAAGGACAGAAGGGCAAATAGAATGCCATTAGCTAATAGCTATCATAATACATTTGTCCCTGGCTGCACAATTAAGTGTAATTTAATTATATCCTGTGGCCATTTTTCTTTGTAGGAGTCCAGCTCCAATTACAAGGTGAAAACCATTGAGAAACAAAACTTTGAGCCATTATTTCATCTGAAAGGTAGTTTTACATTGTTTCTGTGAGGCTGTGGACATGCTGTTATGAAAACCTGGTAGTAGAGAGAGCAAGGAAATTTTAGGGAGGCGATCTCCCAGGAAGCGACACAGTAGTTAATCAGAATTTGCCAGTAATTGTTGGCATCATCCCGTTGATGGCACAATATGCTTGATTAGACATGTTTATTCTGGAGACATTGGCATGATGTTTGTAAAGTTCAGGGAGCCTCAAGATCACTCTCACATCTGACAGCAGTTTTAAGTTTGAGGCCCCCAAGAACATCTCAGCTTCAATAATTTGCAGAAGGACTCAAAGAACTTAATGAAAGGTACTATACTCATGGTTACAGTGTATTACAGTTAAAGGGCATAGGTTAAAA
>NW_027530632.1:2690630-2691331 GCF_008692635.1 Crocuta crocuta
GCCAAGTCAAAGAAAGCTCTTTTTTTTTTTAAGTTTATTTAATTTTTTTATGTTTTATTTATTCTTAAGAGAGAGAGACAGAGCATGAGTGGGTGAGGGGCAGAATAAGAGAGAGACACAGAATCTGAAGCAGGCTCCAGGCTCTGACTATCAGCACAGAGCCTGATGCGGGGCTCAAACTCACAACCTGTGAGATCATGACCAGAGCTGAAGTTGGATGCCTTAACCAACTGAGCCAACCAGGCGCCCCTAAGTTTATTTAATTTTGAGAGAGACAGAGACATCATGAGCTGGGGAGGGCCAAAGAGAGGGAAAGAGAGAGAATCCTAAGCACATTCTGCGCCATCACCACAGAGACCGACATGGGGCTCGAACTCATGAAACTGCAAGATCATGACCTGAGTCGAAACCAAGAGTCAGATGCTTAACCCATTGAGCCACCCAGGCGCCCCCATCCTGTAAAGTTTTAAGTGTGAAGCTTCCAGTTGTCTTTTACCAGTGGAGTCATAAACAGCATTACTTTTTCTTGGCACCAGTGTATGATGATATACACAGAATATTGCCAATCAAGGATGCTCACCCAAGCCATGGTATCCAGTTTTTATTGAAGTTAAGCCACAAAAGCATGGTTGACTCCTGACATACGGCCGGCCATTAGTCTGTAGCCCCCTCTGGAGGTCAAGGTGATACTTCAATTCAAA
>NW_027530632.1:2691401-2692638 GCF_008692635.1 Crocuta crocuta
TTCAAGTCCAAAGTGTCCACCGTAAGTCATATGGCTAGACTATATAGTGTGACTCAAGGTAAACAAAGACACCTTTATTGAGCAAGACATTGCAAGAGCCCAGAGATCACCTCCCAGGAGCTGAGGGCAAAGGCCAGACCTCCCTGTGAATAAGCTTAATTCTTTACTACACAGTGTCCAAATCTCCAGATGTAAGCTAGAGTTTTGGACTTTCAGGTGGAATAGGTAGGGAAGACTGCTTCCCTCTGGAAAGCCTGGAAATAGCCTGCTTCCCTCAACACATTTTTCGTTGGTCACGGAGCTTGGTCACGTGGGTTCTATCTAACCTCCAAAGGGCCTGGGAAATGTAGTTTGTCTGTGTGGAGAAGGACATGTACCCAGGCTTGTAGCTCTGTCACAGTCATCCTTTCTAGCTCCTATTCTTGGGAACGATATAGCTCAGGTCTCACATGACCCCGAGACTACAATTTGACCCAACAGCTCAAAAATTTCATAAGAATGATGGATTTTAACCTTACTGAGTTACAGGAATCAAGTAGTGGGAAGGGGACCAGTAGACTATACAGTATGAGCCCCTGGATAGTCTGTGATCTGTAGTTGACACCAGCAACTGCATTGTTGCCAGGCCAAACTTCCGGTATGATCTTGTGCGTCATCAAATATAAATACTAAGTGATTTCTGATTGGAGTCTTTTGTTGAATGTTTGTGTCTTTTCTTCTCAAAAGATGAAAATAAACATTGGAGGGGCACCTGGGTGACTCGGTTGAGCATCTGACTTCGGCTCAGGTCAGGATCTCATGGTTCATGGGTTTGACCCTTCCGTTGGGCTCTGTGTGGACAGCTTAGAGCCTGGTGCCTAAGAATCCCTTTCGGATTCTGTATCTCCCTCTCTCTCTGCCCTCCCCTGCTTGTGCTCTGCCTCTCTCTCAGAAATAAAGGAACACTAAAAAAATTTTTTTAAGAAGTAATCAAAACATTGCAAGGGGCATCTGCGTGGCTCAGTCAGTTGAGCATCCAACTTCGACTCAGGTCATGATCTCGTGCTTTGTGATTTTGAGCCCCACCCACATCAGGCTCACCGCTATCAGTGCAGATCCTCTGTCTCCTTCTCTCTCTGCCCCTCCCTCACTCATGCCTGCTCTCACTCAAAAATAAATAAACACTAAAAAATCTTTAAAAAAAGATATTTATAAAATAAACATTGGAAATAAGGAAGTAAATTAGATGACTTAACCA
>NW_027530632.1:2692672-2693073 GCF_008692635.1 Crocuta crocuta
GCTGCTACTGGAAACTGACAGAAACATTCTGCAAGGGATGCACTAGCACTTTTCTAGAGAGCAGCCACTCCTGCTTTTGATTAGATGTTCAGGATCTGTATCTATTTCTTTTTTCCTTTCTTTCCTTCTTTCTTCTTTTCTTTCTTTTTTCCTTCCTTCCTTCCTTCCTTCCTTCCTTCCTTCCTTCCTTNAGGCAGATACAGAATCCGAAGCAGGCTCCAGGCTCCTCCGAGCTGTTAGCACAGAGCCCGACGCGGGGCTCGAACCCACAAACTGCGAGATCATGACCTGAGCCGAAGTCGGACGCTTGGACGCTCAGACGCTCAACCGACTGAGCCACCCAGGCGCCCCTCTCTTGCTTTTCTTCTGTGTGGTAGGTTGCTTTCTTCACCTTTGGAATG
>NW_027530632.1:2693136-2698891 GCF_008692635.1 Crocuta crocuta
ATGGTAATACACTTTCCTAAACAATTTTATATTTCTTACTTAAAAATCATCACTAAAAGTGTTCGTGTATGTTTCTCTCCTCTTTACGTTATCCAATTGGCTATTCCTGGGTTTTAGGAGAACACCTCTACCTTAACTCCACATGCATCAGATTCTGTTGGACTCCTATTGTACCAAAATAAGTAGGAGAGATGGTAGTGGGTAAATGTCATGCGATCACAGATACTCTTTAAAATCTCAAATGCTTAATTAAAATAAATCATATCTCTCTGTGTCATAGTCGAACACAGTCAGTAAGGGGACAAGGTTTCTTGACATGACCATTCATGAACGCAAGTTTCTTCCATCTTTTAATGCTTCCTTGTGTTTCACTCATACTCAGTATTTGGCCTCCAAGACTTCCTGTGAAGGGAAGGAGAGTGGGATAGAAAGGGAATTTCATGGCCATGCCCAGAAGTGGCCTGCTGCATTCTGTCCATGTTCCCTTGCTCTCAGAACTCAGTCCTGTGGACTCTACCTAACCTCCAACGGGGCTGTAAAATGTGGTCTAACTGTGTAGAGGAAGACATGGACATTGGCTAGTGGCTGTGTCACAGCAGTCCTTTCTAGCTTCTGTCCTTGGGAACAATATAGTACGAGGTTTACGTGACCCAGAAGTCACCCTGGCGCTGAACAATTGTAGTTTCCACTCTAGCATTTGAGAGTCTGGCTGCTAAGAGCACATGAAACCCCAAGGAAAGGGAGGGCCTGTAATGACATTTTTAAGGTAATTTTGTTCAATATTTTTACAATATGCTTTTGTAGTACATAGCTCAGCATTTTAAAATTAATGTGTAGGGGTGCCTGGCTCAGTCCCCTAAGCGTCTGTCTTCAGCTCAGGTCTTGATCTCACGGTTCTCAGTTCGAGCCCCGCATTGGGCTCTCTACTGTCCATGCAGAGCCTGCTTTGGATCCTCTGCCTCTTTCTCTCTCTGCCATTCCCGCCCTCTCTCTCAAAAATAAAAATAAAACATTAAAAAAATTTTTAAATAAATGTGTAGGGGCACCTGGATGGCTCAGTCAAGTGAGCGATCTGACTCTTGATTTGGGCTCAGGTCATGATCCCAGGGTCATGGGATGGAGCTTCATGTTGGGCCCCAAGCTGAGCATGGAGCCTGCTTAGGATTCTCTCTCCCTCTCTCTCTCTCTCTCACCCCCTCTCCATTTCATGCTCTCTCTTCTCCACTTCTAAAATAATATTAATTAATTAATTTAATTCATGTGTAACAATTATGAATAGCATCAAGAGACAGCTAAGGCGCAGAGGAAACACAATATCCTGCACCTCATATACCCCGNGCCTTGTTAGATGATCATGAGCATCGTAGGGCTAAACTTTGAATCACGCAAACCTTGTGTCCTGTTGCGTTCTCAGTTTTCCGGGAGAAGGCTAGGAGAGTGAGCCTTGCACCCTCTCCAGTGGATAGCCAGAGAGCACAGCTGCATGTGACATGCCTACCAGCAAGGGTCTTTTCTAGCAACGGGAGAAAGGCGGGGGTTGAATAAAGGCTGCTCTCCAGGAAAGATGGCAGCATTGGCCAGCTGATGGTTTTGGTAGCCGGGGTCAGGGACAGAGGAGAAACACTTGTTCTCTTGCAAAGGTTAGGGGAACCATCTTGATTATCCAGTGAACTGCCTTTTCGTCGTTGAATGAAAATCATGGCACAACGGAGTTACGTTTGCCTTGTGGCATATACTTTCTTTAATCCCTTAGAACCCTGAGGATCAGATCGCCACATGATTTCCTGTCTTCATGGGTGAGAGAAGAGTAGTGGTTTGGAGTCCTCCTTGCAAATTTTTTGATACTCTTTCCATGAAGAAGTGAGGTCTAATGTCCCTCTCCTTGAATATGGGCTGGCCTGAGTGGCTTGCTTCGAAGGAATAGAATGGAACAAAAGTGGCACTGTATGAGACTTCCCAGACTAAATCAAAGAAGTCTTTTGGTTGACTGTCTGCTTCTCTTGAGAGCTTTGCTCTTTGAACCCTAGTGCCAAGCTATGAGAAAGCTCAGGCCACACAGAGATGCGCCATGCAGATGTGCCACGTAGCCATGTGGCTGACAGCCCCAACTGAACATCTCAGCTGACAGTAAACATCAACAGGCAGAAAGCTGAGCAAGGAAGCCTTCCAGATAACTCTCACTCCAGCCACCATCTGACTGTAACCGCAAGAAACACCCCAAGTGAGAGCCACCTAGCCAAGCCCAGTTGGTCCCCAGAGCCAGGAAAGATAAGAATGATAATAATAATAAATTCTGTTGGTTTTTAATGCAGCTAAATTTAGGTGACTTATTTTGCAGTGAAAGATAACTAAACCATGAGGCAGTGCTGTGGAAGATCAATTCTCATTTCCCTCAACTCCCCCTGTGCATTGCAGGTACCTTAAGCTACGGTATTTGGGATTTTGTGTTGTTGTTTTTATGTTTTTATTTTGGAGAGAGAGCATGCAAGCCGGGGAGAGGGGTGGAGGGGGAGAGAGAGAGAGAGAGAGAGAGACACTCTCCAGCTGGCCCCATGCTTGGCGTGGAGCCCCAAACGGAGCTCGATTCCACGACCCTGGGATCATGACCTGAGCCGAAATCAAGAGTTGGACGCTCAATCTACTGACCCCCACCCCCACCCCCCAGGTGCCCCTAAGCTATAGTATTTGAAAGACTAGATGTTTGCAGGCTGGGGGACAAAAGACATAGCGACACAGACTCCCTGGTCCTTGACAACCAGCTCTGTAGCCAATGGCAGTGCCAGAGAGTGAGGGAGAGCTTTCTCCTGCAGTCTCAGAAAGTAATACCACAAAGCAAATAATACTGGAACTGCAAAATGTATGTTCCCTGGGTCTTTTGTAAACTATGAATGAACAAAAGCATCTTTGGGAAACTTTGATATTTTCATTCATCTGTGATCAACAGTCTAAGCAACAGCCTGTGCTAACAGAGCAGATGCAGGTTCACGGCGTCGATTGTAACCACTCTCATGTCCGTCAGAAAGTAGATGGCTGCCTTTCAGCCCCTTATTCCCTCCGAATGTTTTCTCGTCGTCTGCCTGATATGGACAGCTTACCTACCTTGTAGGAGTCTTTCAAGGATCAATTGAGATAATGTATGTAATACACCGGGCCCAAGGCTTGACCAAACCCAGTCAATATACGGTAGGTACTAGGCAATTATATTACATGAGATGTCCCCGCTTATGAGCAGCATCTTACGAGGAGGAAATAGCACCGTTTCGCTGTTAGCTAACAGTCTGCATCTAACAGGCCTCCATTTGGTGATGACCCAGCAGGGCTGGTGACACCTGGTTCCAGCTCAGCTACATGATAGCTGGCTACACTCGAACAACTCCCTCAACTTATTGTGTTTCCCCATCTGTAAAATGGGGTGATGACAGCCACTGCCCAGGATGGCTGCAAATGGTTAGTGCGGCTATATGGCACCAAGGCCAGGCCAAAGTCAGGAAGAGGGATAGCTGTGTCTTTTCCTAACAGCGTCATTTGCATTTTTCTCAGTTTGTACCTTCTAAGGAAGTCCTAGGAGACACAGCGATTAGGAGTACAAAATGCCCCATCAACCCTTTCCTTCAAGCGTGACTAGTGTCTTTTATTTTGCTCCCAGTGTTTACCAGCGGTGTGGATGGGACACGACACAGGCTCATCACAGTGGCACAGAACCATGTGCCATCAACTACGGAGTCAGTACGGGGTGGAAATGTCAAGGCCCCGGAGCTGGGGCCACCTTCCTGTTCTTCCTACAGCCTGGGATCGAGCCTCCGCAAAGGGCTAGCGGCGCTGGAGTCACAGGTAAGTCTATTTATTTCCCTGAGGCTAATTCAGGGGCCTTTGATTCTGCCCTGAGTTTTAAAAACTAATATTTTCCTCTCCTTCCTTTTCCTATTGGGCAGAAGTACGCGATTATAGAGCCGCTCATGGACTATTTCTGACAAGGGCCTATTGCTGTAGCTACACTACCCAATTAAATCTAGAATTTCCAGCAGATTCTTCTTCAGATGGAGCGTTCCCCCCCATGTGCTACCAGCAAACACCACCCCTACCCCCCCATCCCTTGTTTTTATTTATGTGAACTCTTCTTTATTTTCCTGAGTATTCATAAACCTGATAAATACTTGAAATTGTCAATATTGATTCAGAATCTGAATAGAGTATATGTTATATTTCAATATGTACTTTAAGAATGTGTTAATATTTAAGAACCCAAACCTTCAGATTATACCTCAATTTGGCAGAAGTAATACTCCTCTGTCTCAATATTTGGAATAAATTTAACATACATTTTTTTCCCTCTCTATAGCCAGTTTTGGCAGCAAAGAATTGAATTTCATATAGTGCAAGACATAGTGCAAAAATAGAGAAGGGGATTTGTAAATACTAATTATTCAAATCCAAATCCATACATTCCTATTTTTCTTACTGAGCTTAATACTGTCAACATTCAGGCAAATTGGTTTCTTAACATTTTTTTCAGGAGCATATTGTGTTAGATTACAGGAAAAATGAGAAATCCTGTAACAATAAGAATAAACTACTGAGATGAGATAAACCCCCCAGAAAACAAATGCTGTTCCCTTTTTAGACCTTTAGCGCTCTCTTTTGCAAGGCGGTAGAATCTTAGCAACATACCAATTTCTAGTTACTGGCGATTGATCTGTGTGATTCAAGAAACAAAAATTAGGGTTGAATGCATGCTCATTTCTTCGAGTCGTTTTGATTTTGTGAATAAGAGTCCAGAATTCACCTACCCTGTGGCCTTTTGCATTTTCTAAAGTAAACACAGAGGAAGTAATGCTTGAGTAAAGGTATTGTTCTTAAGTTTCAAATCTTGGCACCAGCCCACTGAGAAGAGCTTGCTGTAATTTACCCAAATCATACTCCACACTCTACCTTCTAAGGTTGGCTGTAGCCGTTTGCCTAGGTAAACAACAGAAATGCACACCCCTGCTCCTGCTCTCTGTGTTGCAAGATTGCTCTTATTAAATATTGAGTGGATGTAGAAGAATGTTTATAAAATATGTATAAGGTAGAGCAATAATACAAGGAACACCCATGTACCCCTTTCAACCGATTTCAGAACAAGGGTAATATCTATGAGACTCTCGGTGAGAAACATCGTGATCTCAACCCTCATCACTTCCCTCTTCAGAGGCAACTCCTTCATTTTTCTTTCGTTTTTAAAAATTTTTAATGTTTATTTTAGAGAGAGCACGAGCAGGGGAGGGGCAGAGAGGGAGACACAGAATCCAAAGCAGGCTCCAGGCTCTGAGCTGTCAGCACAGAACCCCACACTGGGCTTGAACTTCCAAACCACGAGATCATGACCCGAGCCAAAGTCGGATGGGATGCTTCACTAACTGAGCCCCCCAGGCGCCCCTCTTTTTAATTGAAATATAGTTGACACACAACGTTACATGAGTTTCAGGTGTACAGCAGAGTGGTTCACAAGTCTATACATGATGTTATGCTGACCACAAGTGTAGCTACCATCTGCCACCATACATCACTATTACAGTATCATCGACTATATTCCCTTTCATCCCCTTGACTTATTCATTCCATAACCGGAAGCCTGTATCTTCTTCTCCCCTTCACCCATTTTGCCCATCTCCTTGATTTTTTTTAATCTTTTACTGCATACTTTTATAGTCCTAAAAATACAATGGTAACATTTTCTGTATTTTTTTTTTAATTTTATGCTTTGAAAAAAGTGTAC